>NC_041381.1:310001360-310023095 GCF_002162155.2 Triticum dicoccoides
GGGTGCCCCAAGTAGGAGGAATCCTACTTGGGGTCCTCCCATTCGGCCTCCCCCCTTTCCTATTCCTATTCGGAGTACGATGGGAAGAGGGGGAGGGGGGATTCCTATTCCCTTTTCCCTTTCCTTCATCCCCTTCCCTTCTCCAATTTAGCCAGCCCATATGGGGGGGGGAGCGCACCAGCCCCTTTGTGGCTGGTGTGTTTCCCCTCTTGGCCCATATCTTTTGCCAGGGGTGCCCGGAACCCCTTGCGGTGACCCGATAAGTACCCGGTGCATCCCGAAACACTTCTGGTATCCGAATACCATCGTCCTATATATATCAATCTTTACCTCTCGACCATTTTGAGACTCGTCTTCATGTCCGTGATCTCATCCAGGACTCCAAACAACATTCGGTCACCAAATCACATAAGAAATATAATGCAAAATGGTCATCAAACGTTAAGCGTGCGGACCCTACGGGTTCGAGAACTATGTAGACATGACCGAGACACCTCTTTGGTCAATTACCAATGGCGGAACCTGGATGCTCATGTTGGTTCCTACATATTCTACAAAGATGTTTATCGGTCAAACTGTTATGACAACATACTTTATTCCCTTTGTCATCGGTATGTTACTTGCCCGAGTTTCGATCGTCGGTATCTTCATAACTAGTTCATTCTCGTTTTTTTGAAACTATCTACTATGGTGCAAAGCCCCACAGCCTTTTATTCCAAACTCAGAAACCAAAAAGAGTTACAAGTCAGTATATTTACAAGAGTAAAAGAAACCTACCTTAACTTACCTAAAGTCTAAGGAAGAGAGTTAACCCAAGCCAAAAGAGAGGCCCTGGTAGAAATAGGCATCCTGTGAGATAAAAGGATTACATCATGTATAAAATTACATTTCCACAAAGCAAAATAAGCCCTCTCTCCTCTAAAGGTTCTTCCGTTGCGCAAGATCCAGATGTTCCAACTAGCAGTCAGCATGACTTCAAAGAAGAATGGTTGCCTGAATGATTTCCATGCATGGGCAATACACTGTTGCAAGTCATTTCCACCAATCTATTCAATTGTCAGGTAGTTCCAGACCCTGAAACTAAATGTGCACTTGATAAAAAGGTGCAGCCTGTCTTCATAAACCTGAGCAGCACAGATGACACACAAGTTGTCATCCTCTGGTTGTCTCCAATGCCTTCTATCAAGCATATCCTTTGTGTTTAGACGATCAAAAAATAACAACCATCCAAAAACCATAATCTTCATGGTGCATTTGCTTCTCTAAAGCTGGATTGTAGGCATGTGTGTGTGCATTATGTGATAGAAGCTCTTTGCAGAGTAGGAACCAGATTTCCCCACCCAAGTCCAGACATCAAAAGAGAGAGGAATCCTCTGAAGGTTCAAAATCCAATCCTCAAGAATCCTCAGTTCCTCAGCAGCTTCTTGTGAGATAGGCAGATAGAACATAGAAAAAAGATCTGAGGAACCAAGGACATCAGCAGCAGAAGTTTTATCATCCTTCACAAAGGAGAACAACCTTGGGAGTCGTCTGAAAAGGGGCATTGTGGACCCACCCACCTGCCAAGCATCCAACCAGAACAAGACAGAATCCCCCATGTTGACCTGTGCTGAAGCAACTGATCTATAAGTGTCAGATAGTTTGACAACATCTCTCCAGCAGAATGATCCTACCAACACAGTAGCATGAGGTACTACCCCATCATAGTATGAATTCCAAATCAAAGAAACCCAGGGGATATCCACTTTATTATAAAAATTATGCAAGTGCTTTATTAGTAGCCCTTGGTTCTGGATGTTGAGATTGATTATTCCAAGACCACCTTTTTCCTTAGGCCGGCAAACCAAGTTCCATGCAGCAAGGGATTGTTTGGGAGTGTCAGAATTGCCCCTCCAAAGACACTGCCAAAAAATCCTGTCTAGTTGCTTAATAATTCCAGGAGGAATGTTTAGGGTGCAGATGCAATAGATGGGCATAGAGGTTAAGACTGAAGCTAGAAGTTGAATTCTGGAAGCTTTATTAAGCATGGAGGAGCTGCAGGAAAGTCTTCTTTCAAACCTATCCACCATAGGCATAAAATCAATGATCCTGGGTCTTGTGGTTTCCATTGGCAAGCCCAGGTAGGTGAAAGGAGTTGAGGCAGTCTGGCAACCTAGGACAGCAGCCAATCTAGTGGCAAGATCATTATCCATATCAAAGAAATCAAGGACGATTTGCTAAAATTCAATTTCAAACCAGTGGACTGTTGAAAGGTGAGGAGCATGTTTTTCATAGCCACCAACTGCTCCTCAATGGTAGGCAGAATGACAATTGTATCATCAGCATATTGGATAATGGGGAAATCAGGATTTTGAGAGGGTGTAGGCAAAGTAAGTAGCCCTCTAGGTAGCATGTCATTGACCACAGATTGTAGCAAATCCACAGCCAAAACAAAGAGCAAAGGTGAGAGAGGATCACATTGCCGAACTCCACACTTACATTTGGACTGTTTTCCTGGAACACCATTTAACAAAACAGAGGAGCTGCCCGAAGATAGAATTTCTTTCATCCAAGAGATCCACTTCTCATCAAACCCTTTGAATCATAGCATCTACAGAATGACCTCATGTTCAATTGTGTCAAAAGCTTTGGCAAAATCAAGTTTTAGGATGACAATAGGTTTTTTGGACTGTTTGCATTGATGAATATATTCAGAAGTCCATGCCAAGCAGTCTTCGATGGAACGACCTTTTAGAAATCCATATTGGTTTTTATGGATGCATTTGATGATGACCTTCTACAAACGATTAGCCAAAAGCTTGGTCAAGAATTTGAGACATGTGTTGGTGAGGGAAATAGGCCTAAAATCATTAGCACTTTCAGGTGATATCATTTTGGGTATGAGAGTGATCAGTGACCCATTAATGTTCTCCAAGGACAGATTTCCCACATAAAATCCTTGATCAAACGCAGGAAGTCAGATTCAATTATGGATCAACAACGCTTGACAAAAGGCCATTGAAACAACCGGGTCCAGGAGCCCTATCCACAGGGAGTTCCTTTAAGACCATGTTGATTTCGTCATCGGAAAAAGGGCGGGAAAGCTCATCCAAATCTGGTACACGCTGGATTAGGTTGGGCAAATCAAAGCCCATAGATATCCCCTGGGCCTGGACCATTCTACCTTTGAATGATGTCCACAGGATTCCCGCCATTTGCTGATGATTAGACACATTAGCTCCTCCATCAACTGTAAGGCTAGCGATCGAATTTTTCCTCATCCGTTCTGAAGCCATTGCATGGAAAAACTTGGAATTCTCTTCCCCCACTTTGGTATATCTAATGGTGCAATGCTGCTTCCAATAAATATACTGCACCCTGAAGAGCTCCTCATGATGCAACTTAACAATCTTCCTGAAGTTGAATTCAGGTGTTGTTAGGGGTCTTCTTTCCTCAAGCTAGTCAAAAGAACAAAATAGCCTTGCTCCACTCCAGCGTTAATCGCTTGATATAAGATAGCTTCTTGCTCCATCTCTTCAAGTCTTGCCACAACCGTCTAAATTTCTTTGAGAGGACTCCTATTGCAGACAAGTCTGAAAAAACAGGTGCTCCCCAGGACTGAGTGACACACTCAAAAAAATCAGGCATATCCACCCAAAAATTCTCAAAACGAAACACTCTTGTAGCTGGGGTGGTTGTGTCAATCGAAACTACACAAGGTACATGATCGGATGCAGTTTTGGCAAGGGGCAGCACCATAGTATTTGGATAATGAGAAATCCAATCAGGAGTTGTGAAGAACCAATCCAACTATTCTAACAGTGGATTGTCCTGCATATTGGACCAAGTGAAACGCC
Organism: Triticum dicoccoides; assembly: GCF_002162155.2. Lineage (NCBI taxonomy): Eukaryota > Viridiplantae > Streptophyta > Magnoliopsida > Poales > Poaceae > Triticum > Triticum dicoccoides. Next base: position 310,005,197 of record NC_041381.1, read on the forward strand.
CTCCTTTCAACGGTAGTTCCAAAAGCCCAAGGTGACCAATGATCTCATTGAAAAGAAAAATGTCATTGACGTCCCCACCTGGCAAGTTTCTGTTGTCAAGTGATCTAATGAAATTGAAGTCACCGAGGATGAGCCAGTGCTCATCGATAGGAATATGAAGGTGATATAACTAGTGCACAAAATCATCCCTGCGCTCACCTTCACACGGACCATAGACGGAAACCAGAGTCCACTTTTCAGCATTATGAACTGAAGTAAAAGAAATAACAACGCCATAACTCTGCATTTCACTCAACTAACCACTGAAGATGAAAGAATTCCAAACCACTAAAATACCTCCCGAAGCACCAGAAGATGGTGCAAAAGCAAAACTGTCAAATCTATGTGGACAGAACTTGCGAATGGATCGGATGTCGAAATCAGAGTATTTGGTTTCTTGGAGACAAATAATAGAACACTAACTTTCCTCAATTTTTCCTCTATCATCATGCTGCCTCGCATCTGAATTAAGACCTCTCACATTCTAGCACAACACATTCCAATTACGAAATGAGTACTATTCATGATGCACAAATAACAAGAGGTAAAAAGACCAAACTGCATAACAGTTTGGACATCCAAAAGCTTCAGAGTTCACAACCAACCAACGCATGACAAGCCAAGTTTTAGGAAGATAAATACAACGACGGATAGTCACAAAAGCGCAACACAGGCGCAAATAAGATAACATAAGATGCATCAACATTTGGAAGAATCTTCAGAGGCTGAAGTCTTGGGAGATGCCATAAGCTTCTCCAATTAAGCTTGTCAGGTGAAATGCCCAACGACGCGCCCAGATCTTGCATGGCCCTAATTGGCGTTGGAGGGGGCACTTGCATGTCATCATTCTCTTTAGGCGCAGTCTTGCTCTTCTTTGCACAGGGGCGATGAAGACAAGAGGGCTTGACAGGTATCCGGGAGTAGATAATCTCATAGTCAAAGGAATATGTATTTTACATGAAGAAAGCAATAACAATAAAACTGAACGGTCAACATGCTAAGCTAACGGATGGGTCTTGTCCATCACATCATTCTCCTAATGATGTGATCCCGTTCATCAAATGACAACACATGTCTATGGTTAGGAAACTTAACCATATTTGATTAATGAGCTAGTCTAGTAGAGGCTTACTAGGGACACGGTGTTTTGTCTATGTATCCACACATGTATCAAGTTTCTGGTTAATACAATTCTAGCATGGATAATAAACATTTATCATGACATAAGGAAATATATAATAACAACTTTATTATTGCCTCTAGGGCATATTTCCTTCAGTCTCCCACTTGCACTAGAGTCAATAATCTAGTTTACATCGCCATGTGATTTAACACCAATAGTTCACATCACCATGTGATTAACACCCATAGTTCACATCGCCATGTGACCAACACCCAAAGGGTTTACTAGAGTCAGTAATCTAGTTCAGATCACCATGTGATTAACACCCAAAGAGTACTAAGTTGTGATCATGTTTTGCTTGTGAGAGAGGTTTAGTCAACTGGTCTGCCACATTGAGATCCATATATATTTTGCAAATTTCTATGTCTACATTAATCTGCACGGAGCTACTCTAGCTAAATGCTCCCACTTTCAATATGTATCCAGATCGAGACTTAGAGTCATCCATATTGGTGTCAAAGCTTGCATCGACGTAACTCTTTACGACGAACTCTTTATCACCTCCATAACCGAGAAATATTTCCTTAGTCCTCTAAGGATAATTTTGATCGTTGTCCAGTGATCTAGTCCTAGATCACTATTGTACTCCCTTGCCAAACTCATGTTAAGGTATACAATAGGTCTGGTACATAGCATGGCATACTTTATAGGACCTATGGCTGAGGCATAGGGAATGACTTCCATTCTCTCTCTATCCTCTGTTGTGGTCGGGCTTTGAGTCTTACTCAACTTCACTCTTCACAATACAGGCTACAACTAAAGGAAATATGCCCTAGAGGCAATAACAAAGTTGTTATTTATATTTCCTTTTATCATGATAAATGTTTATTATTCATGCTAGAATTGTATTAACCGGAAACTTAGTACATGTGTGAATACATAGACAAACAGAGTGTCCCTAGTATGCCTCTACTTGACTAGCTCGTTAATCAAAGATGGTTAAGTTTCCTGACCATAGACATGTGTTGTCATTTGATGAATGGGATCACATCATAGAGAATGATGTGATGGACAAGACCCATCCGTTAGCTTAGCATTATGATCGTTTAGTTTTAGTGCTATTGCTTTCTTCATGACTTATACATATTCCTCTAACTATGAGATTATGCAACTCCCGAATACCGGAGGAACACTTTGTGTGCTATCAAACGTCACAACATAACTGGGTGATTATAAAGATGCTCTACAAGTGTCTCCGAAGGTGTTTGTTGAGTTGGCATAGATCAAGATTAGGATTTGTCACTCTGTGTATCGGAGAGGTATCTCTGGGCCCCCTCGGTAGTGCTCATCACTATAAGTCTTCAAGCAATATTATTAATGAGTTAGTTGCGGAATGATGCATTACGGAACGATTAAAGAGACTTGTCGGTAACGAGATTGAACTAGGTATGAACATACCAACGATCAAATCTCGGGCAAGTAACATACTGATGACAAAGGGAATGACGTATCTTGTCATGCGGTTTGACCGATAAAGATCTTCGTAGAATATGTAGGAGCCAATATGAGAATCCAGGTTCCGCTATTGGTTATTGACCGGCGATGTGTCTCGGTCATGTCTACATAGTTCTTGAACCCGTAGGGCCCGCACGCTTAATGTTCGATGACGGTTTGTATTATGAGTTATGCAATTTGATGACCGAAGTTTTTTCGGAGTCCCGGATGAGATCACGGACATGACGAGGAGTCTCGAAATGGTCGAGAGGTAAAGATTGATATATTGGAAGGTTATATACAGACATCGGAATGGTTCGATAACATTCGGGGATTTATCAGAGTACCGGGAGGTTATCGGAACCCCCCGGGAAAGTTATTAGGCCTAATGGGCCATAGTGTAGGAGAGGAGGCAGGCCATAGGAGGTGGGGCGTGCCCCCTTGCCCCAATCAAAATTGGACAAGGGGAGGGGGCGCGGCCCCCTCTTTCCTTCTCCCTCTCCCTCCTTTCCCCTTCCCCCTCTCCGTTGGAAGGAAAAAGGTGGGGGGGGGCGAATCCTGCTAGGTTTGGAGTCCTAGTAGGACTCCCCCCCTTGGCGCACCTCCCCCTTGGCCAGCCTCCTCCCCCCTCCTTTATATACATGGGAAAGGGGGCACCCCAAAGCACAACAGACAATCTCTTAGCCGTGTGCGGTGCCCCCCTCCATAATTTAACACCTCGATCATATCATCGTAGTGCTTAGGTGAAGACCTGCACAGGTAACTTCGACATCACCGTCGCCACGCCGTCGTGCTGACGGAACTCTCCCTCGTCCCTCTACTGGATTAAGAGCTCAAGGGACGTCATCGTGCTGAACGTGTGCTGAATATTCGGTACTTGGATCGGTTGGATCATCAAGAGTTCGACTACATCAACCGCGTTACTAAATGCTTCCTCTTTCGGTCTATGAGGGTACAGGACACACTCTCTCGTCTCGTTTCTATGCTTCTCCTAGATAGATCTTGCTTGATCGTAGGAATTTTTTTGAATTACTACGTTCCCTAATAGTGGCATCCGAGCCAGGTTTATGCGTAGATGTTATATGCACGAGTAGAACATAAAGAGTTGTGGGCGATAATAGTCGTACTTCTTACCACCAACGTCTTACTTTGATTAGGCAGTATTGTTGGATGAAGCGGCCCGGACTGACATTACATGACCGCGTTCATGAGACTGGTTCTACTGACGTGCTTCGCACACAGGTGGCTGGCGGGTGTCTGTTTCTCCAACTTTAGTTGAATCAAGTTTGTCTACGACCGATCCTTATTGAAGGTTAAAACAACAATGTTCTATAAAAGTTATCGGCAACTGGCAGGAGCCTTATGGTTGTTGCCTTATTGAATGAAATGCAATCGCCATGTAATTGTTTTACTTTATCATTAAGTTGTAGCGATAGTCGTGGAAGCAATAGTTGGCGAGACGACAATGATGCTACGATGGAGATCAAGGTGTCAAGCCGGTGACGATGGAGATCATGACGGTGCTTTGGAGATGGAGATCAAAGGCACAAGATGATGATGGCCATATCATGTCACATATTTTGATTGCATGTGATGTTTATCCTTTATGCATCTTATTTTGCTTAGTACGGCGGTAGCATTATAAGATGATCCCGCACTACATTTAAAGGTATAAGTATTCTCCTTGAGTATGAACTGTTGCTACAGTTCGTCGTGCCGAGACACCACATGATGATCAGGTGTGATAAGCTCTACGTTCACATACAACGGGTGCAAGCCAGTTTTGCACATGCAGAATACTCAGGTTAAACTTGACGAGCCTAGCATATGTAGATATGGCCTCGAAACACTAAGACTGAAAGGTCAAACATGAATCATATAGTAGATATGATCAACATAGTGATGTTCACCATTGAAAACTAGTCCATCTCACATGATGATCAGACAAGGTTTAGTTGATTTGGATCACATGATCATTTAGATGACCAGAGGGGTGTCTATCTAAGTGGGAGTTCTTAAGTAATATGATTAATTGAACTTTAATTTATCATGAACTTAGTACCTGATAGTTTTTGCATATCTATGTTGTTGTAGATCAATGGCCCATGCTACCGTTCCCTTGAATTTTAATGCGTTCCTAGATGAAGCTAAGTTGAAAGATGATGGTAGCAACTACATGGACTGGGTCCATAACTTGAGGATTATCCTCATTGCTGCACAGCAGAATTACATCCTGGAAGCACCACTAGGTGAAAGACCCACTGCAGGAGCAACTCCGGATGTTATGAACGTCTGGCGGAGCAAAGCTGATAAATACTCGATAGTTCAGTGTGCCATGCTTTACGGCTTAGAATCGGGACTTCAAAGACGTTTTGAACATCATGGAGAATATGAGACGTTCCAAGAGTGGAAGTTAATACTTCAAGCAAAGGCCTGAGTTGAGAGATATGAAGTCTCCAACAAGTTCTATAGCTGCAAAATGGAGGAGAATAGTTCTGTCAGTGAACACATACTCAGAATGTCTGGGTACCACAACCACTTGAGTCAGCTGGCAGTTAATCATCCTGATGATAGTGTCATTGATAGAGTTCTTCAATCACTACCACAAAGTTATAAAGGCTTCATGATGAACTATAATATGGAAGGGATGGAAAAGACAATTCCCGAGCTCTTCGCGATGCTAAAGGATGCGGAGGTAGAAATCAAGAAATAGCGTCAAGTGTTGATGGTTAGCAAGACCACTAGTTTCAAGAAAAAGGGCAAAGGGAAGAAGGAGAACTTCAAAAAGAATAGCAAGCAATTTGCTGCTCAAGGGAAGAATCCCAAGTCTAGACCTAAGCTTGAGAATGAGTGCTTCTACTGCAAAGGGACTAGTCATTGGAAGGGGAACTGCCCCAACTATTTGGTGGATAAGAAGGATGGCAAAGTGAAAGGTATATTTGATATACATGTTATTGATGTGTACCTTACTAATGCTCGTAGTAGCGCCTGGGTACTTGATACTGGTTTTGTTGCTCATATTTGCAACTCAAAATATGGGCTATGGATTAAACGAAGATTGGCTAAGGACGAGGTGACGATGCGCGTGGGAAATGGTTCCAAAGTCGATGTGATCACCGTTGGCACGCTACCTCTACATCTACCATCGGCATTAGTTTTAGACCTGAATAATTGTTATTTGGTGCCAGCGTTGAGCATGAACATTATATTTGGATTTTGTTTGATTTGAGACGGTTATTCATTTAAATCGGAGAATAATGGTTGTTCTATTTATATGAGTAATATCTTTTATGGTCATGCACCCTTGATGAGTGGTCTATTTTTGTTGAATCTTGATTGTAGTGATACACATATTCATAATATTGAAGCCAAAAGATGCATGGTTAATAATGATAGTGCAACTTATTTGTGGCACTGCAGTTTAGGTCATATTGGTGTAAAGCGCATGAAGAAACTCCATGCTGATGGGATTTTGGAATCACTTGATTATGAATCACTTGATGCTTGCGAACCATGCCTCATGGGCAAGATCACTAAGACTCCGTTCTCCGGAACAATGGAGCGAGCAATTGACTTATTGGAAATAATACATACTGATGTATGCGGTCCAATGAGTGTTGAGGCTCGCGGTGGGTATCGTTATTTTCTGACCTTCACAGATGATTTGAGCAGATATGGGTATATCAACTTAATGAAACATAAGTCTGAAACATTTGAAAAGTTCAAAGAATTTCAGAGTGAAGTGGAAAATCATCGTAACAAGACAATAAAGTTTCTACGATCTGATCATGGAGGTGAATATTTGAGTTATGAGTTTGGTCTTCATTTGAAACAATGTGGAATAGTTTCGCAACTCATGCCACATGGAACACCACAGCGTAATGGTTTGTCCGAACATTGTAACCATACTTTATTAGATATGGTGCGATCTATGATGTCTCTTACTGATTTACCGCGATTGTTTTGGGGTTGTGCTTTAGAGACAACTGCATTCACATTAAATAGGGACCATCTAAATCCGTTGAGACGACACCATATGAACTGTGGTTAACAAGAAACCTAAACTGTCATTTCTTAAAGTTTGGGGCTGCGATGCTTATGTGAAAAAGCTTCAACCTGAGAAGATCAAACCTAAATTGGAGAAATGTGTCTTCATAGGATACTCAAAGGAGACTGTTGGGTACACCTTCTATCACAGATCTGAAGGCAAGATATTCATTGCTAATAATGGATCCTTTCCATAGAAGGAGTTTCTCTCGGAACAAGTGAGTGGGAGGAAAGTAGAACTTGATGAGGTAATTGTACCTTATCCCGAATTGGAAAGTAGTTCATCATAGAAATCAATTCTAGTGATTTCTACACCAATTCGTGAGGAAGCTAATGATGATGATCATGAAACTTCAGATCAAGTTAGTACTGAACCTCGTAGGTCAACCAGAGTATGGTCTGCACCAGAGTGGTACGGTAATCCTATTCTGGAGGTCATGTTACTTGACCATGACAAACCTACGAACTATGAGGAAGCGATGATGGGCCCAGACTGTGCAAAATGGCTTGAAGCCATGAAATCTGAGATGGTATCCATGTATGAGAAGAAAGTGTGGACTTTGGTTGACTTGCCCGATGATCGACAAGCCATAGAGAATAAATGGATCTTCAAGAAGAAGACTGATGTTGACGGTAATGTTACTGTCTACAAAGCTGCATTTTATGATTATGATGAGACCTTCTCACCCATAGCGATGCTTAAGTCTGTCCGAATCATGTTAGCAATTTCCGCATTTTATGATTATGAAATTTGGCAAATGGATGTCAAAACTACATTCCTTAATGGATATCTTAAAGAAGAGTTGTATATGATGCAACCGGAAGGTTTTGTCGATCGTAAAGGTGCTAACAAAGTGTGCAAGCTCTAGCGATCCATTTATGGACTGGTGCAAGCCTCTCGGAGTTGGAATATACACTTTGATAGTGTGATCAAAGCATATGGTCTTTTACAGACTTTTGGATAAGACTGTATTTACAAGAAAGTGAGTGGGAGCTCTGTAGCATTTCTCACATTATATGTGGATGACATATTGTTGATTGGAAACAATACAGAATTTCTAGATAGCATAAAAGGATACTTGAATAAGAATTTTTCAATGAAAGACCTCGGTGAAGCTTCTTATATATTGGGCATCAAGATCTATAGAGATAGATCAAGACACTTAATTGGACTTTCACAAAGCACATACCTTAATAAAGTTTTGAAGAAGTTCAAAATGGATCAGTCAAAGAAAGGGTTCTTGCCTGTGTTACCAGGTGTGAAGTTGAGTCACACTCAATGCCCGACCACTGTAGAAGATAGAGAGAAAATGAAAGTCTTTCCCTATGCCTCAGCCATAGGTTCTATCATGTATGCAATGCTGTCTACCAGACCTGATGTCTGCCTTGCTATAAGTTTAGCAGGCAGGTACCAAAGTAATCCAGGAGTGGATCACTGGACAGTGGTCAAGAACATCCTGAAATACCGGAAAAGGACTAAGGATATGTTTCTCGTTTATGGAGGTGACAAAGAGCTTGTCGTAAATGGTTACGTTGATGCAAGCTTTGACACTGATCCAGATGACTCTAAGTCACAAACTGGATATGTATTTATATTGAATGGTGGAGTTGTCAGTTGGTGCAGTTCCAAGCACAGCATCGTGGCGGGATCTACATGTGAAGCGGAGTATATAGCTGCTTCAGAAGCAGCAAATGAAGGAGTCTGGATGAAGGAGTTAATATCCGATCTAGGTGTAATACCTAGTGGATCGGGTCCAATGAAAATCTTTCGCGACAATACTGGAGCAATTGCCTTGGTGAAGGAATCCAGATTTCACAAGAGAACCAAACACATCAAGAGACGCTTCAATTCCATCCGTGATCAAGTCAAGGAGGGAGACATAGAGATTTGCAAAATACATACGGATCTGAATGTTACAAACCTGTTAACTAAGCCTCTTCCACAAGCAAAACAAGATCAGCACCAAGACTCCATGGGTCTTAGAATCATTACTATGTAATCTAGATTATAGACTCTAGTGCAAGTGGGTGATTGAAGGAAATATGCCCTAGCGGAAAAAATAAAGTTGTTGTTTATATTTCCTTATACCATGATAAATGATTGTTATTCATGCTTGAATTGTATTAACCGGGAACTTAGTACATGTGTGAATAAATAGACAAACAGATTGTCCCTAGTATGCCTCTACTTGACTAGCTCGTTAATCAAAGATGGTTAAGTTTCCTGACCATAGACATGTGTTGTCATTTGATGAACGGGATCACATCATTAGAGAATGATGTGATGGACAAGACCCATCCATTAGCATTATGATCATTTAGTTTTATTGCGATTGCCTTCTTCATGACTTATACATATTCCTCTGACTATGAGATTATGCAACTCCCGAATACCGGAGGAACACTTTGTGTGCTATCAAACGTCACAACGTAACTCGGGGATTATAAAGTGCTCGAAAGGTGTCTCCGAAGGTGTTTGTTGAGTTGGCATAGATCGCGATTAGGAATTGTCACTCCGTGTATCGGAGAGGTATCTCTGGGCCTGTTGGGGATATAGCTATTGGGCATGACCCGCCCAGGAGGGACCGGGTTATACCAATCACGGTTCATCAAGACGAAGCCCATGAAGATGTTGAAGATGGCGGTTCATGAAACAGACTTGCTAAGGTCTCGAAGCCCAAAGGCGACTTAAGGCCCATAGGTGTAAACTGCCATATATGTATGACTTGTATTGTAAGACATGAGTAGTTAGTTACCGAGCCGGACACGTTGTATAAATCGGCCGAGACTCCATGAGCCGCTGGGCGTCAACCTGTGTATATAAAGGTACTTCCTGACAGTGGTTTAAGGACAGGAAACAACACATCGAGAACTAGGTCAAGCGTATTCTCTCCCTGGTAATCGAAACCCAAGCAATACCACCTCAAACTAGACTAGGCCTTTACCTTCGCAGCAAGGGGCCGGACCAGTATAAACTCATGTGTCCTTTGTCCCGTTTAACCCCTTTAAGCTAACCTAGTTGCAATGGCTCCATGACTAAGTCCTTTTACTAGGACATCTGTGGTTTTGAGTTCTTAAAAGGAATCTTCTAAGGGATCAAGGGATATGCTATGGGCCGGATGACCAAGAGTCGTCGCGGCGAGCTCTACATCGACGACGGAGGTTGTGGCCCCGAGGCCGGCTAAATTGTGTATGGGTATCGGGTCCCTTTTGGCGGAATCCATGTCTTCATCGGCAAGATCAGCGAACCGGGGCCTGAGCCGGACACCAGCACCGACATCATCGAGACGGCTCAGCATACATGACCCATCCGTGTTGAACCCGCCGTTAAGTGTGCCTTTGTTGGATTTATCCATGGAGCGGAATTTGAGCAAGGATCTGCGTCTGGCGGTGAGACGGCCATCTATTCTGATGGTGAATCGTCCACATGCGAGACTACTTCATTGTATCAACTTCAAGATGACATGCTTGGGGGCTGTTCTGATGGAAATAGTATTCCGGACCCCTATGAGCTGCCGAACCGGGTCGCGATCTTCATGGCCGGTACACAGTCGGTGCTTGGTTCATCGACCACCACGGCTATGACCTCTAGTTCAATAGCTGCGGTGGCGGCTGGTGCTAGCGGCTCTGCGCGCCCGCCGCCTCAGGTTCTCACACAATTGTTGGAGGATCTGGCGACTCTGATGGGGATAGAAGTGACCCCGGACAACCAGAAATAGCATAAGGTGGATGTGGCGAAGCTGAGAGGTGCTACGTCTTGAGCTTGCACTGGTTTTCCTCGAAGAGGAGAGGGTGATGCAGCAAGTCTAGCGTAAGTATTTCGTTTAGTTTTGAGAACTAAGGTATCAATCCAGTAGGAGGCTCCTCAAAAGTCCCACACACCTACACAAACAAACTGAGAACTCGCAACCAACGCAATAAAGGGGTTGTCAATCCCTTCACGGCCACTTGCGTAAGTGAGATCTAATAAAGATAGTATGATAAGATAAATATATTTTTGGTATTTTATAATATAGATGCAAAAAGTAAAGATGCAAATAAAAGTAGATTGAAAGTAAATATGATAAGAGATAGACTCGGGGGCCATAGGTTTCACTAGAGGCTTCTCTCAAGATAGCATAAGTATTACGGTGGGTGAACAAATTACTGTCGAGCAATTGATAGAAAAGCGCATAGTTATGAGATTATCTAGGCATGATCATGTATATAGGCATCACGTCCATAACAAGTAGACCGACTCCTGCTTGCATCTACTACTATTACTCCACACATCGACCGCTATCTAGCGTGCATCTAGAGTATTAAGTTCATAAGAACAGAGTAACACATTAAGCAAGATGACATGATGTAGAGGGATAAACTCATGCAATATGATATAAACCCCATCTTGTTATCCTCGATGGAAACAATACAATACGTGCCTTGCAACCCTTTCTGTCACTGGGTAAGGTCACCGCACGATTGAACCCAAAGCTAAGCACTTCTCCCATGGCAAGAAAGACCAATCTAGTAGGCCAAACCAAACTGATAATTCGAAGAGACTTGCAAAGATAACTCAATCATACATAAAAGAATTCAGAGAAGATTCAAATATTATTCATAGATAAACTTGATCATAAACCCACAATTCATCGGATCTCAACAAACACACCGCAAAAAGAGTTTACATCGAATAGATCTCCACAAGAGAGGGGGAGAACATTGTATTGAGATCCAAAAAGAGAGAAGAAGCCATCTAGCTAATAACTATGGACCCGTAGGTCTGTGGTAAACTACTCACAACTCATCGGAGGGGCAAGGATGTTGATGTACAGGCCCTCCATGGTTGATTCCCCCTCCGGCAGAGTGCCGACGAAGGCTCCAAGATGGGATCTCGCGGATACAGAAGGTTATGGCGGTGGAAATTGTGTTTCGTGGTGCTCCTGGATGTTTTCGAGGTACGTAGGTATATATAGGAGGAAGAAGTATGTCGGTGGCCGCCCGATGAGCCCACGAGACAGGGGGCGCGCCCTACAGGGGGCGCGGCCTCCTATCTCGTGGGGGCCTCGGGTGCTTCTTGACTTGCACTCCAAGCTCTCCGGATCACGTTCGTTCCAAAAATCACGCTCCCGAAGGTTTCATTCCGTTCGGACTCCGTTTGATATTCCTTTTCTTCGAAACACTGAAATAGGCAAAAAAAAAACAACAATATGGGCTGGGCCTCCGGTTAGTAGGTTAGTCCAAAAAATGATATAAATGTGTAAAATAAAGCCCATAAACATCCAAAAGGGGTAATATAATAGCATGGAACAATCAAAAATTATAGATACGTTGGAGACGTATCAAGCATCCCCAAGCTTCATTCCTGCTCGTCCTCGAGTAGGTAAATTATAAAAAAGAAATTTTTGATGTGGAATGCTACCTAGCATAATTCTCAATGTAATTTTCTTTATTGTGGCATGAATGTTCAGATCCAAATGATACAAAATAAAAGTTCATATTGACATAATAAATAGTAATACTTCAAGCATACTAATCAAAGTAATCATGTCTTCTCAAAATAACATGGCTAAAGAAAGTTATCCGTACAAAATCATATAGTCTGACTGTTGCTCTATCTTCATCACACAAAGTATTTAATCATGCACAACCCCGATGACAAGCCAAGCAATTGTTTCATACTTTAATAATCTCAAACTTTTTGAACTTCCACACAATACATGAGCGTAAGCCATGGATATAGCACTATATGTGGAATAGAATGGTGGTTGTGGAGAAGACAAAAAAAGAGAAGATAGTCTCACATCAACTAGGCGTATCAACGGGCTATGGAGATGCCCATTAATAGATATCAATGTGAGTGAGTAGGGATTGCCATGCAACAGATGCACTAGAGCTATAAATATATGAAAGCTCAACAAAAGAAACTAAGTGGGGTGCATCCAAATTGCTTGCTCACGAAGACCTAGGGCATTTTTGAGGAAGCCCATCATTGGAATATACAAACCAAGTTCTATAATGAAAAATTCCCACTAGTATATGAAAGTGACAACATATGAGACTCTCTAACATGAAGATCATGCTGCTATTTTGAAGCACAAGTGTGGAAAAAGAGATAGTAGCATTGTCCCTTCTCTATTTTTCTCTCATTTTATTTTTTTCTTTTCTTTTTTTGTCTTTTTTTCTTTTTTTTCTTTGGCCTTTCCCCTTTTTTTTTCTTTTTTTCTTTTTGTAAAGTCCGAAGTCTCATCCCAACTTGTGGGGGAATCATAGTCTTCATCATCCATTCCTCACTAGGACAATGCTCTAATAATGAAGATCATCACACTTTTATGGATTTACAACTCAAAGCTAGAATAAGATATGACTCTATATGAATGCCTCCGGCGGTGTACCGGGATATGCAATGAATCAAGAGTGACATGTATGAAAATTATGAAGGTGGCCTTGCCACAAATACTATGTCAACTACATGATCATGCAAAAAGCAATATGACAAAAGTAATGCGTGTCATATGAACGGAACGGTGGAAAGTTGCATGGCAATATATCTCGGAATTGGTATGGAAATGCCATAATAGGTAGGTATGGTGGCTGTTTTGAGGAAGGTAAATGGTGGGTATATGGTACCGGCGAAAGTTGCGGGGCACAAGAGAGGCTAGCAATGGTGGAAGGGTGAAAGGGTGCGTATAATCCATGGACTCAATATTAATCAAAAGAACTCATGCACATGCTCCTAGGGGGATAGATTGGTAGGAAAAGACCATCGCTCGCCCCCGACCGCCACTCATAAGGAAGACAATCAATAAATAAAATTGTGCTCTAACTTCATCACAAAGGGGTTCACCATACGTGCATGCTACGGGAATCACAAGCTTCAACACAAGCATTCTTTAAATTCATAATCACCCAACTAGCATGACTTTAATATCACTACCTCCATATCTCAAAACAATTATCAAGCATCAAGTTGATCATAGCATACAATTCACTTTCTATGATAGTTTTTATTATACCCATCTTGGATGCTCATCATTCTAGGGCAAACTTTAAGACCATAACAAATACCATGCTATTCTAAAAGACTCTCAAAAAGATATAAGTGAAGCATGAGAGGCTAGCAATTTCTTCAAAATTAAGACACCACTTTGCTCTAAAAGATATAAGTGAAGCACTAGAGCAAAAACTATCAAGCTCAAAAGATATAAGTGAAGCACATAGAGTATTCTAGCAAAATTCTAATCAAATAGGCTTCTCCCAAAAGGTGTGTACAACAAGGATGATTGTGGTAAACTAAAAAGCAAAGACTAATATAATACACAACACTCCAAGCAAAACACATATTATGTGGCGAAGAAAAATAAAGCTCCAAGTAAAGTTACCAATGAACGAAGACAAAAGAGGGGATGTGTCACGCCCAAGATGTGACCCTATCCTAAAGGAACTCGAAGGTCCCACCAAGGATAGAAGCGCATCTTGAAGACGCTTTTGCAAGGTGGATATCATTACATCAACATTACATAATAGATGGGGATACATACAAGAGGCATACAATGCCACACGAATACAATATCACAATACATTAGAGCATCATCCGACTACGGATGAAACACAAACAGAAACTCGAACGACATCCACCCTACTAGCCCAGGCTGCCGACCTGGAACCTATCCCCTGATCGAAGAAGAAGCAGAAGAAGAACTCCAAAACAAGCAAACATCGCTCTCGTGTCATGATCATTGCATAACATGTACCAGCAACTGTTGTTGTAGTAATCTGTGAGCCACGAGGACTCAGCAATCCCATTACCATGGGTATCAAGACTAGCAAAGCTTAATGGGAAAGGAAGGGGTAAAGTGGTGAGGTTGTAGCAGCGACTAAGCATGATATGGTGGCTAACATACGCAAATGAGAGCGAGAAGAGAAGCAAAGGAACGGTTGTGAAGCTAGCAATGATCAAGAGGTGATCCTGAACTCCTACTTACGTAAAACATAACCCAAAACCGTGTTCACTTCCCGGACTCCGCCGAAAAGAGACCATCACGGCTAGACACGCGGTTGATGCGTTTTAATTCGAATCTGGTGTCAAGTTATCTACAACCGGACATTAACAAATTCCCATCTGCCACATAACCGCGGGCACGACTTTCGAAAGATAATACCCTGCAGGGGTGTCCCAACTTAGCCCATGATAAGCTCTCCCGATCAACGAAGGATATTCCTTCTCCCAGGAAGACCCGATCAGTCTCGGAATCCCGGTTTACAAGACTTTTCGACAATGGTACAACAAGACCAGCAAAGCCGCCCGATGTGCCGACAAATCCCGATAGGAGCTGCACATATCTCGTTCTCAGGGCAACACCGGATGAGACTAGCTACGAGTAAAACCAACCCTCAAGTTTCCCCGAGGTGGCCCCGCAGGCAGCTCGGTTCGGACCAACACTCGAAGGAGCACTGGCACGGGGGGGCTAAAATAAAGATGACCCTCGGGCTCCGGAAACCCAAGGGAAAAAGGGCTAGGTGAGGAAAATGGTAAAACCAAGGTTGGGCCTTGCTGGAGGAGTTTTATTCAAAGCGAACTATCAAGGGGGTCCCATAAATCGCCCAACCGCGTAAGGAACGCAAAATCCGGGAACATAACACCGGTATGACGGAAACTAGGGTGGCAAGAGTGGAACAAAACACCAGGCATGAGGCCGAGTCTTCCACCCTTTACCAAGTATATAGATGCATTAATTAAATAAGAGATATTGTGATATCCCAACATAATCCTGTCCACCATGGAGCAATCTTCAACTTCACCTGCAACTAACAACGCTATAAGAGGGGCAGAGCAAAGCAGTAACATAGCCAAACAACGGTTTGCTAGGAAGGGTGAAAAAGGTTAGAGGCTGACATGGCAATTTAGGGGGTTTGAGGAGCAAATGATAGGTAGCGCAGCATAGCGATAGAATGAAGCAACTAGCATAGCAATGATAGTAGTGAGATCCAAGGTGACGGTCATCTTGCTTGAAATCCCGCTAGGAAGAAGAACCAGTCCATGAAGAAGACAAACGGATGAAGCCGAACCAAGCGTAGACGAACGAATCCTCACGATCGCAATGAAACAGGAACTATCAAGAAGAAGCACACAGCATGGTAAACACACCACACATGGACAAGACATGATGCACAACAAGCATGATGCACGACAAAGCTACATGAAGCTACTCATGGCAAGAGATGATGCATACAAGAGCAACACATCAAAGCAAGTTTAAATGAGGCCGGAAACGACATATAACAATTCCGGTAAGTCCTCAAATGCAAGTTTCGAAGTTGGTCCAGATCTGAACAAACATTAAGTTGAAGTTGTTAAACATCAAGTTAAAGAGCACCAAGAGGATCTACACGAGATTCTAGTCAAGTTACATATAAAGTTCATTTAGTTCAGAGCTACGGCCTAGAAGATATGAGCAAAACAAGTTAAATATGGCATTGATGCTAAATGCATCCAAACATCAAGCAAACACCTCAAAACTAGGATGCAACATGATAATATGAAACTACATGCAAAATCAAGCAAGTTTCATATAGAGCACACTCAAAACGGAGCAACGGTTCAACACATACACTATACAAGTTTAAAGGACAAGCTGTCCAAAACAACAACTAGGCATATAGCAAGCATCAAAACAATATGCTACAACACCTCAACATAAGAAAAAAAGGCATGGGAATGAAGTAAAGGTAAAGCATGACAAAACATGAACACTGAGCTATCTCCAGAAATCACTAGAACATGCTCAAAAGGACATGGCAAGAATGCAAATTATAACAATTTCAGGCTTAGCAGAAAATAACATCAGGTTGCAATGTTTAGATCTATCAAACAACATGTTACAGAAATTTATAATGGCAAACAAAGGCATGGCATGAATCTACTAATTATATATAACAAAAGTCCCTTAGTGACCATGAGCCAAAAGGGCACAGAAAATATTATGGCACCCATGTAAACATAGCAAGTGATATGACAGATTCAGACATAGCAGGAACAACAATAAGTAGGCATGTTGGTGAGCTTGTACCACTCAGCACAGAGCAATACATGGCATGGCAAGGTGAAAAATAGTAAGAATACATGTTTATGAATCTAAGCATGGCAAGAGCAAATTCATAGGGTGCATGGATCACTAGCAAAACACATGGCAAAACTGAACTTAAAGTTAATCAGGCTGACAGCAACATTATTTAGCAAGTTGAGAGCAAGATTACAACAGGTTACAGTAGGCTATAAATGCAACCAGGGGCATTAATGGATATAGCATGACATGTAACAAAACATCCTTAGTGAACATCTCCAGATTATGCATAGAATGACTTATAGCAGCAGGTTTACATAGCATTATAATATAACAGAATCAACCTAGCAAAACAGTAACAACAAGTACCCTACTTCACAAGCTCGATGCACTCACTACAAAAATCACAAAAATACATGGATGGCACCACTGTGAAGATGGAATGACATAGTTCAAAACACATGTAGGGCTCAAGCTCATAAGATGCACACATCAAATGCAACAAAAATGACAAATCATCAAGTTATAACAGTTTCAGCAGATTAACATCATATAGCACTCTTGCAACGATGATTCAGGCATCAAGATGGACTCAAACAAACATGGCACAATGGAATGAAATGAAGAGCATCTCATGGTGAACATTTTGATATAACATGCGCATGAAACGGAGCAATATGCAGACAGTTATGGCAGGTCAAACATGGCATGAAAATATCACAACTCTTGGGACTTAGAGAAAAATCAACCTCCGAAAGTCAACGGGATGGAGCGGTTCCGGGACAGAGAGATCCGGGGCGGGGGCGACGCGTTTGGATGGGGGCGCTGGTGGATCTCGTCCACTCTGTAGTAGATCAGGCTCCGGCGAGCTCCGACGAGGGCACGGAAGCTGAGGCAGCAGCTGACGACTCCGGCGACAAGCAGGGAGGTCGGGGAGGTCCGGCGGACGGCGGGATCTCTCAGATCCGGACGAAGGCGGGCCGGTCCTAGCCGGAGGCGAGGAAGAGGCGGCGGGGCGGCGAGCTTCTCCGGCGAGCGCCGGAGGCTAGCAGCGGAAGGAGAGGCGGCGGCTCGGGGTCGACACGGGCGGCGCCGGTCGGTAGGCGGCGGGGCGGAGAGCCGCGGCTCCGGGCAGGCGCGGGCAGAGCGGGGG
>NC_041381.1:310023382-310057839 GCF_002162155.2 Triticum dicoccoides
AGGGCGCTGTTCCGGCGGCGCTCGGGAGGAACCGGCGTGGAGCGGGCCGGGCGGCGGCAGGATCCGGGCCCGCGCGGGTCCAGGACGGGCTCCGCAGGCCGGCGGAGGTGGGAGGAGAGAGGGGGCCGGCGGGGCGACGTGGCGGCGTCCTATTGGACGGGGGCGACGGGCGGACATGTCCATCGGTGGAGGAGAAGATGTCCGGCGGTGCTAGGGGAATTTCTAGGGTTTTCATCCGCGACTTGGAGAGGATTGCACATATTTATAGGTGGAGGGAGCTAGGAGACTCCAAATGGAGTGCGGTTTTCGCCCACACGATCGTGATCGAACGACCGAGAGCATGGAGGGGGTTAGGATGGGTTTTGGGCCACTTTGGAGGGCTTTTGTGCTGCAACACAAAGAGGGATTTTACGGTTACCCGGTTAACCGTTGGGGTATCAAACGGACTCCAAATGGCACGAAACTTGACAGGCGGTCTACTTGTGGTATACCAAGGCCGCTTGGCAAACCTCGGACCATTCCGAGAAAGTTTAACACCTGCTCACGACAGGAGATAAAAGGGTGACAACGACGGCGAATAACTGGGTGACACCTGGCGCATCGAATCCGGGGCGTTACAGGATGCCTTCCCGGGGCATCCCCAAGATTAGGCTTTTGGCTATTCTTGAATATCTTGGGGTGCCATGGGCATCCCCAAGCTTAGTCTGTTGCCACTCCTTATTCCATAGTCCATAAAAGCTTTACCCAAAACTTGAAAACTTCACAACACAAAACTAAATAGGAAATCTTATAAGCTCCGTTAGTGAAAGAAAACAAAACCACCACATAAGGTACTGCAATGAACTCATTCTTTATTTAATTTGGTGTTAAACCTACTTTATTCCAACTTCCTTATGGTTTATAAAATAATTTACTAGCCATAGATGCATTGAAATAAGCAAACAACACACGAAAAACAGAATCTGTCAAAGACAGAACAATCTGTAACTAACGCAAACTTCTGGAACTCTAAAAATACTAACATTATAGGAAGTCCTGGAAATTTTGTTTATTTAACAGCATCAAAAAGAATCAACGCAAAAGCACGTTCTTGTGATTTAACAAAATTATATTCATGCGTGCAAAGTTTCTATTTTTCAGCAGAATCAAATCAACTACCATCGTAGGTTATCCTATAGGTTCTACTTGGCACAAACACTAATTAAAAGATAAAAACACATCTAACCAGAAGGTAGATGCAAGATTTATTACTAAACAGGAGAAAAAACAAAAAACATAAAGAAAATTGGGTTGCCTCCCAACTAGCGCTATCATTTAACGCCCCTAGCTAGGCATAAAAGCAAGGATAGATCTAACTAGTGCCATCTTTGGCACTAAATTCATAAGTAGCATGCATGATAGATTCATAAGGTAATTTGACTTTATTTCTTGGAAAGTGCTCCATGCCTTTCTTTACGGGAAATTGGAATCTAATATTCCCTTCCTTCATATCAATAATCGCACCAATCGTTCTAAGGAAAGGTCTACCCAGAATAATAGGGCAAGAAAGATTGCAATCTATATCAAGAACGATAAAATCTACGGGCACCAAATTTCTATTTGCAACAATAAGAACATCATTGATCCTTCCCATAGGCTTTTTAATGGTGCAATCCGCAAGGTGCAAATTTAAAGAGCAATCATCAAGATCATGGAGACCTAGAATATCACATAAAGTTTTCGGAATCGTGGAAACACTAGCACCCAAATCACACAAAGCAAAACACTCATAATCTTTAATTCTAATCTTTATAGTAGGTTCCCACTCATCATTAAGTTTTCTAGGTATAAAAACTTCCAAATTAAGTTTTTCATCATAAGATTGCATCAAGGCATCGACGATATGTTTGGTAAAAGCTTTGTTTTGACTATAAGCATGAGGAGAATTAACAACGGATTGCAACAAGGAAATACAACCTTTTAAAGAGCAATTATCATAATCAAATTCCTTGAAATCCTAGATAGTGGGTTCAATATTATTAGAAGTTGAGGATTCTCCAATCTCACTTTTACCAAATTTAACATTAAGATCTAAAGGCTCCGAATTCTTCGGATGCCTTCTAGGCAAAGTTGATCATCATCAGTCCCATAATCATCAAAATTCATATTGCAAAACATAGATCTAATCGGAGAAGCATCAATAACTTTAAGATCCTCATCATTATTTTCATGGAAACTAGAAGAACACGCTTTTATAAAGCTATCTTTTTTAGCACGCAATCTAGCGGTTCTTTCCTTACACTCATCAATGGAAATTCTGGTTACTTTGAGAGACTCATTGATATCATGCTTAGGAGGAGAAGATCTAAGTTTAAGAGAATCAACATCAAGCGAAAGTCTATCAACGTTCCTAGACAAATCATCAACTTTGAGCTATTTTTCTTCAAGCAAAGCATTAAAATTCTTTTGAGAAATCATAAATTCTTTCACACTATTCTCAAAATCAGAGGGAATATTATTAAAATTACCATAAGAATTATTGTAGGAATTTCCATAATTATTAGAGGAATTACTAGCAAATGGTCTAGCATTAAAGTTTCCTCTATAAGCATTGTTTCCAAAACTATTCCTACCAACAAAATTCACATCCATAGATTCATTGTTATTCTCAATAAAGGAAGACAAAGGCATATCATTGGGATCAAGAGGAGTATTTTTAGTAGCAAACATCTTCATAAGTTCATCCAGCTTTCCACTCAAAACATTGGTTTCTTCTATAGCCTGCACTTTTTTACTAGATGATCTTTTGGTGTGCCATTGAGAATAATTATCCATAATATTATCAAGAAGTTTTGTAGCATCTCCTAACGTGATTTACATAAAGGTGCCTCCCGCGGCCAAATCTAAGAGATTTCTAGAAGCAAACTTCAAACTGGCATAAAATTTTTGTATGATCATCCATAAATTCAAACCATGAGTAGGGAAATTGCGAAGCATCAATTTCATTCTTTCCCAAGATTGGGCAACATGCTCATGATCAAGTTGTTTAAAATTCATAATGTCGTTCCTAAGAGTGATGATCTTAGTGGGAGGAAAATACTTAGAGATAAAATCATCTTTGCACTTGTTCCAAGAATCAATACTATTTTTAGGCAAAGACGAAAACCAAACTTTAGCACGATCTCTAAATGAAAACGGAAATAACTTCAATTTGAAAACATTGTTATCTGTATCTTTCTTCTTTTGGATATCACACAAATCAACAAAATTGTTTAGATGAGTAGCGGCATCTTCACTAGGAAGGCCGGTGTCACGTCCCTAGTTCTGGTATGCACTAGGCTAGCCCTTCATGTGAGCATCATGTTTAAATTCTAATGAAATTTGAATTGAGGAATTTTCAGAAACCTCAGAAGACCACTAAAAATAACCAACATTTAATTCTCATCAAATGAGTCCAAGAAAATGTTACTGTTATTCTGTGAAAATATTGGCATGAGGTAAAACTCAAACCAATATTTTTGGAGGCACAGAAATAATTTATTTTGGGCCTTTGATTTAAATCAATAACATATTTGGGTTGGAATTATTTCTACTATATAAGAAATAATGTTCAAATATTTTTGTAAATTTGCTTGTGGCCTTGGACTATCTCTCTGAGCTCACACAAAAATTTACAGAAAGTTTTAAAATGATTTAGTTCTCAAACTAAATCAAAACAAAATAATAGAAAATAAAAATAGGAAAAGAACAGAGGCTCACCTGGAACTTACCTGGCGCCCACCAAGCCCACCTGGGCCTCACCTATGCGGCTCAGGAGCCGGCCCAGCCCACCTGGCCTGGTGCCAGTCATCCCCAACCTCTGCCAGTAGGCAGAGGAGGGACAACGCACGGCGCGCACGCGGGCGCCACGCCACCAGGCTGCCTGCCTGCGTCGCCTGGCTACCGCGACGCCTCGCGTCTTCTTCTCGGCGCCGCCCCGACCCCCTGGACCCCCTCGCTCTCTCCCTCTCCCTCGTTCCCCTCCTCTGTCTCGTTCTCTCACGCACACCTGAATGCGTCGTTGCCGCCGTTCATCACCACTGCGGCCATCGGCCAGCGCTAGACCCATGGACCAGCCCCCGAGCTCCGCTGTGCCACCCTCATCCTCTCCGTCAGCTCACATGGCCGGAAGAGCTCCAACGCGCCGTCCCCGACCACTTCTTCATCGTTGGCCGCCGCGGATCTCCATCGCCGACTCGCCGCCGTTCGAGCTTCCCCGAGCACGCCGAGTCCACCGCTGCACTCCACGTGAGCTCCTGATCATCCTCCCCCTCTCCGTTCTCTCTCTAGCATGCCGTAGCCGCCGCGCCTCTCTCACCCGACAGCATGCCGCCGCACGAGCTCGTCACCGACGAGGCTCCGGTGGCCATTTGGTTCCGTGCATGCTTCCGTTGGGTTCGTGAGCTCTCATAGAACGTGTAGGTGCTAACCGTAGATCCTCCCGTGCTCGGCGTCGTCGTTTTCATCGGCGCCCAAACTCCGGCCGCCGCCACAACCTCGCTTCCGGCGAACGCCGGCCACCCCGCACCCTTCCGTTGGTTCCCCTGGATGCGCGCGGCCACGGGCTACCTCCTGGTGGCCTTCGCGCATCCAGCCATCGCCCACAGCTCAAGTCCGGCGAGTTGCCGCCACAGTTTAGGTCGCCACTGGACAAACTCCGGCGTGCCGACGTGGCCGCGTAATTAGTGCTAATCAACGCCAGCTAAACCACCCTTAGACACTGACAGCGGGCCCCGCAGCGGGTCAAACCCCGAGTCAATGCGGGATTAGTGTATGTCTCACTGACCAGTGGACCCCACGGGTCAGGTTTGACCCTGTTGACCTTGCTGACGTCATACTGTCATCATGCTGACGTAGTAAGTGATTTTCTGGATTTTAATTAAACCAAGAAATTCCATAAAATAGTATAAACTTCTAAAAATCATATAAAATCAACCGTAACTCCAAATGAGATAAATTATATATGAAAAATGATCAGAAAAATCCAATCTATCCATCTGTACTATTTTCATGCATGTTAGAACAACTTATAGCTGCTGTTTAGCACAAATCATATAAATGGCATTTGAATTTCACATATGAAGTTTGGTTTTGAACTTAGGGTTCAAACCAACTTCATTTAACATTGTTGCTAGCTGCATTAGCTCAAAACACCAGCATGTTGCCATGTCATGATCATGCATCATAATGTGCATTGCATTGATTGTGTTTCCTCTCTTTTGCCGGTAATTGTTCCCTCTCCATAGACGTGGTTCCGACGATGAGATCGATGACACCGATGAAGAGCTATATTATCTTCAGAAGTGCCAGGCAAGCAAAACCCCCTTGTTCATTCCGATACAATCCCACTCTCTCGCTCCTGTTCTCTTTTACTGCATTAGGACAACACCGATTCAACTGTTACATGCTGCGGTAGTTGAACCCCTTTTCCTCTGCATGACCTGTCATTGCCACAGTAAATAGATGAAACCCACTAGCATGAGTAGGAGTTGTTTGAGCCCTGTTGTGCCTACTCATTCATGCTTGTTTGTCATACCTGCTACTGCTTAGAGTTGAGTCAGGTCTGATTCATCGGGAATGAATTGGAAAGTGGTGAACATGTCCTACTGTGTATGAGTTAAGTGTGCGAACACGAGTCGGTAAAGGTAGCGGTGAGAGGCCATGTAGGAGTACATGGTGGGTTGTCTCATTGCAGCCATTCTCAGGAACTGAGTTCTGTGTTTGTGATCCATGAACAGTTACTACCACACATTGGGTTCCGGTAACTCGACCCCTCTCGACTTATTAATCAACATGATCTCTGTCCAGGAGTTGCAACTAGTTTCTGGTGTTTGTAGGTAGTGTTAGTAGTCTACCAAGTGGCACCCGGTACAGGTGGGCTTGGGACAGACTAGGCACAGTGGCCCGGTGTACCAAGTGGCACCCAGATGGTGGACTTGGGAACCCTACACACATCGTTTGGGGCCATGAGCGACACCCCGGCCGGATCTCCTTGCGGATGGAACCCGAATAGGCGATAAACCTGGACGAGAGACTTGTGTGGTTAGTCAGGTCGTGGCCGACACCCTCGCTGGGCTTCCGCTTGAAGGTTGCCGAGTACATGTCGTGTAAACGGTGGTAAGTGGTGAGAGCGTGTGTGAAGAAGTACACCCCTGCAGGGTTAATATGATCTATTCGAATAGCCGTGTCCGTGGTAAAGGACTTCTGGGTTGCCTGTACAGTTCATAGACAAGTGAAAGTGGATACTCTAAAATCCGCAAGATAAGCGTGAGTGCTATGTATGGCGTTCTCGTGGGGAGACGGGAGCGGATCCATAGTGGTGTATTGATATGGTGAATATGTGGACTCGTGTGTGCCACCTCAAAAGAGTTACTTGCAGTCGTAGTTCAGGATAGCCACCGAGTCAAAGCTGGCTTGCTGCAGTTAAACCCCACCACCCCTTTGTTGATAATGATGCATATGTAGATAGTTCTGATGTAAGTCTTGCTAGGTACATTTGTACTCACGTTGCTTAATTTATGTTTTTGCAGAGAGACTTCAGTCTCGCTAGTAGTTCCACGTGGACTTCGACGTTTAGCTTGTTACCTCAGCTACGATCTTGTGCCCTCGGCAGGATCTGGTAGATAGTCAGGCTTCTCAGCCTTTTTCATTTATAGATGTCTGTACTCAGACATGTTAAGCTTCCGCTTGTGCTTTGACTTGTAAGCTCTGAATGTTGGGTCATGAGACCCATGTTTGTAATATCTCGCTCCTCGGAGCCTATTGAATAAAATACTTGAGTTGTAGAGTCATGCTGTGATGCCATGTTGTATTTGCACATATCGAGCATATTGTGTGTATGTTATTGAAATGCTTGGTATGTGTGGGATCTGACTATCTAGTTGTTTATCCTTAGTAGCCTCTCTTACCGGGAAATGGTAGCTTGCTATTGCTCCGGAACACTTAGGCTGGCCGGCATGTGTCCTTCTTTGTTCCTGTGTCTGTCCCTTCGGGGAAATGTCACGCGATTAATACCAGAGTCCTGTTAGCCCGCTACAGCCCGGTTCACCGGAGTCCTGCTAGCCCAGTGCTACAGCCTGGATCCACTCGCTCATGACCGACATGTTCGATGCTGGGTCATGGATGCCTGTCCCTGTAAGTTTGTGCCACTTTGGGTTTACGACTAGCCATGTCAGCCCGGGCTCCTTATCATATGGATGCTAGCGACACTATCATATACGTGTGCCAAAAGGCGCAAACGGTCCCGGGCAAAGGTAAGGCGACACCCGTGGGGATACCGTGCGTGAGGCCGCAAAGTGATATGAGGTGTTACATGCTAGATCGATGTGGCATTGAGTCGGGGTCCTGACAGCTTTGGTATCAGAGCTTGACTGCCTGTAGGATTACCAAGCCAAACTAGTCGAAGTTGAGTCTAGAAATGCTTTAGTAATATAAGGGAATTGATTGTCGGATGGAACGTAAGGCTCTTTTTAATCCTTATACCTTATGCCCTTCTGATCTGAGTCAACCTCTTCTCTCCTACGGGGTCAAGGAACTAGGCTATTTTTTCTTTCTGTCAGGATCACGTGTTACTAATCCGTAACTTATAGGATTAATGGATTTAAGCCTCTGTTCAGTTCCTACTACTTCCGTATGATAACCGTTGATCTCGAAACCTTGATATTGTGCTTCTGAGTGGCTATGCCACCATTTTTTAGCATGTCTCCAATCTTTTTGAGCATTTACAACCATTATGCTGTCCGAGTCATCCCAGGTTTCTAAACAGTCCGATGCATTTGCAAATTCCGTCTTCCCGTTCCTGATGTCCTCTCTGGCCAGGTTAACCACACTAGACGGTGAGTTAAGGTACTCTATTGCCTCGACATTTATGTTGGAGTTATTATTATGACCCTAGGTGTCTCAGGGGATCATCTAGTAGTCTAGCCATGTTTTGTGATCCCAGTGTGATGACTCTGGCCATCATTCCCAAAAGCATCCCGTGATGCCACTTAGTAGTAGGTATTCTACTCCTTGGGTTTTGAACCCGAGATTCACCCTACTTACCTCGTGTTGATAGTGTTTGCTAGTTCCTTTAGGATATTAGTAACCTTTGCGATAGTCCTCGAGGTCCGTGGTATATCGTTCTTCCAAATACCATGAACCATTCTTGGCAGGAGTTCTTTTGAACCAAAAGATCACAACCAGAGTGCTCTTGATGAGTTCTCCATTCTATATTGTGAATCTGCCAGTTCTACCTTCTGCATGGGTTATCCGGAAGAAACCTGTTGAACTTGGTTCGACATGCTAATCCATGCATCCATAACTCAGAAAATCATATGTTCCTTTGAGTTGTCCCTCTTTAGTTGTATTCTGGCCTTCGTCTATCAGTTGATAGTCTAGAGTATGTGTGCATTCGTTCGTCGATGCCAATTATTCTTGTGGTGTGTTAAGCCATTCTATTCCGGAATGACTAGGAGAAACAAACTCCAGTACCTTATCCATAGTTAGGATTGGGTCAAAGCAGTTGTATTTCACAGACCAAAATGCCAATCTAGCTATTGATTCTGTTCTACCTGAAGTATTACCCACTTTATGTCAGGAATGTCATGAGGATTGCACCTTCTCTTATGGATTCTTGACGTAGTGATACTTCTCGCCATCATTATTCATTCCTCGGTTCCGTGTTGTTACAACCGGAATGCCGACAAGTGAACTATGATGTGTGAAATCAATACTCCTAGCAACTCGTTGCCTGGTAGTTAAAGGACAATAATTTCATTCTTAGCGTGTTGGTTTTGAATCATCATTCTAAGATAGATTGTGCTACCTAGTCCTTATTTCCTGGTGCACTCTTTGATTGATGAGTTAGGATTTCGTCAAATCCTCGCTCATTTGATCATATCGTCTTGCCCTGAAAAGCAAGATTGTTCTCAAGCTTAGTGACATATCGGTGGTTCGTGATTTTTTGTATATCTTCTTGGAAGTATTACCAGGTTGTCACCTGACCGCTATGTTGAGTTCGTGATCAAGTTGGTTTATTCCTGTAAACCACCCTTTCTCCAAGATTCCGTGTTGGATACCCCTGAGCTAGTTGGTTAAGCTAAACGACAACTTGGAGAGTTGGAAGATAAAAGCTTACCTAACTTAGTTCGTTTCAAAGGGATATCCTGGTGTTGGTCTGTTAGTTGAAGAAAGATGATATCTTCATCGATTGGTCCCTGTGATCAGTTATTGGACCTATTGTCTTATAGAAACTTTGATTTGAGTATGGGCTATCGTCAAACCAAATCAGAACCAACGATGTTCGTAATGTTGTCTTACTCGTGGTTGATTCCTCGAGCATACACCATTATATCTTCTGGGTCTGACCAATGCTATCACCTGTTCACATAATTATGGAATTCCATCTTCATGGAAACCTGGATAAATTGTTGTTGAGCCCATCGACAACATCTTTATCTTTTCCTTAGTTTTGTTGAACATTAAGCTAGTGTTGGAAACTTGTGTAAACATTTTCTTCATGACCGTTCGTGAAGCATATGCTTGGAAAAGAAGTGACTTCCTCTATTTCATGTGCATTTGATGCAAGTTGCCGCCGTGAATTCGAGAAAGCATGTTTTTTTACCTCCTCTGGAATCATCCCAAGTCAGTCATGCATGTGCGAAGTATACTATGGCTTGAGAAATTAGCTACCTCCATTCCATCGGTATTCCCTAGCACACCAAGCCACTGATTGATTTGTTCAAAGAAAAGAAGTTCATGCGCTGATCCTGAAGGGCCCAAACGGACATGCACTAGACTTCGATATCGTCAATGATGGTTCCCAATCAGAACTCGATAGTGTTTTATCATAAGGCTACTACGTGGTCATGCTTGCCTGAGACAGCGTGTTCACATGTATGTAGCAGAACCAGCTCATGTTTTGGAGCTTGCTATCATAGTCCATTTCCCGAGAATCTCGCAACATCGTCTCGTCAATTTGTGTTGCAAACTTTCACTTTTCTTTCTAGACTCGATGAGTCTGGAATATCCTGACACCAACCAGATCTGAATCCTAGGCAGATGTGATGGTTGGAACATTTCCCAAGAGTTATAATAACGGTCTCTCTGAGACCGATAAGGTGGATGTCGTGGCCAACACACCCATCGGGAAGACCTATTATTATAGTATCTTGATTGAGGAAGTTGGCCACCTCCCCATAAGGATTTCGTAGGATTTAATCCAATAAGTTACTCCTTATGGATTCTTGTGCTCCTGAAGTCCGACCTTTTACTTGATGTTCTAGTTATTAAACCATATCTATAAATGGGTTGTGCTAGCACATCAAGGAGAACATTAGAAGCGGAGTGCTAAATGTCTCTCGGTCGATCATCCAGATTTTGTTTCCTTGGCCTTGCTAAGGTGAAATCTGAGAAGGTGTTATCTTCCTTTGCATCTGCATCCTCCACCAATATTCATCATGGTAGTATGTGGTGTTGCCAGGATGCTTGACACGGACATTGGTAAAACCTTGATGAATATGGAAATGCTCAAGTTCTTGAGAGCATGCATAAGCGCTAGGTGTTATCATCGGCACTGACCGGGATTGCTCTCAGTTTCCTCGGTTATGCTATAACCTTTCAAACAGTGGACTCACTCTCTACTGTTGAGCTTCTCCCCAGTTATTAAAATCATCCCTTGTGTTGTTTTCAACAAGGTAATCCACATCATCCATTCTAATCCGGGTATTCCATTTTACCGAACCCCTCCAAACGACCGCTCGAGAATTGCCTTAGGCTGGTATAAAGAGTTTCAATGATCTCTATTTCAAAGGTAATTCTTTTGCCACCTAAGGTAATAATTCTACGAATCACCCTCCTCCAAAATGTCTTGTTATGGATTAATGGCAACTCAAACTTCTCGCTACGTTGACAACTGTTCACCACCTTCTTAAGTGTGAAATTGTTGTCTACCTAGTGAACCTTCGTCATCTATTACACTCCATCCCTCTGGATGTATGTTTCATGTCTCAGCCCGAGAGATGTTGCTATGTCTCATCCCATGAGTTGATCCTGAGTTGTTCGGTCTTCGAGAAGATCGATTCCTCTAGAGTTTTCCTTTCCTCTTCTTATCATGTCAGTTGGCGTTCTCAGAACAAGACAACAAGACAAAGATGGTGATCGAATCAACGCCCTTATGAGGTGCCACCTGGATCGTGAAGATTATGTTAGGTTGCCTTTCCCCTTCATCCTACCCTACGCTTGAATCTCGGGACAAGATTCTTGTTTAGTGGGGGTCAGTTGCCACATCCCTAGTTCTGGTATGCACTAGGCTGGCCCTTCATGTGAGCATCATGTTTAAATTCTAATGAAATTTGAATTGAGGAATTTTCAGAAACCTCAGAAGACCACTAAAAATAACCAACATTTAATTCTCATCAAATGAGTCCAAGAAAATGTTCCTGTTATTCTGTGAAAATATTGGCATGAGGTAAAACTCAAACCAATATTTTTGGAGGCACAGAAATAATTTATTTTGGGCCTTTGATTTAAATCAATAACATATTTGGGTTGGAATTATTTCTGCTATATAAGAAATAATGTTCAAATATTTTTGTAAATTTGCTTGTGGCCTTGGACTATCTCACAAAAATTTACAGAAAGTTTTAAAATGATTTAGTTCTCAAACTAAATCAAAACAAAATAACAGAAAATAAAAATAGGAAAAGAACAGAGGCTCACCTGGAACTTACCTGGCGCCCACCAAGCCCACCTGGGCCTCACCTGTGCGGCCCAGGAGCCGGCCCAGCCCACCTGGCCTGGTGCCAGTCATCCCCAACCTCTGCCAGTAGGCAGAGGAGGGACAATGCACGGCGCGCACGCGGGCGCCATGCCACCAGGGTGCCTGCCTGCGTCGCCTGGCCACCACGACGCCTCACGTCTTCTCCTCGGCGCTGCCCCGACCCCCTGGACCCCCTCGCTCTCTCCCTCTCCCTCGTTCCCCTCCTCTGTCTCGTTCTCTCACGCACACTCGAACGCGTCGCCGCCGCCGTTCGTCACCACCGCGGCCATCGGCCAGCGCTAGACCCATGGACCAGCCCCGAGCTCCGTTGTGCCACCCTCGTCCTCTCCGTCAGCTCACATGGCCGGAAGAGCTCCAACGCGCCGTCCCCGACCACTTCTTCATCGTCGGCCGCCGCGGATCTCCATCGCCGACTCGCCGCCGTCCGAGCTTCCCCGAGCACGCCGAGTCCACCACTGCACTCCACGTGAGCTCCTGATCATCCTCCCCCTCTCCGTTCTCTCTCTAGCATGCCGTAGCCGCCGCGCCTCTCTCACCCGACAGCACGCCGCCGCACGAGCTCGTCGCCGACGAGGCTTCGGTGGCCATTTGGTTTCGTGCGTGCCTCCGTTGGGTTCGTGAGCTCTCATAGAACGCGTAGGTGCTAACCGTAGATCCTCCCGTGCTTGGCGTCATCGTTTTCATCGGCGCCCGGACTCCGGACGCCGCCACAACCTCGCTTCCAGCGAACGCCGGCCACCCCGCACCCTTCCGTTGGTTCCCCTGGATGCGCGCGGCCACGGGCTACCTCCTGGTGGCCTTCGCGCATCCAGCCGTCGCCCGCAGCTCAAGTCCGGCGAGTTGCCGCCGCAGTTTAGGTCGCCTCCGGCCAAACTCCAGCGTGCCGACGTGGCCGCGTAATTAGTGCTAATCAACGCCAGCTAAACCACCCTTAGACACTGACAGCGGGCCCCGCAGCAGGTCAAACCCCGATTCAATGCGGGATTAGTGTATGTCTCACTGACCAGTGTACCCCACGGGTCAGGTTTGACCCTGTTGACCTTGCTGACGTCATGCTGTCATCATGCTGACGCAGTAAGTGATTTTCTGGATTTTAATTAAACTAGGAAATTCCAGAAAATAGTATAAACTTCTAAAAATCATATAAAATCAACCGTAACTCCAAATGAGATAAATTATATATGAAAAATGATCAGAAAAATCCAATCTATCCATATGTACTATTTTCATGCATGTTAGAACAACTTATAGCTGCTGTTTAGCACAAATCATATAAATGGCATTTGAATTTCACATATGGAGTTTGGTTTTGAACTTAGGGTTCAAACCAACTTCATTTAACGTTGTTGCTAGCTGCATTAGCTCAAAACACCAGCATGTTGCCATGTCATGATCATGCATCATAATGTGCATAGCATTGATTGTGTTTCCTCTCTGTTGCCGGTAATTGTTCCCTCTTCATAGACGTGGTTCCGACGATGAGATCGATGACACCGATGAAGAGCTATATTATCTTCAGACGTGCCAGGCAAGCAAAACCCCCTTGTTCATTCCGATACAATCCCACTCTCTCGCTCCTGCTCTCTTTTACTGCATTAGGACAACACCGATTCAACTGTTACATGTTGCGGTAGTTGAACCCCTTTTCCTCTGCATGACCCGTCATTGCCATAGTAAATAGATGAAACCCACTAGCATGAGTAGGAGTTGTTTGAGCCCTGTTGTGCCTACTCATTCATGCTTGTTTGTCATGCCTGCTACTGCTTAGAGTTGAGTCAGGTCTGATTCATCGGGAATGAATTGGAAAGTGGTGAACATGTCCTACTGTGTATGAGTTAAGTGTGCGAACACGAGTCGGTAAAGGTAGCGGTGAGAGGCCATGTAGGAGTACATGGTGGGTTGTCTCATTGCAGCCGTTCTCAGGAACTGAGTTCTGTGTTTGTGATCCATGAACAGTTACTACCACACATTGGGTTCCGGTAACTCGACCCCTCTCGACTTATTAATCAACATGATCTATGTCCAGGAGTTGCAACTAGTTTCTGGTGTTTGTAGGTAGTGTTAGTAGTCTACCAAGTGGCACCCGGTACAGGTGGGCTTGGGACAGACTAGGCACAGTGGCCCGGTGTACCAAGTGGCACTCGGATGGTGGACTTGGGAACCCTACACACATCGTTTGGGGCCATGAGCGACACCCCGGCCGGATCTCCTTGCGGATGGAACCCGAATAGGCGATAAACCTGGACGAGAGACTTGTGTGGTTAGTCAGGTCGTGGCCGACACCCTCGCTGGGCTTCCGCTTGAAGGTTGCCGAGTACATGTCGTGTAAACGGCGGTAAGTGGTGAGAGCGTGTGTGAAGAAGTACACCCCTGCAGGGTTAATATGATCTATTCGAATAGCCGTGTCCATGGTAAAGGACTTCTGGGTTGCCTGTACAGTTCATAGACAAGTGAAAGTGGATACTCTAAAATGCGCAAGATAAGCGTGAGTGCTATGTATGGCGTTCTCGTGGGGAGACGGGAGCGGATCCATAGTGGTGTATTGAAATGGTGAATATGTGGACTCGTGTGCGCCACCTCAAAAGAGTTACTTGCAGTCGTAGTTCAGGATAGCCACCGAGTCAAAGCTGGCTTGCTGCAGTTAAACCCCACCACCCCTTTGTTGATAATGATGCATATGTAGATAGTTCTGATGTAAGTCTTGCTGGGTACATTTGTACTCACGTTGCTTAATTTATGTTTTTGCAGAGAGACTTCAGTCTCGCTAGTAGTTCCACGTGGACTTCGACGTTTAGCTTGTTACCTCAGCTACGATCTTGTGCCCTCGGCAGGATCTGGTAGATAGTCAGGCTTCTCAGCCTTTTTCATTTATAGATATCTGTACTCAGACATGTAAGCTTCCGCTTGTGCTTTGACTTGTAAGCTCTGAATGTTTGGTCATGAGACCCATGTTTGTAATATCTCGCTCCTCAGAGCCTATTGAATAAAATACTTGAGTTGTAGAGTCATGTTGTGATGCCATGTTGAATTTGCACATATCGAGCATATTGTGTGTATGTTATTGAAATGCTTGGTATGTGTGGGATCTGACTATCTAGTTGTTTATCCTTAGTAGCCTCTCTTACCGGGAAATGTCTCCTAGTGCTTCCACTGAGCCATGCTAGCTTGCTACTTCTCCGGAACACTTAGGCTAGCCGGCATGTGTCCTTCTTTGTTCTTGTGTCTGTCCCTTCGGGGAAATGTCACGCGATGAATACCGGAGTCCTGTTAGCCCGCTACAGCCCGGTTCACCGGAGTCCTACTAGCCCAGTGCTACAGCCTAGATCCACTCGCTCATGACCGACACGTTCGATGCTGGGTCATGGATGCCTATCCCTATAAGTTTGTGCCACTTTGGGTTTACGACTAGCCATGTCAGCCCGGTCTCCTTATCATATGGATGCTAGCGACACTATCATATACGTGTGCCAAAAGGCGCAAATGGTCCTAGGCAAACATAAGGCGACACCCGTGGGGATACCGTGCGTGAGGCCGCAAAGTGATATGAGGTGTTACATGCTAGATCGATGTGGCATTGAGTCGGGGTCCTGACAGCCGGCGAATTGATCTTTCATAACAAGATTCAGCAAGGCAGTATTGATTTCACAAGACTGAACATCATTAAAAGGCGCAATCAGAGTACTAAGGAAATCATTATTATTGGTATTCGAGAAATCACACAATTTGGTATTATCTTGCGCCATGGCAACAAGTAATCCAACACACAAGCAAACAGAAAAACGGCAAGCGAAAAAGAGAGGAGGAGATTGGGAAAGAGAGGGCGAATAAAATGACAAGGGTGAAGTGGGGGAGAGGAAAACGAGAGGCAAATGGCAAAAAATGAAAATGCGAGGGAGATGGGTTTGTGATGGGTACTTGGTATGTCTTGACTTGAGCGAAGACCTCCCCGGCAACGGCGCCAGAAATCCTTCTTGCTACGTCTTGTGCTTGCGTTGGTTTTCCTCGAAGAGGAGAGGGTGATGCAGCAAGTGTAGCGTAAGTATTTCCCTCAGTTTTGAGAACC
Organism: Triticum dicoccoides; assembly: GCF_002162155.2. Classification (NCBI taxonomy): domain Eukaryota; kingdom Viridiplantae; phylum Streptophyta; class Magnoliopsida; order Poales; family Poaceae; genus Triticum; species Triticum dicoccoides. The sequence goes on from NC_041381.1 coordinate 310,039,225, forward strand.
AAGTTATCAATCCAGTAGGAGGCTCCTCAAAAGTCCCACGCACCTACACAAACAAACTGAGAACTCGCAACCAACGCAATAAAGGGGTTGTCAATCCCTTCACGGCCACTTGCGAAGGTGAGATCTAATAAAGATAGTATGATAAGATAAATATATTTTTGGTATTTTATAATATAGATGCAAAAAGTAAAGATGCAAATAAAAGTAGATTGAAAGTAAATATGATAAGAGATAGACCCGGGGCCATAGGTTTCACTAGAGGCTTCTCTCAAGATAGCATAAGTATTGCGGTGGGTGAACAAATTACTGTCGAGCAATTGATAGAAAAGTGCATAGTTATGAGATTATCTAGGCATGATCATGTATATAGGCATCACGTCGTCCATAAAAAGTAGATTGACTCCTGCCTGCATCTACTACTATTACTCCACACATCAACCGCTATCCAGCATGCATCTAGAGTATTAAGTTCATAAGAACAGAGTAACGCATTAAGCAAGATGACATGATGTAGAGGGATAAACTAATGCAATATGATATAAACCCCATCTTGTTATCCTCGATGGAAACAATACAATACGTGCCTTGCAACCCTTTCTATCACTGGGTAAGGTCACCGCAAGATTGAACCCAAAGCTAAGCACTTCTCCCATGACAAGAAAGACCAATCTAGTAGGCCAAACCAAAGTGATAATTCGAAGAGCCTTGCAAAGATAACTCAATCATACATAAAAGAATTCAGAGAAGATTCAAATATTATTCATAGATAAACTTGATCATAAACCCACTATTCGTCGGATCTCGACAAACACACCACAAAAAGAGTTTACATCGAATAGAACTCCACAAGAGAGGGGGAGAACATTGTATTGAGATCCAAAAAGAGAGAAGAAGCCATCTAGCTAATAACTATGGACCCGTAGGTCTGTGGTAAACTACTCAAAACTCATCGGAGGGGCAAGGATGTTGATGTAGAGGCCCTCCGTGGTTGATTCCCCCTCCGGCAGAGTGCCGGCGAAGGCTCCAAGATGGGATCTCGCGGATACAGAAGGTTACGGCGGTGGAAATTGTGTTTGGTGGTGCTCCTGGATGTTTTCAGGGTATGTAGGTATATATAGGAGGAAGAAGTACGCCGGTGGCCGCCCGAGGGGCCCACGAGATAGGGGGCGCGCCCTACAGGGGGGCCTCCTATCTCGTGTGGGCCTCGGGTGCTTCTTGACTTGCACTCCAAGCTCTCCGGATCATGTTCGTTCCAAAAATCACGCCCCCAAAGGTTTCATTCCGTTTGGACTCCATTTGATATTCCTTTTCTTCGAAATACTGAAATAGGCAAAAAAACAGCAATATGGGCTGGGCCTCCGGTTAGTAGGTTAGTCCCAAAAATGATATAAATTTGTAAAATAAAGGCCATAAACATCCAAAAGGGGTAATATAATAGCATGGACCAATCAAAAATTATAGATACGTTGGAGACATATCAAGAGGTGACATCGATCAGGCCAAACAAGAGCTGGCGGCTAAAAACGTTAGGATGGCTGCAGAACGGGCTGCTTTGGACGCCCAAGCACAACAGATTCAAGCAGATTCATTCCCGCTCACGTTGGATCAGAACGCTTCAAACAAAGTCATGAGGAGGAGACATTGGAGTCGTCTGCCTCCGGTTTACGAGGCGAGGAACCTCTTTAACACGATTGGAGCAGGGGCCAGTAACCCACCGGTGGTGAGCCGGGCGGCAGAAGCGCTTGAAACTGGAGCACCGGTTCAGCCATGGATGGTAGACCCACCATGCTTACATAATACTCCGACAGCGGTTGAAACACGGAGGGCCAGAGAACTTCTTTAGACAACATTGGAGCAGCAAGCGGCTTATTCTTATAGTCGTGAGCGGATTCACTCGACCTCTCGTCCAAGCCGGAGTTATAGCCGGCACATTGATTCACCAGCAGGTTCAAGTACTGAACAATGCCGTAACCAGCCCCGTGGACATGACCCGGCGCATGGTGGGGCCAATGCCTAGACTTTGGTGGATCAAGGTAGAGCGCGTAGGGAGGCCAAGTTGGCGGCTCAGCCGGTGGCTCATCAACACACCCCGGCTTACCCGATGAATTCAGTGGAGGCAGGAATGACCTCTAGCACCTTGGGCGTGCAGTGTTTGGTGTCGGCTCTACGTAACGAGTGTCTGCCCAAGGATTTCAAGGGTCCTTGCAAAGTGCCTAATTACACAGTAGATCAGCCCCATGAAGCTTGGGTGGAGAGTTATGAGATGGCTATGGAGATGCTAGAAGTCAGTGAAGCTACATGCGCTAAGTATTTCACCATGATGTTGGAAGGGCCGGTTCGTACTTGGTTAAAGGGGCTACCCGCCAACTCCATTGGGTCATGGGAGGAGCTGAAAGCCCGTTTTATTCAAAATTTCGAAGACACGTGCAAGCAGCCTATGTCAATCGTGGATTTAGTCTCTTATGTTCAAGGTACGGGCGAGTCGACAACCAGTTGGGTGCGACGGGTCTCAGTTATCAGTCAGCAGTTTTAATGTTGCAGAAAAATTGTCATTTCACCCCTCTCAAACAGAAACTTGGGCGGCTTAAGCGCCATTGCAGTGACATGGGGGAGCTCATGGCGTCCCTTGTCAAGTATGCAGACTCTGATGGTACCAAGGACGCCGAGTATGATGATGAAAGGACATGCAAGGGAAAGAAGAGTAGCGGCATGAAAGGGCAGCAACACAACCTGGCCAGTCAGGGTGGCAATGGTAAGGAATCTAGACTTCGTGGCCAACACGGGTGCGTGGAATAATTACCAGCATCGCAAGGGGAGGCCGACTCAGTCTAGAGGGGGAGAACTCGACCTCGCAGCAGTAATGAATTAGCCGTGTCCGAGGCACGGAACACGGGAGAGGCCATCTAAACATCCGTGGAAGGATTATTTTATCATGAAGGAGTTCAAGAAATCCCATCTTTTCCAGAATAACCATGGTGCGAATGGCGGCTCGGGATCCGGTTCTCACGGTCCAGGTCATGGAGGGATCCGGTTCTCATGGTCCGGGTCATGGAGGTGGCAGTTCAAATTCCAGTTTTCAAGGCCAAGGCTATCAGGGTGGTAACAACCAATAGAATAATCAAGGGAATCAGCAGCAGTCTGGTTATCAGAGCAATCCGAAGCAATTGAATAGTGGTGAGTACCACGTCTTTAGCACAAGCTTATGGAAGCGGGATCAGAAGCTTCATAAAAGGGCAGTAAACGCTATTGAGCCGCCGGTGCGCCATTATTTGCGATGGTTTGAACACCCCATTTTCTGGAGCCATGAGGATCACCCGCCCCGGGTTGATAATCCGGGTCACTTGGCGCTGGTGGTGGCGCCTTAGGTTGGAGGATACAAATTCACTAAGGTGCTCATGGATGGAGGCAGCAGCATCAATATCATTTATTATGAAACTTTCCGTCGCATGGGATTGACCAACAAAAACCTTAAGCCGTCGAATACTATTTTTCATGGTGTGGTGCCTGGTAAGTCGGCATATCCAATTGGGAAAATATCTTTAGAGGTTGCTTTTGGAGATGAGTATGATTCCAAACCTGAGACGTTGACCTTTGAAGTGGTTAAAATCAAGAGCCCTTATCATGCTTCGTTTGGGCAACCGGCTAATGCTAAGTTCATGGCAAGGCCTTGTTATGTTTATTTACAGCTGAAGATGTCGGGTTACAAGGGCACTATAAAAGTGCATGGGCGTTGCAAGATAGCCTTGGAGTGTGAAGAAGGCGATGCTGCTTACGCTGAGTCTATTTGCGCAACAGAGGAGTTGAAATTTTACAAGGATAATGTTGACCTGGCAGATATGACGTCCTTGAAGAAGCCAACCACAGAGCATGATCCTTTATTGAAGTTTAAGTCGACAGACGACACTAAGCTAGTTTACTTTGTTCCTTGCGACTCATCTAAGCAGTTCAGCATTAGTGCTAATCTGGATCCAAAATAGGAAAGCGCGCTCATCAAGTTCATCCATGAGAACTGGGACATATTTGCATGGAAGCCTTCAGATATGCCAGGTGTCCCAAGGGAACTCGCTGATCACACTCTTATTATTGATCCAAAGTTCAAACTGGTCAAGCAATTCCTTCGCAGTTTCAATGAAGAGAGGCGTAAGGCTATTGGTGAGGAGGTAGCTCTGCTCTTGGCGGTTGGGTTCATTGTCAATTTTTTTCATCCTAAGTGGTTGTCTAACCCGGTGCTGGTGCTTAAGAAAAACAGCACCTGGCGCATGTGTGTGGATTATACGGACTTAAACAAGGTTTGTCCGGCTGATCCCTTTGCTCTCCCCAATATTGATCAAATTATTGATGCTATGGCGGGTTGTGAGTGTCTGAGTTTTTTGGATGCTTATTCTGGTTATCATCAGATCAAGATGGTAGTTAAGGACCAGGAGAACACAGCCTTTATCACTCCCTTTGGAGCTTTCTGTTATGTATCAATGCCTTTCGGGCTCAAGAGTGCACATGCGACTTATCAGCGATGTGTGTAAAATTGCCTCCATGATCAGATTGGGCGCAATGTTCACGCTTATGTGGATGATATTGTGGAAAGTTTAGGAGGAAAGAGAAACTAATAGATGATTTAAAGGAAACCTTTGACAATCTCCGGGTCTACAAGATGATGCTTAAGCCGGCCAAGTGTGTCTTTCGTGTGCTAGAAGGCAAGCTTTTGGGTTTTCTGGTTTCGGAAAGGGGCATTGAAGCTAACTGGGAGAAGATCAAGGATATCACCTCTCTGGCTAAGCTGGTGTGTATCAATGATGTTCAACATTTGGCGGGTCATATTGCAGCCTTAAGACGGTTCATAAGCCGGTTGGGTGAGAAGGATATCCCTCTGTACCTGATGATGAAGAAGACATATCACTTTGTCTGGACTGATGCTGCTGATCAGGCCTTTGAGGCTTTGAAGAAACAATTGGCTGAGCCATCAGTTCTTGCTGCTTCCATTGATAAGGATCCTTTGTTGTTATATGTGGCTGCCAATAGCCAAGCTATTAGTGTAGCTATTGTGGTGGAAATGAAGGAAGCAAGCAAAGAGTATCCGGTTCAGCGGCCGGTTTACTACATCAGTGAGGTGCTTATTGAATCCAAACAGAGATATCCACATTGGCAGAAGCTTGTATATGGGGTGTTCATGGCTAGCCGGAAGCTCAAGCAATACTTTCTGGGTCATCCCATCACTATGGTTAGTTCCGCACCCCTAGGGGATATTATTCAAAGCAGAGAAGCCACAGGTTGGGTAGCCAAGTGGGCCACTGAGCTTGGACCCCATGGTTTGAAGTATATGCCTCGCACAACCATGAAGTCTTAAGCACTTGTGGATTTTACCAATGATTGGACAGAATTGTAGATTCCCAAGGAGAAGCTGGATAACACATATTGGACTATTCACTTTGATGGATCTAGGCATTTGGAGGGCTCGGGGGCTGGAGTTGTCTTGACTTTCCCACGAGGTGATAATTTTTTTTATGTTATCCGGTTGATATTACCTTGTAGTAACAATGCAGCTGAGTATGAGGCCTTGCTCCATGGCCTTCGGATGGCCAAGGAGATGAACTTAAGACGGGGAGGTGTTTTGGCGACTCTGATCTGGTGGCACAGCAAGTTTCTGGTACTTGGGATTCCAAACATCCACTCATGGCGGCTTATCTTCGAGAGGTTGATGCTATCGTGGCTCACTTCAAAGTTATCAAGTTGAACATGTTGATCGCAGGAAAAATGACGCGGCTAATGCCTTGAGTCGGTTAGGATCCCAGTGTAAGCTGGTGCCACCTAACACTTTTTTGGATATTCTGCATAACCCTTCAGTTAAGTTGCCTACAGAGGAAGATCTTGCTATTCCTGACCCGGAGGCACAATTAGTGGCGGCTATATGACCCGGGGAAACTTCCATATTTGGCTTATATGACCCGGGGCGAGTTACATGAAGATGAAACTTTAGCTAGGCAGATAACCTGGTGATCTAGGTCAATGACAATTGTCAATGGAGAGTTGCACCATTGTAGTGTTACAGGGGCATTTCAACGTTGTGTGTCTCCAGAGGAGGGTCGTGAGATTCTACGTGAAATTCATGAAGAAGATTGTGGTCATCATGCCGGCTCTAAATCTCTTGTGGCTAAGGATTTTCGTCATGGATTTTATTGGCCGACAGCTCATTCTGATGCAGAAGATTTGGTTAGTAAATGGGACGGTTGTCAGAAATTCTCGCGACGAGCTCATGTGCCGGCTCAAGAATTGAGGATGATTCCAATCACTTGGCCGTTTGCGGTCTAGGGGCTTGATATGGCTGGGCCTTTCAAAAGGTCCAAGGATAAAAAGATTCACCTTTTGGTGGAATTTGACAAATTTACAAAGTGTGTGGAGGCAGAGCCGATTAGTAAGTGTGATGCGGCGATAGCGGTTCAATTTATCAAAAAGGTGATTTTTTGTTTTGGCTTTCCCCACAACATTATAACTGATAATGGCACTAATCTGTCAAAGGCTGCTATGAAAGAATTTTGTCAACGTGAGCATATTCGACATGATGTGTCATCAGTGGCTCACCCTCAGTCCAATGGTCAAGCCAAAAGAGCCAATCAAGAAATTTTGAGAGGCATCAAGCCCCGGCTTATGGTCCCTTTGTAGAGGACGCCGGGTTGTTGGGTGGAGGAGTTACCCTTAGTTTTATGGAGTATTAATCCTACCCCAATAGATCTATGGGTTACACACCTTTCTTCATGGTTTACGGAGCAGAGGCGGTTCTCCCTAGTGACATCCATCACGATTCGTCCTGTGTGGAGGCTTATGTTGAAGCTGATAATGAAAAAGCACGTCAAGATGCTCTTGATCTGTTAGATGAGGAGCGTGACCTTGCGGCAGCTCATTAGGAAATTTACCAGCAAGATTTGTGTCATTATCACAGCCGTTGGGTTAAAACCAGAACCTTTCAAGAAGGCGACTTGGGGCTCCAGCTTATCCAGGATCTGACTGATATGCACAAACTATCCCCGCCTTGGGAAGGGCCTTTTGTGGTCAGCAAGAATCTGAACAATGGGTCATACTATCTTATCGATGTTCGAGACCACAAGGACTCACGCACATCGAAGGAGGAGACCCGTCGGCCGTGGAATATTGGTCATCTTCGGCCTTATTACACCCGAGTTACTGGCTCTCGTGATGTATAAATTTTGACGATGTATATATTATAATGAGTATAATAAAGCCGACATCCCTGATAATTCAGGGCCTCTGCCGTTTCATTTCTTTGAAATTGAGTCTTTATTGACATCTCACATTATCACTTAAGAGGCTTAAAATCCTGAATTACAGGGACCAAAGAGAGTTTGATGCACAACACAGCTCAAACATAGGTACCCGTTGAGCACAGTTCAAAAAACATATCACTTGGCGTGTCGGTGTACATAAGTAGGGGCTCTCTTTTGTATCCCATTACTTGTGTATGGGCAATCAGAGCCGCGCCCGTGGCCACACTTAGCAGGGCAGAGGAGGGAAGCCAAAGGCACTAGACAATCAAAGCGACACCATGACCAGAGACGCAAAGAGCAAGAGGGCGAGGTGGACTCCCCTGGCAAGTCCCTTGCCAGGTGCAACATTCGCAGCCCCGGCAAGAGCCTTGCCGGGGCACCTTGCCCAGCGCCAGCGGAGCGCGCCACCCTTGAGCCCAAGGGTTCCAACTCCATCAATAACATTGGAACCAAGGCTCGAGAGGCACCTCCATGGTGTCCTGCATATCTTCGTGAAGATCATTAACACACGTGATCATATGAGGACTAGGAGACGACGAACTTCGGGAAGATCCTTGCTGGGGAAATCTACAAGACCTCCGGCAAGATCCTTGCCGGGGACGACCGCGATGTCACGGAAAGACCCTTGCCGGAACCCCGGCAAGACCCTTGTCGAGGACATCAGCGGGGCCGTGGCCAGGCCCACATCTGCCAAGACTCCACCGCCGCTCCGCAAGCAGCTGCCAACTCAGCCAGCTAGGCGAGCACCTATGTGGCAACGTGCGGCCTCTAGACCAACTAGTCAAGCAGCTGCGTGGTGGCATGCAGATCTTCGTGAAGACACTGCCACCGCACCAGCTCAGCAGCCTGCCAGCCTACATGGCACTACGCGCCTCATTGTCTTGGGCGCGTGTCGAATCAAGGCGAAGCGGTGACAGCTGGGACGAGCTTCCTTGCCGTCCCCGATAAAGCAAGAGGACACCTAAGTAGCGCATTAAATGCATTTTGTCCTATGATGTGAGGCGATAAGCTCAGCCACCATAGACCTTTCCACCTCCTGTGTGCCACTGTGGCGTCCCCTTTTTCTATAAAAGGAGGCCCGAGGCATACTGGAGAGGGATTCAGATCTTTTGGACTACGCACACGTCGTAGCTAGTTCAAGAACACTGAAATATACAACAAAGTAGGACTAGGGTATTACACATCCTCGCGGCCCAAACCTGGGTAAACAATCCTTGTGCTGGCTCCTAGACCCGCTCTTTCCACAACCTCGTGCCCGCCGACCGTAGTAGGGATTCAAGTGATCCCATAGGTGTCGTTTTCCACCAACATCTCTGGCTCGCCAGGCAGGGGGCCTAGTTGTGAAAATCTGGTTTAGCAGTTCTTCATCGCCATGGCTTCCAAGGAAGAAGGCAACCGAATGAGTGGCATCATTTGCGGGTGCAGTGAACGCTCGCATAGCGATAGAAAAGCTAAGTCACGCGAAACATTGAGCAATTCTTTTTATATAAGATTATTCTCCTTGGATATCTTTCCCACTGTATGAGAAACCTGCATGCAATAGGTCCCTCCCACTATTGGCAACACCCTTGTTCTTTTTCGAGTCCGCTCAACAGTTCGAGCGGCTGCGTCGAGAACGGCGGGGTGGCCTTCCGCTATTGACAACGCTCTCGTTCTGTTTCGAGTCCGCTCGACAGTTCGAGCGGCCACGCTGAGAACGGTAAGGTGGTTCGCCTGGCAGTAAGCACACCCGGCAGGCTATTGGGGATCCGTCCTCGAGGCGCCGAGGCTTGGGTTTACGCACCGTCGAACCTACCCAATTATCGTAGGGTGGACATACAAAGAGAGATCAAACTGGAAAATAACATGCATCATTTCAAAGTACTGCAGAGTTATATTACATCAATTGGTGCTGCAGTTCTAACTAAAGATAAAAATTGTCTTGGTCGTGAACATGCAGCAGCGATGAGAAATAGGGTGCCTAGTCCCAGCGTTGTCCTTCTATCCTCTGAATTCCGTCGACGTGGCTGATGATGGGCTTGATACGCTCCTCGAGCGTCATGAGGTCCACATCCTCCGGCAAGCTCTCCAGCATGGCGTCGAAGTCGAGGTTGGGGTTCTAGTACGCCACCTTGGCTGGAGAGCTCGCTCTGTTAGAGCGAAACTGCTCCAAGGCTCCAAGAACACCCTCGAAGAATAGGGTCAGCTTGGCATTGGGACTCACATTCGGATCCAGGGCATACCTCACGTTCGGCATCCCCATGGTAGCCGGCTTCATGGTGATCCTGCCGGCAACGTCGGTGAGGCGGCTGATCCAGAGGTTTTCACCCTGCAAATAATCCTCATGGTTGGCGGCGTAATTCCTCCGCAGCTGCCTCACCCCCTCTAGATTCTTGGCCAGGGTCTCCTCCCGGGCCCTGACCTCTGAAAGCGTCCCCTCAAGACCCTCCAGCTTCAGCTTCAGGTCTTTGATGGAGTGGTTGGCTTGGGAGAGTAGCTCGGCCTTGTCGAGGACCGCGGCCTGCGCCTCCGTCAAGGCGCAGCTGATCGTGTCTTTCTCCTTCGCCAGCTCCAGGGCCTTGTTCTTCAGGCCGTCCCGCTCAACCTCCAGCTCCTTCACCTTGTCATCATGGACCAGGGCTTGAGAATCGAGTGCCTCCCTGTGTCTCTGCTCCAGCTCCCTGGTCCGCTGCGCGACGAGCTTCTCGACCTCCTCATCCTTGCCATGGAGTTTGGCGGTGAGCGCGTCCTCACGAGCAGCGAGGTCCTCCTCCTGGGAGTTCAGCTCGGCATGGTGCTGGTGCCGAGCGGCCTCGTCCCTGGTAGCTTGTTCCCTCACCGCCTCCTGGGCCATCTTGATGTCGGCCTACTTCAAGATGAGCTCTTGCTTGCGCTCAGCCAACAGATCTTGGGCAGCCTTCAGCTCTTCGCGGGCCTGGCGGAACCAGGCCTGCGTCTCGGCGATGCGTTCCTCAAGGTCCGCCTCCACCTTGTCTGCCGCCGCCACCCTGGATTTCACCGCCACCCTAGATTTCACCTTCTCCAGGCGGGCGCGGTGGAGCGCCTGGAGCTTCTGGAAGTCAGCGTTCATGGCCCGAAGAAGCCGCTCCTCTTGAGAACCGCCACTGGCGGTGCTCGGTTGGTCAACAACCTGGAGCCCGGCGGAGGCGAGCGCCTCGTCGTCAAACACCTCCCCCTGGGCTGGCGCCCTCGTGCCCGCCGTCCTTGGAAGGTGGACGAATAGGTCGTCGCCCACCTTCAAGTATCTGCCCGAGCAAGAGGCGGCAGAGGAGGAGGGTTGATCGTCGACCAGCCCCTCCTCGGCAGCAGCCTTGCCGGCTTCCCCGGCAGGCCCCTTGCCGGCCTCCTCAGCGGCGCCCTTGCTGTCCTCCTCGGCAGCGGCCTTGCCGGTCCCTCCGGCAGGCCCCTTGGCGGAATCCTCAGCAGCGGTCTTGGCGGCCTCCCCGGCGGCGATCTTGTCAGTCTCGGCCTCAACGTCCCTGGTGAACTCCTCAATGACGGCATCGGTGTCCTCCCGGTCCGCCGAGGAAGGATCTGGATAACGAGAAGGGGAATGAGGCGAAGCCAAGACCAACGTTCAAAAAGAAGAAGAAAGAACTGGGACAGAAAGCGAATAACTTACCCGTGCCGGGCTCGGAAGGAGTGCCCCCCTCCCCGCCAACATCCATCACCGGGACGGAGCCACCAGTGCCCAAGTTCGCCTCCTCCTCCTCCATGCGCATGGGCTCCGTGCTTGGCGCCCTTGCCGGGGACGCCCCTCGGGGCGGCGTGGTTGATGGGGGCGGCGTGTTGGGGGTTGCCCTCAGTGGCTCCTCCTGCTGCCATCCTCCTCCTGCAGCCACGACAAGGTCAGTGCCAAGGGATCATACCCTCCCCCCCACCTTGATGAGGAGTGAATGGTGAACGCATGTTGGGGGTTGAGACGGGGGCTGCACCGGGGGCTGCTGTCCGGGCTGATCTCCACCACCGGCATGCGTGAAGCGCCCGCCGGGGGATGGTCACTTGTCGAGGCCCTGGCCCTCTTCACCACCCTCTAGGCCAGCGTCTCCCCATCCCTGTAAAGATGAAAACAAGTCAAGAAAAGCAGCATAGTCTGAAAGGACAGAGATGACTAAGGTCAAGATACTTACTCGTCCTCCACGTCCTCTTCCGCTGCCTTCCTTTTCCTCCTTGGGCTGAGAGACCCAAAATTGAAGACGACCTCCGTGTCGACATCTGCGGGAGGAGGGGAAGGGGATGGAGTCCGGCAAGGCTTGGACGAAGAGGAGGCGGTCGCTTTCCTCTTCGCCACCGCGGCCTTCACCACCTTCTTCGCTCCTGCGGCCCTCGTCAGGCGCACGAACTCCCCCTGGACCTCTTGCCGCAGGTCGGTCCTGCCGGGCCGGACTGGCACGCTAGAGCTGGCCCGCCGCAGGACATGCCTTTTTCCTGTGGCCGGAGGGTTGTCAGCCTTGGCCTCTTCCTCAGTCGACACCTCGACCACATCCTCAACAAGGGGGGCCTCGATGTTGACACCGCTGGCCTCCCTGGTAGACCTCGCCCACTTGGTGATCTCCCTCTCCTTCGCGGCCGCGTCGGTCTTATCCTCCATGTTGCCAGTGCTGCCGGCCTCCCTGGCAAGCTCCGTCTATGCCACCCTAGCGGCGATGTAGTCCAGCTCCACCTTGGTAGTGTCCTGGATGAGCAGCGGCTCGTCATGGTCATAGCCCTCCGACAAGTTGTCGATGAACTCCTGCAATTCATGTGACGGGGGCTCGGCCCAGGACGGGTAGAGGCCATGCGCATTGAAGTACGACATCATGGAAATAATGTCGGACCGGTGAGAGTTGTTACTCAGTGGGACCACTCCCACTGGCAACCCAAGCAGGGGCCCCTTGACGGTCTTGCCGGCCTTCGCGGCCCTGCCAGTCCTCTCCACCCTCCTGTTGCTGTACATGTCGAGCTGAAAGAGCCTTTCACAGAAATAGGTGTGCCCCATCGCTGTGAAGTTATGCTTCAGGCTATGGCGGAACCTCATGACGTCGGCCGCATTCCTGAAGTTCCGAGCCGGCCTCCCCTTTTTATGCAGCGGGGCGATTCGGCGGCGGATGAAGTCTGCCCGAATCATCTCAAGGGTGAGCCCAGCCGTGGTGAGGCGATGGATCCTGGTGGTGGCGATCGAAAGCTTCTCATCGTTGGTATCGAGGTCGCTCCAGTCCCCGTGGCGGGTCGACGGGCTCTGACGAACCCGACAGAACTCCTGCGGGTCCGTCTCCTTGATCCAGCACCACCGGCCCCGCCACTCCTCCCACCTCTCCTTCTGGGCACCCTCCGGATACGCGCCTTTCTCCTGGGTCCTCGGGATCCAGGAGATGCTCCTAGAGATGGCGCCCCCTGGTCGGATGCGAGGGGAGAAGTAGTGGCGGAAGAGCGTCGTGCTGGGGAGCACCCCGGCAAAGCCCTCACAGAGGTGGGCAAAGAGAGCCATGCACACCACAGCGTTCGGCGTGAGATCCAAGAGGGCGAGATGGACTCCCCCCAGCAAGACCCTTGTCGGGCGTAGCCTCCGTAGCCCCGGCAAGAGCCTTGCCAGAGCAACTTGTCCAGCGCCAGCAGAGCGCGCCACCCATGAGCCCAAGGGTTCCAAGGCCATCAACAACATTGGAACCAAGGCTCGGGAGTCACCTCCATGGTGGCCTGCAGATCTTCGTGAAGATCATTAACACACGAGATCAGATGAGGACCAGGAGACGATGACCCTCGGCAAGATCCTTGCCGAGGAAATCTACGAGACCTCCGGCAAGATCCTTGCTGGGGACGATCGTGATTTCACAGCAAGACCCTTGCCGGAACCTCGGCAAGACCCCTGTCGAGGACATCAGTGGGGCCGCGGCCAGGCCCACGTCTACCAAGACTCCACCGTCGCTCCCCATGCACCTGCCAGCTCATCCAGGTAGGCGAGCACCTACTTGGCGACGTGCGGCCTCTAGACCAACTAGTCAAGCACCTGCGTGGTGGCATGCAGATCTTCGTGAAGACACTGCCACCGCAGCAGCTCAGCAGCCTGCCAGCCTACATGGCACTACGCGCCTTGTTGGTTTGGATGCTTGTCGAAGCAAGGCGAAGCGGCGACAGCTGAGACGAGCTTCCTTGTCGTCCCCGATAAAGTAAGAGGAAACCTAAGTAGCGCATTAAATGTGTTTTGTCCTATGATGTTAGGCGATAAGCTCAGCCACCGCACACCTTTCCACCTCCTGTGTGCCACTGTGGCGTCCCCTTTTTCTATAAAAGGAATCCTGAGGCATGCTGGAGAGGGATTCAGATCTTTCGGACTACGCACATGCCATAGCTAGTTCAAGAACACTCAAATATACACCAAAACGGGACTAGGGTATTACGCATCCTCGCGGCCCGAACCTGGGTAAACGGTCCTTGTGGTGGCTCCTAGAGCCGCTCTTTCCACAACCTCGCGCCCGCCGACTGTAGGAGGGATTCCAGTGATCCCATAGTTGTCGTTTTCCACCGACATGGGGTCTTCATGTTCAATGAACATAGCTGAAACTACCCTCTTGATTGGCATGGATGCCACGTGTATTCACCAAAAATCCGGGTTATCCAGCCTGTATCCAAGATGCTCTTCCACCAGGTAATCCTGGATGACCCGCCTATTCTTAACAAGTCAATCCCTTAAATGAGACCCTAAACTTGTCAAGGTTAAAACATTGATTGGGTCATGAAAGAGCCGGCTTATAGAACGCAAGGAGAAGCTCAGGCTGATAAGCTGCCTTCCTTGAAACTTGGTTAAACCAGCTTGTTTTGCATGATGCTACTCTGACCCCACCATACTCTCGATAAGTCAATCTTTTAAAGACCCTGAACTTATCCAGGTTAAAATGTTGATTGGGTAATGTGAGAGTCGGCTCACAGAAAGCGCGGATACTCCAACGGCTATCATGCTAGTTTCATTGAACAATATATTTTGGCTCGGCGGCCTATGAAAGCCTCGTGTTTTTTGGATTTTTATTTTATTGGTATTTATATCGTTTCTTCTTTTTCTTACCATATAATTTCCATAAGTCGGGCCAAGCAGCCTTGACTATGTATTATTGTCGAGGTGGGCGCACGACAGATGCCATGGGATGGCTAAAGAGAGGAGGGGGCTCGAGGGCACTGGTGGGCTCTAGTGGCGGGGTTGGCATGAGCGAGCGCGGGATGCAAGACACACCTAGGTTCGGGGCTCTCCGGAGAGATAACACCCCTAGTCCTGCCGAGTGTGGTTGATATGCAACAATACAAGGTTGCTCCTGGAGCTGTATGGAGGAAGAAGGAAGGCTGGCCAAGGCTTAGGCTGCTCCATCTCCTCAAGTGGGTTCTACTGATTGGTGGCTAACTTCTCTATCCTTGCTTGCTTACTTGCCGTGTATGTGAGGGCTCATGGGGAGTTTTATAGGCCAACCCCCCAAGGGTACAATGGTAATGTTACAGGGCTGCAGGGTCGGGTCGTCGGTGTTTGGGGACCCGGGCTGGGTCCCGCCGGGTGCCCGTGGTTCGTCGGGTTCCCCTAGGTGCGGGCTCCGCGTGCCTAGGGGGACTGTGCGCCGTCTTGTCGATCCTCATGGAGTGGTCGAGTCAAATTGTGTACAGTGGGGCTTCATCAGGTCACCGCTTGTTGTCGTCAGCAGTGACGACAGGGGCACTGTTGCCACGCCAGGCCTGGTCAGCGGGTAGGTGAGGGGCACTATTGCCACGCCTCGACTGACCAGAGGCATGGGCGGGGCATTGTTGCCTCGGTCATTAGTGAATTAAGACTCGTCCCATTGCATGGCCTGGATGGGACAGGAGCTGACCCCGGTTGGGTTGTGGAACACACCACGGGTGGAGCTGGCTTGTGGAGGAAGTCTTGGTCGTGCCGGGTTCAGTTGTCTTGTACTGGTTGTTGAGGCCAAGTCAAGGTGCCTGGCCGGGTTGGAGAGTTCGGCCGGGTCGAGGGGCTTGGCCGGGTCGAGCGACCCGGCCAAGAATGTGCCGTCTTGAGGGGCGACGCCGGCGCCGTTGCTTTTGAAAAGGATCCGGGTTTCGTTGCCTGCCCGGGGTTCATCCCCACAATAGTAGTCCCCGAAGTTGTGAAGGTCCGCCATCTTTGGAAGGGAGGGCCTTCGAAGTTTCCCACTTAAACAAGGCGAATTCTACAAGCGCCGGGTCCAGCAACACCCACTATGTGCCGGTTTCTAGAAACCGGATCACGGCATCCCGACGGTGGCGGGAACCGAGGAGTCCTTTGAATCTTGGGGTAATCCCTCGGGCTTCGCGCGGGTGCCACATGGTGCCCTGAAGTCGGAGGGGCCTGATAGGCCATGCGCGTGATGGAACTGGTGATGGGCTGGGGCCCGCTGCTGGGTGCTCTTGGCCCACGCGCACGGATTTATTGCGGTGTCTAGGGTCGATTACTCTTCCCTGTGCAGTTATTGCATGCGTACATTCACACTTATTGTGGGGTAGTGGGAAAGGCGAGCGCAGACGATCCCACTTCCCCACCTTCAAACCGAGGGCTATAATTGGGGCGAGGGGGCGGCCGACATTATTCTCGCTCGCACTCCCCTGCCTCTTCGCCCCTACTCTACTTCTCGCGACCGCCTCACTGCGACGCCCGCTACTTCGAGCAGAGCTTCATCATCATCCATCTTCTTCCTTTCTCTCATCTCTGCTGATGGCGCTGCCGTCGGGCTCTTGGATGGGCTCGACCGTTACCGTCCAGGACATCGCCTCTCTCTGCTCCTCCCGGCGCTTGCCGCGGGAAATGGAGGTCGCCGTGCGCCTGCCGTGGGGCGAGCAGAGGCAGCAGCCCTAGGAAACGGAGCGCGTGGTCTTCCTCCCACACTTCGAGGACGGGTTCGGGCTATCGGCGAGCGCCTTCTTCCGCATGTTCCTAGAGTTCTTCGGGTACCAGCCTCACCATATTGGCGCCTGGGGGTACCTGCGGAGCAAGTTGTCGGGCTTCGTCACCCTCTGCGAGGGGTACCTAGGGGTCGAGCCCACGATCGACCTCTGGGCGCGCCTCTTCTCCCTAAAGTAGCAGGGGCCGACGGCCGGGGAGTTCGCTGATTTCGGCGGTGCCGTCATTTCAACGCGGTCGGGGATGGACTGCCCCAAGATCCCGCTGGAGGATTTTGCCAAGAAGTGGCAGAATTCCTTCTTCTATGTCCGCAACCTGGGCACAGACCACATCAACCTTACGGTCTTTGCCATCGCGCCGCCGCGGGCGAAGATGAACTGGGGTTACTACCCTAGGAACCCATCGCAGGAGATTCTCAATCTCTGCGAGCGGGTGGCAGTGATGAAGACGCGGGAGGGGCTCACCAGCACCGACCTACTCACCGCCTTCATCACGCGTTGGGTCCTTCCCCTGCAGCGGCGCACCTGCCTCATTGGCGAGACGGACGGTCTTCAAGACCCATATCGCATGGGGGCGGCACGCCTTTCGGTTGTCCAGATCGAGCGCCGGGTCAACAACATCTCCAAGGCCAACCTGGGGAAGGACTGGTGGTTCGGAAAAGTGCCGTACAACCACTCGAATCCGGCGCCTCTGCTGAGTCTTTGGTCTGCTTACTTTGCCGCTGTGCATCTCCTCATTTGTCCCGATGTGACGCAGGAGGTGCTTCTGAATGCCATTCGGCACCTTTACGGCCGGGCTGCTTCGCAGGTGGTGCGGACGGCGTTAGAGGAGCCCGCGGCCAACGGCAGAGGGGAAGAGGACGAGGTCGACATCGGCGCTGGGCGCCATGCGGGTGAGTCTTGCCCATCTGTCTTCTTTTCATGCTTCTTGAGTCGTTAGGCACGACGCGGCGCCGACGATGCTGACGCGGATTGTCAACAGAGCGACGTTGGGTGGCGGAGGCGGCGACGCGGGTGGAGTTGGTTCGTCGCGGGGTGTGGCACCGAGCCTTCCGCACAGGAAGGACAGCATCGCGCCACGGCCCCGGGCCGCGAAGCGCCCGGCGGACCCGACCAGGAACGCGAGGCCGGCCGAGAGGAAGCACAGTGCCGGGCAGGGGAGGCCGGCCCCCATCGTGGTCCTGCAGGGGTAAGTTTCTTCTTCTGTCCGTATTCGAGTAGTCGAGCCGGCTTTGCTTTTTTGTTCATTTCATGTTTTTCTTCAGGTCGCCGATCGCGCTTGCGAGGGCGGCGGCAGATGCCGCGGCCACCGAGGAGGCCGCATTCAGGAGGAGCCGGTCCGGCCCCGTCAACCAGGACGAGGAGGCGGGGCCGGCAGATCCCGTCCGATGCTGAAGGCCTGGCCTAGCGGGACAGGAACAGGGCCAAGGCAGAGCTGGAGGTGGCATCGGTCCGGGCTTGGACCGACACTGCGGTGGCATGGGCGCGAGCCGGCGAGGTGCTGGCATGGCGTGAGATGCCGGAGGGCACGGTGGTGGCGGCGACAGTCTTCGAGCCGTAGTCGGTGAGGGAGCGCAGCCGCGGGGGCCGGGCTGATGTGGTGGACCTTGACCAGGAGGTCGTGGAGGTGGAAGACGACACCTCACCGCGGGTCGACGCTATCGAGCGTGCGGGGGTCGACGGAGGCGGCGATGGTGCCGTCTTGGAGGAGGCGCCACGGGTGGCGCCGCAAGTGACACCCCCGACATTGGAGGAGGCGCCGCAGGCTACCCCGGCTGTCGAGCCGTTGGTGGCGTCGCAGGCCGTCCCTATGTCTGGGTCGGCGGCGGCGCCGGGAAGGGCGCTGGAGGAGGTGCTAGCCGCGGCGGGAGAGGCCAGCAGGGAGCATGCCCTGGTGCCCTGGCAAGGGGGGCGTCGGGCCACCATGTCGCAGCCGGCGCGGAGCGGGAGTGCCGTGGTCTTTGAGCCCCAGACCCAGGAGGAGGCGGCGATGGACACCATCAGCCACGGTTTGCGCGGGCGGACGGACCGTGTCACAACCTAGCTAGTCATGCATTAGAGTGTTGCATCATGTTTACTCTTTCATCAGAAACTTGAAATGGGGATGACAGAACCCCCAGTCCCCTCTGAAACCAACTAGGGTTACTAAAATAATTTTTCAATGAACCTGAAATGCCCTTCTAAAATGCCCATCATTTTTGTCTTGGTTCAGAACCTCTGCCAAAAATGGTGCACATTTTCCTAGGCCATCCTAGGGTTTTTGAATTAAATCATAAATATTTGAATTTGGGCATTTAAAATAATATAAAATATTTAAATGCTCAAATATCTCCAAACTAAAATGTTTCATGTTGGAAATAATCCAACTATGGGCCAGGAATAGTTTGGTGATTTTTGAACTAGCCTAGGTATTTTATTTAATTCAACAAAGTTGCAGAAGTATTAGAAAAACAGAAAACAGAAAAATATA
>NC_041381.1:310058597-310061419 GCF_002162155.2 Triticum dicoccoides
TCTCCTCTCCTCTCCCTCGCTCTCTCTCTCTCACGGCCGAACACCACCGTCGCCGCCGTTCGCCATAGCCATCGTCTCCGGCCACCCCTCGCTCCCCCGACTAGCTCAGAAGCTCCGCCTCGACTCCCTCTTCCTCCCAACCGCTCCACGGGTCCCCGGAAGCCCTGCATCGCCGCCACATCGCCGTTCCCCTCTTCGGGCTCCGACCGTCGTCGCCGTCGAATTCACCGTCACCAGCGCGTCCCCGAGCCCGCTAACCATCCCTGCAGCTCCGCGGTGAGCCCCCGGATCGTTTCCCCCTTCTTCCCTGGTCTCTTTCGACTTCTAGGCCCTAGCCCCACCTCGGCCGAGACCTCCACGCCGCCGGCGATGTCGCCGTCGTGGCCACGGTCGCCGTAGCGCCCAACCGAGCACACCATCGTGCTCCCCACCTCACCAGGAGCACGCAGCACGCACCAACGCCTCCCCAAACCCCCTGCAACACTGATCCCGACCGCACCCGAACTCCGGCCGCCGCAGCCGAGCTCGCCGCCGTCAACTCCGGCCACCCCGAGCCCACCCACCACCACCAATAGTCGCGGCTCAACCTCAGCAACACGTAGATGCCTTCCGCCGTCCATTTGGTTGCCGGAATGGCAAAAGCACTTTCGCCGCCGTCTCGGGCCTCGCCGGCGTCATGTCGCCGGTGGGGTTTGACTTGTCCGACCTGGGGTTTGACCCCCCAGGGTCACTGACGCGTGGGCCCTGTCGGCCAGGTGGTTAGGTTAGCGCTAACTACTGTTAGTCAACCCCCCCCTGACACTGACAGTGGGCCCCAGCGCCACTAACCCCTAATTAGGATTAATTTAATCCTGTTTAACCCCCCCTGTCACTGACGTGTGGGCCCCACATGTCAGGTTTGACCTCAGCCAGCCACAGTTGACCACTGACATCATGCTGACGTCATGCTGACGCAATAATTATATTTCTGGAATTAAATTAAATTAGGAAATTCCAGAATATTATTTAAACTTCAAAAATTCATAACTTTTATTCTGTAACTCCAAATTGGACAAATTATATATGAAAAATGATCAGAAAAATCCAATCTATCCATCTGTACTATTTTCATGCATGATCAAACAAGTTAAATTGATGTTTTAAGCAGAACAAGGAAAAGCACTTTAAAAGGCCATATTTGAATTTGAAATTTGAATCTTTGATTCAAATTTGTTCAAACCCTTCTGGCTTTAGTTGCATTAGCCCAATACACTCATATTGCCATGTTTCATGCATGCATCATATTGTTGCACATTGTTTGGTGATGCTTGTGTATCGATGCCCTTGCGACAGGTTCTGTCCCCGAGGAGTACCGTGATTACCCTAACGAAGAACCGTATTCGTGCATCGAACCATCAGGCAAGCAACCAACCATTTGATCATATCGATACAATCCCATGTTCTCGCTCCTGCTCTCTTTTACTGCATTAAGACAACGCGATTCAAACTGCTGTGTGCTACGGTAGTTGAACCCATTTCCTCTGCATGACCTGTCATTGCCACAGTAACTAGATGAAACTCACTAGCATGTGTAGGAGTTGATTGAGCCATATGTATGTGTTGTTCCTACCTTGCTATGCCTGCTATGCTTAGAGTCGTGTTAGGTCTGGTTCATCTGGGTGATGGGCTAGAGTGAAATGATTATGTCGGTAATGAGAGTGGTGTGGTGAACACGATTTGGTAAAGGTATCGATGAGAGGCCATGTAGGAGTACATGGTGGGTTGTTTCATTGAAGCCGACCTTAAGCACTGAGATCTGTATGCGTGATTTAAGATACAGCTACTACCATGCATTGGGCCCTGAAATATGACCCCGCTCGACTTCTTATTCACCCTAGCTCTCTGTCCAGGAGTTGCAAGTAGTTTCTGGTGTTTGTAGCCTACTGGAGGCCGTGGACAGCGCTGACCGTAGGGGTGGGCTGTGATGCGGTAGGTACGTGGCCGGGTGTACCGAATACCCGTTAGGTATCTCGGGAACCCTGTTCACATCGTTCGGGGCCGTATGGGAAACCCCGGCCGGACTCCCTGCGGATGGAACCTGAATAGGCGATAAACCTGGACTAGAGGCTTAAGTGTTTAGGTAGGTCGTGGTCTACACCCACATCGGCTTTCGCTTGAAGTCTGCCGAGCACATGTCGTGTGCAGACGCTAAGTGGTGGAAACATGTATGAAGAAGTACACCCCTGCAGGGTTATCATAATCTATTCGAATAGCCGCGTTCGCGGTAAAGGACTACTTGGTTGCCTATACAGTTCATAGACAAGTAAATGGAAACTGTTAAAAGCCTCAAGATAAGTGTGAGTGCCGAGGATGGCTCTTCCGTAGGAAGACGGAGGTGGATCCTCGGTAGTGTATTGAATTGGTGAGTAGTGGACTCGTGTGCGCAAAACTATTTCAAGTTGGAGTCTCGTAGGATAGTCTAGCCAAGAGTCAAAGCTGGCTTGCTGCAATAACTCCACCAACCCTTCTTGATACTATGCATGTATGTAGGATCTGATGTAAGTCTTGCTGAGTACCTTTGTACTCATGTTGCTATAATCTACATTTTTACAGAAGACGCTGCAACCCCTTCTGATGGGTTCTATGTAGACGTTGACATCAACGAGTAGGCTAAGGACCCAGGTGGTGACCCTGAGCTTGTGAAGGACCACGTAGTATAGCTAGGCTTTCCAAGCCTCTTTTGTTTCACTAGTTGTCTGTACTCAGACAAGTTACTTCCGCTGCTGGTTTGTATGACTGTATGACTTGTATGTTGGGTCGTGAGACCCGTACCTTTGTGTATG
>NC_041381.1:310061576-310114302 GCF_002162155.2 Triticum dicoccoides
TTGCTACTGCTCTGGAACACTTAGGCTGGCCGGCATGTGTCCTTCTTCGTTCCTGTGTCTGTCCCTTCGGGGAAATGTCACGCTTTGAGTACCGGAGTCCTGTTAGCCCGCTACAGCCCGGTTTACCGGAGTCCTGCTAGCCCAGTGCTACAGCCCGGACCCACTTGCTGATGACCGACACGTTCGAAGCTGGGTCATGGATGCCTGTCCTTGTAAGTCTGTGCCACTTTGGGTTTACGACTAGTCATGTCAGCCCGGGCTCTTTATCATATGGATGCTAGCGACACTATCATATACGTGAGCCAAAAGGCGCAAACGGTCCCGGGAAAAGGTAAGGCGACACCCGTGGGAATACCGTGCGTGAGGCCGCAAAGTGATATGAGGTGTTACCAGCTAGATCGATGTGACATCGAGTCGGGGTCCTGACAGACCGGATCGAGGCCTTCGCCCAGGCTGAGGTGGAGCGGACGCGGGATCTGGAGCGCGCCGTCTTGGTAAGTTTTTTCTACAGCTTCTTATTTGTGGGGGTGCGCTAGCGCAACCACTGGGTGTAGCCCCCGAGGTTCGGGCCAACTATGTAGTAGTTGGGTCGAATCTTTTGGAATGCTGTCTTTGTTCTGATCACTGCCTTTTTCAGCAACTCGACGCCTACCGGGTCAGCGCCTTCAACCGCCTCCTAGGAAAATACCAGGAGCTCAAGGAGCAGCTTGGCGCCAAGGAGGAGGAGCTCCGCATCGCCACAGGTATCTTTGTGCTCTTTTCTAGTGGGGGCGCGCTAGCGCACCCACTGGGTGTAGCCCCCAAGATTCGGGCCAACTGTGTAATAGTTGGGCCAAATCTTAAGTCTTGCTTTTTTCCTTTCTAAATCTTCTTTTTTCAGCCGAGGTGTTGTCCCGGCAGATCCGGCTGCTCCAGGCCGGTTATCACTATTACCGGCTTGTCACCGACACCGGCCGTCTTGGGGCTGAGGTGGCGCAGGTGAAGGCGGAGGCGGCAGCAGCCCGGTGGTCGCTTGACGAGGCCAACCAGCTGTGGGAGCAGTTGGCGGGCCACAAGAGCCGCCTTGAGGCCGAGGTGGAGCTCCTTAAGGCGGAGGCCGCCATGGTGGTGGAGGCGCAACAGGCCCTGGTCGAGGGGGACCAGCAACGCGGCAGGATGGCTGATGACAAGGGCCGGCTTCAGGCCGAGGTGGAGCGCCTAAAGGGGCAGGTGACCGTGGTGGAGGGGGCCTGTCAATACGAGTCCCGCCTTCGCGAGGCGTCTGAGAAGGCGACCAAGGACAAGGACACCGAGTTGAAGGCGGCCCTTGCCAAGGTAGCGGACTTAGAGAGGGCGCTCCATGAGCGCGACCGCACCGTTGATCAGGAGCGGCGCGGTACGTTGTTCGAAGCACAGCACCTAGAAGAATCCTTCTCCATTAAGTCCTTGTCGTGAGTTTCGCCGGGTTGGGATCCAGCTTTTCGTCCTTGTTGTCCTTTTTTCTGACTTGCTTTGTTTTCTGTCAGGGGCCTTCCCGGAGACGCATCGGCTGGCAGAGGAGTCCGTCCGCTTCCAGCACGACCCGCTGGGGGCTGTTGGCTTCGGGACCGACCCGCAGGTGGAATGGACCTTCCCGGAGATCATGACCGCCGCTGAGGCCTGCCTACGGGTCCTGGGTGAACAGATGGGGCGGTTGTCCCAGGCCGGCATGGCGATGACGGCGGCCCTCTGGCCGGGCTCCGTTGCGCCGAGCAGCTTCACGCAGCTGGCGCGCTGGCTGGAGATGGGGCCTGACCGGCTCCACGAGTGGCGCATCTCTGCAGCTCGTGCCGGCGCTGAGATGGTGATTCGGTTTGCGCTACCTTGGCACCCGGCCTTGTAGCAGGACGCGTTGATGAGCCAGCTGGCCGGCTCGGAGCAGAAGCTGCAGGAGCAGGCTGGCCAGATTGCTTCCCGGGCCATCTATATCACCGAGTTCGCCTTCCACGACGAGTTCCACCCGGAGCGGGTAGAAGATTGCGGATTCGTGGCCGATGATGCCTACCGCATGCTTCTTCATGACCCAGAGGGAAGTTCCTAGGAGACGGGCGTCTACCGTGATGGGGGCGCCGAGGAGGACACCGGTACCTCGCGGACCCAGAGACCGCCAGGTGCGAGCCGTCGACCTCACGACCCGGCGCTGGAGATGCCTGAGATGACTTGGTAGGATTTGTCGTTAGGTAGCAGGTCCACCCACCCACTTGGGGTTTCTGGGTGTAATGAACTCTGGCTGTGGGCCTTTAAGTATTTATGTGATGTGTATATGTCGTGAATGGTTTTTCTCTTGCTTTTCGTTCTTTCACCCGATTTCTTGCGCTTTTCTTTTCTCAAACCTCCCCCCTCCCGCGAGTCTGACGGCCGAGGCTTCGGCCCGTGCAAGGGGTTCACCTCTTTGAGAGGAGCACACAATACTTAGGTTTTCAAAATGTTGAGCGTGAGCGAAACACCCACTGGGTCGGCTGGCGGCAACCCGGCGGAGCCAGTTGGCGAGCAGCCGGTCGTGTGGCTATTTTTTAGAGTGACGGGCCGGGTTGATCGACCCGTCAGCCTTTGACTTGGCATTTGAAACGCGCAGGAGCTTTGGCCCGTTCTGCTTGCCAGCCGACAGCCGAAGCCGGATCTATAGCTTAGGGCGAAGTGAGGGGCCGCGACGTCCTTAGCGTATCTGGAATCCCCAAGGAAGGCGGTGGGTGGCGACGAAGTCGGCCGGCCCCCGAGCCCCCGGATCGAGCGAGTCGGACCGGTGGCCGGATTCAGGAGCATAGTGTTGCATAAAATTAGGGGACACGATAATTTGGTCGGCAAAAGGCAGCCCCCGAGCGTCGTTCGGGGACCCCATAGTTTCATATGTTAACAAAAGGCAGCGATACATACACTCGTACGGCTAACTATATAATGGGAAGAGGAGTTCCGCGTTCCACAGCCGGGTCGTTTCTTCACCGGCGGTGTCTCTGTTGCGCTTGTTTGACTTGCGTGCGTCGATGAGATAGTAGGCGTTGCGATCGCACAAGGCCCGGCTGATGTTGAACGGGCCCTCCCATGGCGGGGACAGTTCTTGTAGCTTGATCTTCTTGCTGTGGTAGTGCCTCAGGCCTTGCTGGTAGATGGTCGAACGGCTGAGCGCCAGGAGGCAGGCTTTGTCGAGTAGGTCGACGCCGTCTTGGTGGGCTTCCTTGGCTTCCGGTTTGGTGTACACTCCGACACGCGGCGAGTCAAACTCGACGTCGGTCGGGATGATGGCTTCGACTCCATAGACGAGGAAGAACGGGGTGAACCCGCTCGACCTGTTTGGCGTAGTTCAGAGACTCCAGAGGATGGCCGGCAGCTCGTCGAGCCAGCTGCCGGTTGAGCGGATGAGCGGCTCGACGAGCCACGGCTTGATGCCGGATAGGATGAGGTCGTTGGCCCGCTTGCCCTGTCCATTTGACTGCGGATGTGCGACCAAAGCCAGGTCGAGGCGGATGCCGGAGACGGAGCAGTATTGCGCGAGCGCGCCTTTGGCGAAGTTGGTGCCGTTGTCCGTGATGATGCTATTCGGCATGCCGTAGCGAACTGCGATGTCTTTGATGAACCGGATGGCTGTTGGCCCGTCTAGTTTCTTGATTGGTCGTGCTTCGATCCAATTGGTGAACTTGTCCACCGCCACCAGCAGGTGCGTCATGCTGCCTCGGGTGGTTTTGAAGGGTCCCACCATGTCGAGTCCCCAGACCGCTAAAGGCCACGCGATCAGAATGGTGCGGAGTGCTGACGCTAGCTGGTGGCTGCGCCTGGTGAAGCGCTGGCATCCCTCACACTTGAGGACGAGTGACTCGGCGTCTTGGAGGGCCTTGGCCACCAGGGATCGTGACGCGGCGTGGTGCCCGTATTCGCCCTATTGTATGTCGAGGAGGATGTCGATGCCCTGGTCCTGCTCGACGCAAACCTGGAACACGCCGGTGGAACTGCGCTTGACAAGATCATTGTTGATGATGTTGTAGGCGGACGCTCGGCACTGCACCTGTCGGGCCTCTGTCTAGTCCATGGGGAGAACCTCGTTCTCCAGGAATTCTGAGATTGGTAAAGCCCAAGACGGAGTTGTTACCACGGCGAAGATGGCCACAAGGGTTGGTTCCGGGTCGGCAGCCCCCGAGCCGGGTTGAGCAGCCCCTGGGTCGGGGATGGTGATGACCGGATCGAGGACGATGGTGGCCGGGTCGAGCTGAGCAGCCCCCGGGCCATGTTCAGCAGGCCCTGGGCTGGGTTCAGCAGTCCCCGGGCCGGATTCGGCAGCCCCCTGGCTGGGTTGAGATGCGGACGGGTCGTCTGGAACGTGGATGGATTCGAAGTCCGGAGACGGCTTCTGTAGGTGCTCGAGGGAGACGCCGGACGGGATGGTCTACTGAGACGAGGCGATCTTGGCGAGCGTGTTGGCCGCTTCATTCTCCGCACGTGGAACATGAAGGAACTCGCAGCCCTCGAAGGACTCGAACAACTTCTGGACGAGGAAGCGGTTGCTTGCCATGTTGGAGTCGTAGGCGACCCACTCGCCGGAGCACTGTTGCACCACCAGATCCGAGTCGTCGTAGCACAGGATGCGCCAGATGCCGAGTTCCTTGGTGAGCCGGAGGCCGTGCACAAGGGCTTCGTACTCGGCGACCGAGTTGAAGGCGGCCCTTGCCAAGGTAGCGGACTTAGAGAGGGCGCTCCAGGAGCGCGATCGCACCATTGATCGGGAGCGGCGCGGTACGTTGTTCGAAGCGCAGCACCTAGAAGAATCCTTCTCCATTAAGTCCTTGTCGTGAGTTTCGCCGGGTTGGGATCCTGCTTTTCGTCCTTGTTGTCCTTTTTTCTGATTTGCTTTGTTTTCTGTCAGGGGCCTTCCCGGAGACGCATCGGCTGGTGGAGGAGTCCGTCCGCTTCCAGCACGACCCGCTGGGGGCTGTTGGCTTCGGGACCGACCCGCGGGTGGAATGGACCTTCTCGGAGATCATGACCGCCGCTGAGGCCTGCCTACGGGTCCTGGGTGAACAGATGGGGCGGTTGTCCCAGGCCGGCATGGCGATGACGGCGGCCCTTTGGCCGGGCTCCGTTGCGCCGAGCAGCTTCACGCAGCTGGCGCGCTGGCTGGAGATGGGGCCTGACCGGCTCCACGAGTGGCGCATGTCTGCAGCTCGTGCCGGCGCTGAGATGGTGATTCGGTTTGCGCTACCTTGGCACCCGGACTTGCAGCAGGACGCGTTGATGGGCCAGCTGGCCGGCTCGGAGCAGAAGCTGCAGGAGCAGGCCGGCCAGATTGCTTCCCGGGCCAGCTATATCACCGAGTTCGCCTTCCACGACGAGTTCCACCCGGAGCGGGTAGAAGATTGCGGATTCGTGGCCGGTGATGCCTACGGCATGCTTCTTCATGACCCAGAGGGAAGTTCCTAGGAGACGGGCGTCTACCGTGATGGGGGCGCCGAGGAGGACACCGGTACCTCGCCGGACCCAGAGGCCGCGAGGTGCGAGCCGTCGACCTCACGACCCGGCGCTGGAGATGCCTGAGATGATTTGGTAGGATTTGTCGTTAGGTAGCAGGTCCACCCACCCACTTGGGGTTTCTGGGTGTAATGAAATCTGGCTGTGGGCCTTTAAGTATTTATGTGATGTGTATATGTCGTGAATGGTTTTTCTCTTGCTTTTCGTTCTTTCACCCGATTTCTTGCGCTTTTCTTTTCTCAAACCTCCCCCCTCCCGCGAGTCTGACGGCCGAGGCTTCGGCCCGTGCAAGGGGTTCGCCTCTTTGAGAGGAGCACACAGTACTTAGGTTTTCAAAATGTTGAGCGTGAGCGAAACACCCACTGGGTCGGCTGGCGGCAACCCGGCGGAGCCAGTTGGCGAGCAGCCGGTCGTGTGGCTATTTTTTAGAGTGACGGGCCGGGTTGATCGACCCGGCAGCCTTTGACTTGGCATTTGAAACGCGCAGGAGCTTTGGCCCGTTCTGCTTGCCAGCCGACAGCCGAAGCCGGATCTATAGCTTAGGGCGAAGTGAGGGGCCGCGACGTCCTTAGCGTATCTGGAATCCCCAAGGAAGGCGGTGGGTGGCGACGAAGTCGGCCGGCCCCCGAGCCCCCGGATCGAGCGAGTCGGACCGGTGGCCGGATTCAGGAGCATAGTGTTGCATAAAATTAGGGGACACGATAATTTGGTCGGCAAAAGGCAGCCCCCGAGCGTCGTTCGGGGACCCCATAGTTTCATATGTTAACAAAAGGCAGCGATACATACACTCGTACGGCTAACTATATAATGGGAAGAGGAGTTCCGCGTTCCACAGCCGGGTCGTTTCTTCACCGGCGGTGTCTCTGTTGCGCTTGTTTGACTTGCGTGCGTCGATGAGATAGTAGGCGTTGCGATCGCACAAGGCCCGGCTGATGTTGAACGGGCCCTCCCATGGCGGGGACAGTTCTTGTAGCTTGATCTTCTTGCTGTGGTAGTGCCTCAGGCCTTGCTGGTAGATGGTCGAATGGCTGAGCGCCAGGAGGCAGGCTTCGTCGAGTAGGTCGACGCCGTCTTGGTGGGCTTCCTTGGCTTCCGGTTTGGTGTACACTCCGACACGCGGCGAGTCAAACTCGACGTCGGTCGGGATGATGGCTTCGACTCCATAGACGAGGAAGAACGGGGTGAACCCGCTCGACCTGTTTGGCACAGTTCAGAGACTCCAAAGGATGGCCGGCAGCTCGTCGAGCCAGCTGCCGGGTGAGCGGATGAGCGGCTCGACGAGCCGCGGCTTGATGCCGGATAGGATGAGGTCGTTGGCCCGCTTGCCCTGTCGATTGGACTGCGGATGTGAAACCAAAGCCAGGTCGAGGCGGATGCCGGAGAAGGAGCAGTATTGCGCGAGCGCGCCTTTGGCGAAGTTGGTGCCGTTGTCCGTGATGATGCTATTCGGCATGCCGTAGCGAACTGCGATGTCTTTGATGAACCGGATGGCTGTTGGCCCGTCCAGTTTCTTGATTGGTCGTGCTTCGATCCAATTGGTGAACTTGTCCACCGCCACCAGCAGGTGCGTCATGCTGCCTCGGGTGGTTTTGAAGGGTCCCACCATGTCGAGTCCCCAGACCGCTAAAGGCCACACGATCAGAATGGTGCGGAGTGCTGACGCTAGCTGGTGGCTGCGCTTGGTGAAGCGCTGGCATCCCTCACACTTGAGGACGAGTGACTCGGCGTCTTGGAGGGCCTTGGCCACCAGGGATCGTGACGCGGTGTGGTGCCCGCATTCGCCCTATTGTATGTCGAGGAGGATGTCGATGCCCTGGTCCTGCTCGACGCAAACCTGGAACACGCCGGTGGAACTGCGCTTGACAAGCTCATTGTTGATGATGTTGTAGGCGGACGCCCGGCACTGCACCTGTCGGGCCTCTGTCTAGTCCATCGGGAGAACCTCGTTCTCCAGGAATTCTGAGATTGGTAAAGCCCAAGACGGAGTTGTTACCACGGCGAAGATGGCCACAAGGGTTGGTTCCGGGTCGGCAGCCCCCGAGCCGGGTTGAGCAGCCCCTGGGTCGGGGATGGTGATGACCGGATCGAGGACGATGGTGGCCGGGTCGAGCTAAGCAGCCGACGGGCCATGTTCAGCAGGCCCTGGGCTGGGTTCAACAACCCCCTGGCTGGGTTGAGATGCGGACGGGTCGTCTGGAACGTGGATGGACTCGAAGTCCGGAGACGGCTTCTGTAGGTGCTCGAGGGAGACGCCGGACGGGATGGACTGCCGAGACGAGGCGATCTTGGCGAGCGTGTTGGCCCCTTCATTCTCCGCACGTGGAACATGGAGGAACTCGCAGCCCTCGAAGGACTCGAACAACTTCTGGACGAGGAAGCGGTAGCTTGCCATGTTGGAGTCGTAGGCGTCCCACTCGCCGGAGCACTGTTGCACCACCAGATCCGAGTCGTCGTAGCACAGGATGCGCCAGATGCCGAGTTCCTTGGTGAGCCGGAGGCCGTGCACAAGGGCTTCGTACTCGGCGACGTTGTTGGAGGCGGCGAAGTGGATCTGAAGCGCGTAGTGAAGTCAGTCGCCCTTTGGGGACGACAACACGATGACGACTCCTAGGCTGAGTCGCATCTTGGACCCATCGAAATGCATGCGCCAGTGCGTTGAGTCGAGAGGCGGCGGCAGGTACTGGGTCTCGGGCCAGTCGACGAGGAAGTCGGTCAGGGCCTGAGACTTGATCGTGGTGCGGGGTTCATAGGCGATGGTGTGGCCGTCTTGGCGACCCGTCCAGAGGCATCCCGGCACCCGATGATCTCACCGAGAGGGGCCGTGCTAACCACGGTGATGACATGCTCTTGGAAGTACTGCTTTAGCTTCTTGGTGGTGAAGTACACGCCGTAACACATCTTCTGGTAGTGCGGGTAGTTCTGCTTGGAGTTGGAGAGCACCTCGCTCACGTAGTAGACCGGACACTGGACGGCTTGGATCTTGCCCTTCTCTGGTCGCTCGACCACCAGCATCGTGATGACTGACCGTGAGGTCGCGGCCGTGTAGAGCAACAACAGCTCCTTATCGGCCGATGCGGCCAGGACTGGTGCGGTGGAGAGCATGTGCTTGAGGTCTTGAAAGGCCTCGTCCGCCTGGTCGTTCCATTCGAACGGCGTCGTCTTCTTCATCAGTTGGTACAGGGGTAGGGCCCTCTCGCCCAACCGGCTGAGAAACCGGCTGACCGAGGCCAAGCAACCGGTGAATTTCTAGACATCTTGCAGCTGAGCCGGCTTGCGCATGTGCTTGATGGCCTTGATCTTCTTCGGGTTCGCCTCAATGTCATGCTCCGAGACGAGGAAGCCGAGTAGCTTTCCGGCCAGGATGCCGAAAACACACGTTTTCGGGTTGACCTTGACCTTGTATTCACGGAGCTTGGCGAATGTTTCCTTCAGGTCGTCGAGGAGCGCACCGAGTCGATGACTTGGTCGATCCGCGGGAGGGCGAATGGATCCTTGGGACAGGCCTTGTTAAGGCTGGTGTAGTCGATGCACCTGCGCCAGGTCTTGTTCTTCTTCAGGACGAGGACTGGGTTGGCCAGCCACTCGGGGTGAAACACTTCCATGATGAAGCCGGCCGCCAAAAGCTTGACGACCTCTTCATCGATGGTTCTTCTCTTCTCTTCAGAGAAATGTCGCAGGGGTTGACGGACAGGCTTGGCGTCGTAGTGGACGTCGAGTTTGTGCTCGGCGTACTTCCTCGGGATACCCGACATGTCCTTGGGGGTCCATGCGAAGATATCCCTATTCTCACGCAGGAAGTCGACGAGCTCGCCTTCCTATTTGCTGTCGAGGCGGGTGCCTACGACAACTTGCTACAGCTGGGGTCTTCCGGGTTCAGCTTCACTTTCGTGGTTTCCTTGGAGGGCTTGAAGGCAGCCTCGTTAGCCGGCTCCTCGGTCGGGATCAATGCGGCCGAGGCTTCGCACGCCATGGCGACGATCCGGTCGAGCTGGTGCCGTTCCTTGGCAATGACCAGCGACTCGGCCAGCTTGGCACCGTCTTGGGCGCACTCCAGGGACTTGCGGTAGTGGCCGGTGATGGTGATGAGGCCCTTCGGACCCGACATCTTCATCTTTATGTACGTGCAGTGGGGGACCGCCGTGAATTTGGCGAGCGCGGGTCGGCCCAGCAGTGCGTGGTACGCGCTAGACAGGTCCACACCTCAAACCATACCGGCTCGCGCCAGAAATGGTTGCTGTCGCCGAACAGGACATCAAGCCGGACCCGGCCAATGGGAGAGCAGGAAAGGCCGGAACGATGCCGTGGAAGATCGTCTAGGTTGGCTCCAGGTCCTTGGCCTCAAGGCCGAGCTTGGTCATCGTGTCATGGTAGAGGATGTTGATGGTGCTTCCGCGGTCGATGAGGACTCGGGAAAACTTGCATGTGCGCCGCGCAATAATGGTCGGGTTGAGGACAAGGGCGTAGCAACCCGGATTCGGCATGACGGCCGGGTGGTCTTCCCGGGTGTAGGTGACCGGGCGGTCCGACCAGTGCATGAACTCTGGTTTGGCCGGGACGACGGTGTTCACCTCCTGCCGAAGGAGTGCTGGCTGCAGTTGTCGTCGCTGAGGCTGGTGAAGACGACGTAGGCCGCGTTCTGGTCCGGGTAGGCGTTGAGGGAGTCCGGGATTAAGGGGTCCTCGGACAGCCGGACTATATACTTTGGCCGGACTGTTGGACTATGAAGATACAAGATTGAAGACTTCGTCCCGTGTCCGGATGGGACTCTCCTTTGTGTGGAAGGCAAGCTTGGCAATTCAGATATGTAGATCTCCTTCTCTGTAACCGACTTTGTGTAACCCTAGCCCCCTCCAGTGTCTATATAAATCGGAGGGTTTAGTCCGTAGGACAACAACAATTAGAATCATAGGCTAGCTTCTAGGGTTTAGCCTCTACGATCTCGTGGTACATCAACTCTTGTAATACTCATATCATCAAGATCAATCAAGCAAGAAGTAGGGTATTACCTCCATCAAGAGGGCCCGAACCTGGGTAAAACATCGTGTCCCCCGCCTCCTATTACCATTAGCCTTAGACGCACTGTTCGGGACCCCCTACCCGAGATCCGCCGGTTTTGACACCGACATTGGTGCTTTCATTGAGAGTTCCACTGTACCGTCCCAATAAGGCTTGATGGCTCACCTTGTTGTCAAGGACAACGTCACCTCTGGAGGAACCCTGGCTATAGGCCAGACTCTCCGGCTGG
Organism: Triticum dicoccoides; assembly: GCF_002162155.2. Classification (NCBI taxonomy): domain Eukaryota; kingdom Viridiplantae; phylum Streptophyta; class Magnoliopsida; order Poales; family Poaceae; genus Triticum; species Triticum dicoccoides. Next base: position 310,072,294 of record NC_041381.1, read on the forward strand.
GTGGCTTCGTCATGGCCGCCCGTTCGGTCGCCACGCCGATGATGACTTCTCAGGTCATCAAGAACAGCCTCCACGTCAGCTCGGAATTCACCGAGCCGATGGATCCAATAGAGCTCTCCTCCCTGAACAAACTCTTGGATTGTATCGCCGCCCTGGGAGTCGCTACGGACTATGATCGGATTGGGCTTAAACCCGACCAAAGGGAGATTAACTCTCCGGTGGTCACTCATCAGATAGCGGTGGTGGAGGAACAAAACAGCGATTCTTCCTCTATTTTGAGGATGAACTATGTCCGGATTCCCGAGCTCTCTGAGCTGGATACCCATCTACGGGAGGACATGGCCCGGGCTCCAAACTTAGAATCGGGCAACGGGCCACAAATATTGGGCAACATCCTGGAGTCCGAGCTGCCAAGCTCGGGACCTCCTTTGCCCCTGGGTCTCAGATTGGATCAGGATTTGGGCTTAAGTCTGCCCACCCACCCAGACACAAGTGATCTTTCCCACATTAGACAAGAGCCCCAAGAGACAGTACAACACTTCTGGGCCAGATTCCTGCTTGTAATGAGCAAGGTTAAGGACTGTCGCGAGGAAGACGCAATCTCATTCTTTTGCAAAAACTGCACGGACAAGGGAATTCTCAACGCCATAAGTCACCGTGACATAGCACACTTCACCGACTTGGTGGCCATAGTACAGAAGTACTGTGCGATGGAAAGCGCCTAGAAAACCCAAACAAAATTCTTGGATCCTCCGGCTCTCACTAAACCCCTCGTACGAACTAAAAGGGTGCGCTCTCGCAAGTCACCCAATCCAATTACAAGGAAGCCAAAGCCCATTATAGGGTGTGGAACCGTACTGGAGGGATGGCTCAACAGGCCATGCAAAATTCACAGCACACCGGGCATCACACCAACACACAGCCTCAGAGCATGTTGGATACTCCGGCAGGTGGCCAAGAGCGGCGAGGACCTTCTCATCAACAATACCGTAGAAGACCATCCCGCGGAGAATAACAATACAGTACTGACAGTCTTCGAGACTTTCACCTCAAACAATAGGTGCAAGCGAGCACTCCGCAACCTCAATTCCATGGAATGACACGGCCATAACCTTCAATGCCAGTGACGAACCTCAATTACGAACAGTCCGAGCACCAGCCGCTTTGGTCCTTAGTCCAATTGTGGATGGCTTCCAGCCTACTAAAGTCCTCATGGACAGCGGTAGCGGATTAAACCTCATCTCTGAGGAAACTCTTAACAAAATTGAAATAGATAAGAGCCGCATTGAGCAAAGAAGCACGACCTTCATAGGAATTATCCCTAGTCGGGAGGCACGATGCGTGGGAAAAATTATGCTGGATGTGGTATTCGGCACGCTGGAGAATTACAGGTCCGAAGAAATCACATTCCAAGTGGCCCCGTTCAGTAGTGGATACCACGCCCTTTTAGGGCAGGATGCATTCACAAGCTTCCAAGCTATACCCCATTATGGGTACATGAAGCTCAAGATGCCTAGGCCCAATGGAATCATCACCCTAGCTAGCTATCCGTACATAGCACTCCGCGCAGAAAATAAAACCGCCGCATTAGCCCTGGAGGCATTATCCGAAGCCCTCGCGGCCGAAGAGCTAACTGCGCTGCGCTCCACAGTGGACAGGGACGACGTGATACTCGACAAATGACCCAAGTCCGCCTCTTTTAAACCAGCAGACCAAATAGTCAAATTCTAGGTCCACCCAATGGACCCTACAAAAATAGCATCAATTGGGGCACAGCTGAACCCCACAATAGATGCCGCACTACGAGAGTTCTTGCACGAGAATTGGGACATCTTCGCCTGGCATCCTTCAGACATGCCAGGTATCCCACGTAGGCTGGCCAAGCATAGCCTAAATATACTAAAGGGATACAAGCCGGTCAAGAAGACTCTTCGGCGCTTTTCAGAACCCAAGCGACAAGCCATGGGAGAAGAGCTAGCCAAGCTACTCAAGGCCGGATTCATCAGAGAAATAAAACATCTGGACTGGCTAGCAAACCTGGTGATGGTACCAAAGAAGGACAAATCTTGGCGCCTATGCATCGATTTCAAGGACCTCAATAAGGCTTGCCCTAAGGATCCCTTCCCCCTCCCCCACATTGATCAAATCATCGACGCTACCGCAGGACACGACTCATTGTGTTTCCTCGACGCATACTCCAGATACCATCAAATCAAGATGGCGGAGTCTGTTCAAGCCGCAACGGCATTCATCACTCCATACAGCCCCTTCTGTTTTGACACCATGCCTTTCAGGCTCAAAAACGCCGGTGCAACCTATCAAGGCATGATTCAGACATGCCTGGAATCACAAATCAGCAAAACACTGGAGGCATACATAGACAATGTGGTCATCAAAACCAGACACGTCGAATCTTTAATAGACGACTTGAGGCTTACGCTCGACAATCTCCGAAGATACGACATCAAGCTCAATCCGGAAAAATTTGTTTTCGGCATACTGGCCAGAAAGCTCTTGGGATTTATCGTTTCCAATAGAGGAATTGAAGCAAATCCGGCTAAAATCCGAGCTCTGTCACAGTTGGCAACACCAACAGACCTCAAGCAAATTCAGAAATTAACTGGATGTGTGGCCGCCTTAAGCCGCTTTATCTCCCAATTAGGAGAAAAGGCACAACCTCTTTATCATCTTCTTCGACACACCGAACGCTTCGAGTGGATGGATGCGGCTACGGCCGGACTGAAGGAAGTAAAAGCCCTCTTGGCCACCAATCCAATCCTGGTCGCGCCAAATATCGGCGAACCTATGCTGTCACATATAGCTGCAACACACCAGGTTGTAAGCGCAGTGCTCGTTGTCGAACGAGAGACAGACGGACATAAGTTCCCGCTTCAAAAGCCAATATACTATGTATCCACTATCCTCACTCCATGCAAGTCACGGTACCCACATTATCAAAAGATAGCATACGCGGTCTTCATGGCATCCCGAAAACTACGACACTACTTTCAAGAGTGTTCAATTATGGTGGCCTCCGAAGTACCACTCAATGACATAATAAACAACAGCGATGACACGGGCCGGATTGCTAAATGGGCTATCGATCTCCTCCCGTTCGACATAACATAAAAACCAGGGTGAGCCATCAGATCACAAGTACTGGCTAACTTCGTCGCCGAATGGACAGAAGCCGAACTCCCTAAATAGTGCGGCGCGTACTCCAATTGGATCATGCACTTTGACGACTCTAAGATGCTGGCCGGTCTAGGGGCAGGTGTTGTCCCGACATCCCCACAGGAGATATAGTACAATACGTACTCCAAATACTATATACAGATTCCAACAATGCAGCTGAATATGAGGCATTGTTGCACGGTCTCCGGATGGCAATCTCCATGGGCATTCAACGCCTAGAAGTGCGGGGGGATTCAGACCTTGCAATATCTCAAATAAATGGAGACTTTGATGCCAAGGACCCAAAAATGGCGGCTTACCGCAATGCCATCCTCAAAATGTCAGCTCGGTTCGAGGGGCTTGAATTCCACCATGTGGTCAGAGAAAACAACCAAGTGGCGGATATCCTCGCCCACATCGGCGCTAAGCGTGACCCCGTGCCACCTAATATCTTTTTCGAAAGGCTGTTCAAGCCATCCGTGTTGTGGGAAGGGGAGACCGGCAATAACAGTCCGGATCAGAACACAACCCCAGATCCCGAACAATCTGACGTAATCGGAGGCTCCGCCACCGAAATAACACCTTTGGCCCACGCGATTATGGCTATCATCGCCCCGTGGACAGAACCCTTCTTAGCCTACTTAAATACGTAAGAAGTCCCTGAGGACCAAAATGAGGCATGTTGCATTGCATGGCGCTCTAAAGCCTACAAAGTCCACGAGGGAGAGCTTTATAAGAAAAGCGCGATGGGAGTGCTCCAAAGGTGCATCTCCAAAGAGGAAGGGCGGCAGCTCTTGGCCGAAATTCATGCCGGACTCGGCGGCCACCATGCCGCAGCTCGGGCGCTCGTAAGCAAGGCCTTCCGTACATGTTTGTATTGGCCGACAGCTCGGGCAGACGCACATGACCTTGTCCAACATTGTGTCGGTTGCCAGCCTTTTGCAAATCAAAGCCATATGCCACCTACCGCTCTCCAAACAATCCCCATAACTTGGCCCTTTCACGGTCTGGAGGCTCAATATGGTTGGACCCCTTAAAGGAGGAAGCCATAAGAAGAAATACTTGTTGGTCATGATCGATAAATTCACCAAATGGATAGAAGTCAAACCAGTTAAAATGGCTGAGTCCGGACCAGTGATAGACTTCATATCCGGGGTCGTACATCATTACGCTGTCCCCCACAGCATCGTCACCGATAACGGCTCAAACTTCACAGCCGATGAGGTGAAAACTTGGTGGGGCAAAAGGGGCATAAAGCTCAATTATGCATCCATCTATCACCCCCAAACGAACGGTCAAGTCAAACGAGCGAATGGTCTTATTATGAGCGGCATTAAACCCAGACTAATGCGATCCTTGAACGAATCAGATACGCACTGGGTCGAGGAGCTAGACTCCGTACTATGGGGGCTGCGGACCACGCCAAATCGCACAACCGGATACACACCATTTTTTATGGTGTACGGTGCAGAGGCCGTGCTACCTTGTGATATCATCCATGACTCACCTCAAGTGCGCATGTACGAAGAGAGAGAAGCCGAGCTGGATCGGCAGGACAACTTAGATGCCCTGGAGGAGGAGCATGACGTCGCAAAGGCCCGTTCTGCATTTTATCAAGAGCAGGCTCGAAGGTATCAAAGTAGAGAAGTACGAGCCAAAACTTATAACATTGGCGAACTCATTCTATTCCTACCAGAGAAGAAAAAGGACAAGCTCAAGCCCAAATGGGAGGGTCTCTTCACCATTGATAAAGTTCTCACTGGAGGAGTGTACCGTCTGCGTGATGCATCAGATAATCGACTTGAGCCGAACCCATGGAACGCGGCCAGACTCCGAAGATTCTACGCCTAGTGCCAAACTCTGTGTTTGTATCCTTACCTCCATATTCCTTTTTAAATTATATCCTCTCTCTCTCTCTCTCTCTCTCTCCTTTTTATATATATAGCCTTAAAAGCTTCAAGTATGCTTTGACCGCACACTCTTGCCGCGCTATGAGCGCTCAATATACCAGGGGGCTTCTTATACAGAAGCTTAATATAATTATCTTCTGGGCTTTATGCCCACCACATATGCGTCATTTCTCCATATGTGCCTTTTTTCACCACTATATGCATCGATATGACTTAAGTTTTGGCCAAGCTGGGTTGCCTGGCTCTTGTGTTTATGCCCTATGTTCCCGTTAATTCGGCTAGGGCATAAGGGGAGCACCTCTGCAATTGTTACTGCCCAGTCAGCCGGATGTGTACCTCAGACTGGGTGAAGCCGAAAGCTAGCATTCTTAAGGGAATATTTGGTCGGTGAACAAAAGATGTCTTTTACTTATTGCAAAACATGCCCCAAGATGCTTATATCCTGCGTCATTTTTCGCAGTTCGGACATGCACATTAATGCATGCACACCCAGGGAAAGGAACCCTTAACGGAACTATTCTCCCTGGAAGATGTTTCTTAGTACCCATGTAATATAACATAGCTAGTTGGGTACTTGTCTGTTCAAGCACTTATGACCCCTACGCCTGGTTTCCACGCATGCCCCGGTTTTCACATAACCGAGCAGGTATTCAGATACACTCTAGACTGTCGGGTCCAGAGGTTGAAGCGAAAAGGGCCACCAAGACAAATGATTTACAATCTGGCTAGGGACAAAATATTTCCTTTGAAGTACAAAGTCACTTAGAATGACTAAATTCTTCTTCTATACCATCCAACAGGCTGTCTAGCCTACAATCCTGTTGGGAATACTTTGCGGCTAAAGCTACCTAGTCATATACCAGACTAACGGGGATCTCTTTCCCATCTGGCCCTACATATCCGACCTCGGCCATGTGGTTCGGGTCAGTTTTGTTGTATCGTGTCTTCACCATGGCCCAGGCCTCCCTTGCACCTTGTCGGCAGGCCGATGTCTTCCATAAATGGAAGCACCGCCGTGCTCCCATGAGCATCTCCACGAGCTCTCCCATGCCTTCGGGCAAGGATGCGGACGGCCACAAGGCCTGGGCAATACCCTGCATCACCTGCCGAATTTGTTCGTGCAGCTGCGAGAGCTCTTGCAGAAGATCGCCTGCAGATCTGGGCATCTCCTCTTTAGGACGACCTCTCAGCATACCTATAGACATAATTCTGTTAGCCCGCTTCTTCACCGAACTTTATAAAGGTTCGTTCAAGCACTTACTAAAAATGCCGCGTCGAAGCCTCCTATTCTCCATCACGGAGTCAGCAAGCTGGGCCCGAACATCCTTTAAATCAACGTCCAACCGGGTCTTTGCGTCCTGGAGAACATTCTTCTCCCGTATAACTTTTGTAAGCACGTGCTCGCCAGCCTTTAGATGTCGTTGAGCATGTTGTTCATCATCCGATACGATCTCCGGATTACCTCCGGGATTGTCTGCAGAATCTATTGTTAGATTCGCATGCATGTAGAATACTAACTGGTATATATCAATACATTCTTTTTGATCAAGACAAGTATTACCAGATGAGACCATCTTGGACTCCTCCATTACGGCAACTGCGGCCCATAGCTGGGCTTTGCACTCCTCCAACTCTTTAGACAGCTGAGTATTCTTCTCTGTAAGAACCTATGCATATAATTGATCCTTAAATTAGTTGCACCAACCGTTTCAAGTCTCAAGGGCTACTTATATACATACTTATCAAATTTTCTTACTTGTATATCCTTTACATACTACTCCATGGCTCTGGAGAGGCCATCTTGAGTAGCTCGGATGTACGCGTCCCCTGAGTTGAAGGCGTTGAACGCCTCTTTAGAGAAATTAGGGTCACGTAGTGTGGCCCTCCGATGCCTATGATTCATGGCGCTCTCCAATTCGGAGTTCGTAGTGGAGAATCTATCCGCATCCTCTGTAGGAGGATCGTCCGGCGTTGTCCCTGCATTGACCTCCGCCCTTGAGTCTGGATTCGGAGTCCGGCTAGTGGAGGCGTGGCTAGCAGGCTCTCTGGATATAGTTTGGCGAGCGCTTTTTCTGCCAGGAAACAGTGGACACTGTCATGTTTTAAACGACGATAATTGCATAGCAGGTTTTTAATCATACCTTTGCAATGGCGTCTCGGTCCTAACCGCCTTCCTTTTAAGCCTACCCGGGTTCGGTGCCCCTTGTTGACGAGTCACCATGGGTTTGTCATGGTGTCCCGATGGCCTTCCCTGTAAAACTAAAAACATAAGAGATGGGCAAGGCGCAAAGAGGGAATCCTTCTTGGAAGTTGGGACTCTCGTTTTACTTACATGTGATACAGGGAGTAGGCCAGGATAATCAGCTATGATGGCCACCAAGGCACCATCGCAACTTAACTGATAAAATGTCCTGTCGAGAAGATCCACAAATGTGTCCGGATCTTCTTTCAGTCTGGGGTCGAGGGCCCAGTCGGGGTCCTCTGGCTGTGGAGATGGGTGTGAACCTCCCTCATAGCTTTGCACAGTTCCTGCTATGAATTAACAAGGTAAATGTTTGTGCTAAAGAACATGGGAAAGACTGGAATAAAAGATAGCAGCTTACCCGTCTTGGGGGTTGTACATGGAGAATGCATCCCGGGGCTTAATATGGATGAACTCCTCTTCTTCTCTTTGAACAAATCGGACAATATTTTCACCAGAGCGGCGGCGGAGTCCGGACCTCTACGGCCACAGCGGGTGGCGTCGTCTTCTCCATTGTAGCACACATGGGTTTCCCCCGATATTGAAGTGGCTGCACTCCCCGCATTATATATATGGACATAACCTCAATTATTGATAGTCCTGATTTGGCCAGTGTCTTTATCTTGTTCATCAAGAAAAGGATCTCTATGTTATCTTCCCCCTGGGGGCTCCGGGGGCGCCAGCTGTGGCGTTTCTTTAACGGGGCATTTGCAAACTCGGGAAGGCCCAACCGAATAGGGTCCGGAAGAGGGACGTCCTCCATATAAAACCATTCCGAAGGCCAGTCTTTGGATGTCTTCTTTGGAGTACCGGACAGGTATCCTGTCTCGGTGATGCGCCATATCTCGGCTCCGCCGACTTGATATATCGACCCCTCCTAAGTACGGAGTACAAGGCAGAATGGCCTCTTCCATAGCTCAAAATGAGGTTAGCAGCCCAAAAATAGCTCGTAGAAGGCGGCGACATAACCCGCGATATGCAGTATGGAGGCTGGAATAAAGTTGTGCAGCTGGAGACCGTAGAACTCCAAGAGCCCGCGAAGAAATGGATGGATTGGAATTCCAAGTCCCCTCAGCAAATAGGGGACAAAGCATACCCGCTCCCCCTTGGATGGGTTGGGAGAACTCTCCGCTTGCTCCCCACCATTATAAGTGGCTAGTCCGGCTCGGATGGGGACCATGTAGGCAGGCGGGAGAAACCCCTGGGTCTGCAACTCTACCAATCGGCTATGAGGAACGGAACACTTCTCCCAATCGCCTGGCTTGGTGCTACGGGAGCGAGAGGAGGAGCCGTGATGGCCAGCCATGACGGGATGGATTTTTCGGGCGTGCTCTGATGGATACTCGCTGGGAGGAGATGGTGTGATTTGGATCTGAGGATCCTCAACTCTTTAAATAGATGATTTACTCGCATGGTCAGGGTGGCAGATGAAAAATGCCCCGACTTCTCGCATCTGCTCGACACATGGAGATAGCCATTATTAAAGCACAGAAGCCAAGAGTCCAACATTAATGGGAAGCCGGACACTGCTTGTTACGACAGGTACTCTGGATAATTTGGAGAATAACCCACCTTCCAATGGCGAAGACAATCTGCGTGCCGGACTCACTGTCATTGAAGCCTAGTTTAGGGGCAACTAAGGGAGTCCGGGATTAAGGGGTCCTCGGACAGCCGAACTATATACTTTGGCCGGACTGTTGGACTATGAAGATACAAGATTGAAGACTTTGTCCCGTGTCCGGATGGCACTCTCCTTTGCATAGAAGGCAAGCTTGGCAATTCGGATATGTAGATCTCCTTCTCCGTAACCGACTTTGTGTAACCCTAGCCCTCTCAAGTGTGTATATAAACCGGAGGGTTTAGTCTGTAGGACAACAACAATCAGAATCATAGGCTAGCTTCTAGGGTTTAGCCTCTACGATCTTGTGGTAGATCAACTTTTGTAATACTCATATCATCAAGATCAATCAAGCATGAAGTAGGGTATTACATCCATAAAGAGGGCCCAAACCTGGGTAAAACATCATGTCCCCCACCTCCTGTTACCATTAGCCTTAGACGCACAGTTCGGGACCCCCTACCTGAGATCTGCCAGTTTTGACACCGACAGGCACCGTCATGCGTCGCGACACCGGCTGGGGGCGGTGGTGGAGGCGGAGGCGGCTGTCCCGCGCCTGGAGCCGGAGCCGAAGGAGGCGGGACGTCACCCCTCATGATGCGCTTGGTGATGCCGCACTGCCGAAGCATGTGTGTGGACGGCCTCGCGACGCTGTGGTGCTTGCGGAGCGTCGAGAATCTCTGGTTGCCACGCCGTCTTGCCGGTCTGCCGGCGCTTGGCCGCAGGGTCCGCTGCGGGCCCGGTGGCTGCGATGAGCTGGTTGTTGTAGTGCTGAGCTGGTTGGTCAGCCTTGCGCTTGTTGTTCCGCTGGTGCTGCTGCCGGCTGCTCTCGCCGGCCTGCTTCGGAGGGGAAACAGGCTTTGCCTTGCCGGCTTCATCCAGTGCCACCTATATCTTCATGGCGGAGTTGGCTTGGGTACTTGTCCGCCGTCACCATGAGTGGGGCCATGGTGGCCGGCTCGGAGCGCAAGAGCTTGTGCTTGAGGAGGGTGCCGTCTCGGCACCCGTTGACGAAGTACTGGATTGCTTGAACCTCGTGGACGCCCTCGCAGCTATTCCGGAACTCCATCCAGCATGCTAGATATTCGCGGCCGGTCTCCATCGTCCCCTGCACGCACATGGCGAGCTGGCTGGGGTGGCCGGGTCGCTTGTATGTCCCCGTGAAGTTGCAGACGAAGGCTTTCTCGAAGTCGACCCACGTGTTGACGCGCCCATCTGCAGACTGTTGAACCAAGTGTGGGCCGACCCCTGGAGCATGAGCAGCTCGTAGCACACGGCGAGTCTGCGACTGGCGCGGGTAATGCTGATGGCGGTGGTGTAGTCGGTGAGCCACCGGCTTCACGGTCCCGTTGTACTTGGGGGTGTCGCTGGGGAGCATGAACCCTTTTGGAAAGGGCTCCTCCCGGATGCGTGGGCTAAAACACGCCGGCCCAATGGCGCCGCTTTCCTCCTCCTCCAGGGAGTGAGCAAGCTGCTCGAGGCGGTGGCGAGCATCGGTGTCGTCGATGGCGCGTGCGCCGAGTCGACTGGCGACCTGGCCACGGGGGGCCGGGTCGGTCGGAGCCGGACACCGGCCATGCTGGCCGGGTCCGCGTTGGTTTTCCAGGGCGGGCTCGTCAGCTAAGCCACCGGCGGCCGTCGGGGCCGGGTTGCGCTGAGTCTGAGTTCGGCCGGAGTGAGCCTCGCCAGGTGGAGAGGACACCGTGTGCTGAAGGTCACCGGGTGCGACGACGCAGGCAGAGCCGGATCCCGCCGGCTTGGCGAGCTGGTTGAGGTGGTCTTGCTGGGCGTTGGCCGTGTTCAGGAAGTCGTGCATCCGCTTGATGCGCTCCTTCAGCTCCTCGCCTGTGAGCTGGTCCAGGCCGACCGTGGCCGCCTGGGCGGTATGCATGTTCTTCACTGGGGTCTCGTAGATGGTTGGGATGGCGTCGAGGGCGCTGCCGATCTCTCCTCCCTGGGCTCGCACGTCGGCGACCCGGCTCGGCTCGGCCGCGGCGGGCGTGAATCCGTAGGCCGCGTTGCGCTCCAGCTGAGCATGGTCTAGGCGACGCTGCATGGAGTCGAGCATCTCGGTCAAGTCCAACATCTGCTGGCGCCTTTCCTCGAGCTGGGCTCGGGCCTCGATGACGTTGGAGGCGTCGATGTCGGTGCTAATGGGGACGCGGAGGCTCTACATCGTGGCTCAGAACGGCTCGGCCCGTTCCACTGCGGCCTTGGCTTTGGCGGCTTTCCTCGTCTGGCTCGACGAAGAGGAGGCGTCGGTGCCGGTGAAGAAAACCTCCACGTGGACATCCATTGCCCCAGCGGAAATGCCGCCACCGAGGGAGAGGGGAGAGTCAGAGTAGCTGAGTACCTCGCTAGGGTACTCGTCGGCCACGGGCGCGTAGGAGATGCGAAGCGCGACAAAGGAGGCGGCGAGCGTGTTGACGACATCGTCCGCCAGCATGACGGGCTCGTCGGAGTCGGAGAGGAGCCCCATCTGAAGCATGCTCCCGGCCAGCTCCTCGAGCTTCCCCATGGTGGCGCCAACTGTCCTGGTGGGCGCATGGCAGTTGCCATGGGATGGATAAAGAGAGGAGGAGGATCGAGGGCACTGGTGGGCTACAGATGCGGGGTTGACATGAGCAAGCGCGGGATGCAAGGCACACCCAGGTTCGGGGCTCTCTAGAGAGATAACACCCCTAGTCCTGCCGAGTGTGGTTGATATTCAATAGTACAAGGTTGCTCCTAGAGCTGTATGGAGGAAGAAGGAAGGCTGGCCAAGGCTTAGGCTGCTCCTTCTCCTCGAGTGGGTTCTACTGATCGGTAGCTAACTTCTCTATCCTTGCTTGCTTACTTGCCCGTGTATGCGAGGGCTCCTGGGAGTTTTATAGGCCAACCCCCCAGGGGTACAATGGTAATGTTAAAGGGATGTAGGGCCAGGTGTTCAGCGTCTGGGGAACTGGGCTGGGTCCCGCCGGGGGCCTGTGGTTCGCCAGGTTCCCCTAGGTGCGGGCCTTGAGTGCCTATGGGGAGTATGCACCGTCTTGTTGTTCGTCAGGGAGTGGCTGAGTCTAGTCGTGTACAGTGGCGCTCCGTCAGGTCGCTACTTGCTGTCGTCAGCACTGACGACGGGGGCACTGTTGCCACGCCGGCCCTGGTCAGCGGGTAGGCGAGGGGCACTGTTGCCACGCTCCGGCTAACCAGAGGCATGGGCGGGGCACTGTTGCCTCGGTCATCAGTGAATGAAGACTCGTCCCATCGCACAGCCTGGATGGGACGGGAGCTGACCCACAGCTAGGTTGTGGAACACGCCACAGGTGGAGCTGGCTTGTGGAGGAAGTCTTGGTCGTGCCGGGTTCGGCTGTCTTGTACTGGTTGTCGAGGCCGAGTCGAGGTGCCTGGCCGGGTTGGAGAGTTTGGCCAGGTCGCAGGGCCTGGCCCGGTCGAGAGACCCAGACAAGCGTGCGCCGTCTTGAGGGGCAACGCCGGTCCCGTTGTTTTTGAAAAGGATCTGGGTTCCGTTGCCTGCTCGGGGTTCATCCCCCCGACACTTATGTTTGGGATATTATACCCTGCCCTGGTTATGGACTTTTATGGTCACCAGTGGACTTATGTTGGGCATCATGACCCGCCCTGCAGTAAACCACCATGGCACTTGTGATTCATTTGTGTGTAGAAAAAAGGGATACACAACAGATCTACATAATGATATCATCAAAAATTGCATATATTCAACTGGTGGATCAGCAGTATTAGACAAAATAAAACATGCACGATGGCATGGCGGATCAAAAGTTTAGCTCGCCTATTACAAGGCATTTGATGGCCCAATGAGAATAAGTATTTGGGAGCTGTCAACACACCAAAGTATTTCTTATTAATAAACATCAGCTTATGATTGTTGGTGGGTTGAAGCCTTCGGGTCTTCCTGCACCTCTTCTTCATCTTCAGCTCCTTGGTTATCCACCAGCTAGAAGTCAGGCGTAGCCTAGTTGATACCGGTCAATGCTCTAAATATAGCTTCGTCATCAATGAGGTTTGATGGATCAATGTCAGGAGCGAAGGTGTGCTTACGAGTCAGCGGGATGAGATCTGTTGGAAAATGAGGCCGTGTGCGACTGGCGAGAGCTCAAATACGGAAATACTTACAGTAGAGCCAAAAAAATACAATTATACGGTGAAATTGTTTCTGGTCGCAAGTACATCTCACACAGTCAGTCCCCACTAAACGTTTCCGTTCGTATGTACATCCCACACAGTCGCTCCAAGGAAAATGTTTTTGTTCATAGGTACATCACACACAATTTTCCCGTTAAATCGTTTGCATTATTGAATGTATCACACACGGTTCGTAGAAAAAACTGTGTGGCAAATGCTGTCCATCACACACAGTTTTTATGTGGTAAACATTTGTGCAAGGTGGCCTAACGCAAAAAGTTTTCAAGAGAAAGTCGTGGGTGATTGTTCATTGATCCAACATGGTTTATTCCTAGAAACTGTGTGGGTTGCCTGAGGTCATCGCCCATGGTATTTTTTTCAACAACCGTTTGCAATAGCAAAACCCAATTAGTAGGCTAATTCGCCATTAGCAGGCTAATTATCCGATTATTCATAATCCATTTATTAATATAATTGACATTACATATTAAGTACACAATATATTTCTACATATTAAGGAAGCAGAATTTCATAATTGAAATACATCAGAGTACAACATGATATAGCTTCAGCACTCAGCCCCCCCCCCCATTACACAACTGCACTAGCAGCAAGTTCCACATGCAACATGTAGAACCTTTTGAAATTAGCATCATAGACGGTATATAGACTGATGCATCTCATCTGGAAAACTGCTAAAGCGGAAGGCGAATATTGAGCCTTCATTCATGTTGAAGGTCTTTGCAACTTTAGGCCAGTGCCTGTGGATGATTGACCGTCTTTCCTTCGTCCTCTTCAGGAACACTTCAATATTTAACTGTGGGTGTTGTATGAAAACCTTCCTCGCCTCCTGAGCATAGAGGTGGTTTGAGAGGTAATCATCAGTTAACTACTTTGGAAAGGCCTGAAAACAAGGATGTGCATAAATATCTTCTCTATATTGGAAATGGGGCAAAGGAATAAAAAAAGGCAAGGTATAATAGTTAGTACCATCTTGTAGTGAACTGATGTCTTCTTCATTGTGCAGACAAAGATCTTTTTGTTTTGTCGCTAATTTATTTATCCTAACAATCTTTCCGAGTTTCTTGATTTGATTGATATTCATGGACAACTCATTTCCCCATATGCAAAAAGGGTCGAACAGTGGGTCAAAACCACTGACAGTAGGACCTACATGTGCAAGACCAAATTGTTAAAAACCAAAATATTAGAATGGTTCCTGCAATTGCACAATAATGTGCTATTAGAGAATGGACCATGCACGTGCTAACCTCGATTGTAAACCTGAGTTCTTCGCATTGTTTCCCTGCAACACATATAAGGTAGTTAGTCATCAGGTTAAGTAAGGGTTCGCATGCTATCAGTAAAATATGTTGATGAAAAATAAGCACATTGCAGATTCACCAGCTTAATTCAAGCCACACGAAAAACCCATTTACCCAAACCAAGCATGATTAAGAACTAGGAAATATAGCACTTGTATATGTTTCTCATGTATTAAGTGCAGCCAAATTTGATTTATTCCTCACATGCACAACAATACAAAATTCTACCAACGACAATTGGACATCACATTGCAGAATTGAACCAAGCAGTTAACTAAACACCACAACAAATGAACCAGACATTAACTGAGCACCACATTGCACAATATAACATACTCCTAATAGAAGATCATACAATTGACCAAACAGTTAACTACAGCCAATTGTAGCAATTGTATTTGTTTCTCGTGTATTTACTACAGCCAAATTCAAGTTATTCCTCACATGGTATACAATAACATAATGCGCCCACAACTATTGAACATCGCATTGCAGAATTGAACCAAACAGTTAACTAAACACCACAACACAAATGAACCAAACGTTAACTGAGCACCACATTGCACAATATAACCAAACCAAGGATGCTTGACAACTTGGAAATATAGCAATTGTATTCATTTCTCATGTATTTTGTAAAGATAAATTTGATTTATTTCTGACATGGAAGACAATACAAATTTGCAGCCTGAAGAATTGAACATCACATTTGCAGAATTGAACCAAACAGTTAACTGAAGACGACAACTAATTAACAAAACAGTTAATAAGTGAGCACCACATTGCACGACATATAGAACATGTACACTAGAGCAACAGATTGCATGGTAAAATTAGATAACACAATTCACTAGAATTTGTGAAGGAAAGGCCGGAGCAGCACATGCAACGGGTAAACCGATCATGCTTAACCGACGTAGCTAGCAAATCGCACGGTGCTCCTCCAAGATCTGGGGGTCGGCACGAATGGCAGCCATTGCAACCTCATTCGCGCGTGCGGCCGCGATTTGCTTCTCCGCTGCCAAATGCTCCTTGAGATCCTGGCTATATTGCGTGCACCATGGCTTAGGGCGGCACTTATTTGGTGGAGGGGGCGGTGATTTGGGTGGAATGTGTCACGCTCGTGCCGGCGGTCGAGGCATCTGGGATGCGGAAGGAGGAGGAGGATGGGGGTCGGGTGTGGATTACCTGCCTGGATAGATGAGGCCAAGCAGTGTGAAGGAGGGTCACCGACGAGGAGGCTGTGCTGCAAGCAAGGAGTGAACGTTTCAACTTGGAAAGGAAGGCGGAAAGAGGGGAAATGTGGCTTTTGGTAAGGGGGAGGGGGCGGGGTGGTAGATATTTCCACGGAAGCCAAAAATTTGGAATCGCTTCAGCCAAAAAACTGGCGCACAAAGTGTCATCAGACGCGGTCCCTTATATAGAACTGTGTACAATATGTGGACATCACGAATGATTCAAATAGCTTAACCCGTGTGTGATGAGTTTGAACGTCAAAAGTTTTGGTTTGAATTTCCAAGGTTACAGTGGTCATCCACGTCATTGCATAATTTGGGTACACAAAGGAGACTACAACGCACCCACACTTCTTAATCGAGCAAGTTCAGCAATTAAACAGAGCTAGCTGACCTAAACATTACTCTAAAAAATTAAAGATCGACGCTCTTAATTAAACAAAACAAAGGGTACTACTACGGCTGGTGCTCGTCCATCTTCGTCGCTGCCTCCATGTCCAGCTTGCGCCCGACGGTCTCCTGGGGAAGGGGCTCCATGGCATCCATCACACCATACTCGACAAGCATCTCGCCATCCACGTCTGCCATCTCTTTCGAAAAGGCCGCCATGAGCTGGGCATGGGCAGACGCGATCTGGGCTTGGACGGGCTCCATCGTTGCAAGGTATGTGGCGGAGGAACGGATGGCTGCTGGAATGCTCTCGGTGATTGCCAGCTCTTCAGTCGTGGGTTGCTGACCATTGTCAGAGAAGCTTTGTTCAATTTGTGCGGTGACCGCCAGGAGCTGGGCATGGGCAGCCTCGATAGGGTCGTGGGAGGACTCCATCAGGGCTAAAGCCGCCGCTGCGGAACGAACAGCTGTTGTGCTGCTATCGCAACTTGCTATCCCCAAGGCAGATGTTGCTGCCGCCACGTGAAAAGCAACAACGGCCGTTTGGGCTGCCTTTGCCGCCCGGTCACAGATTGCGGCCATGCTCATGCACCTTATTAGCACGCACATGGCTGCTGCGGCCGCGCTCTCGCCGGAATGGGCCACCTAAGTTGCCCTCACGACGTGGGTCCACATGCCCATCTTTCACCGGTGATGATTGAACAGTGAAATGATATTTGGGGAGCGAGCTAGTGTGCTTGAGAAGCCGGCTGTGGACTGTAGCCGATGCACCTTCCCGCATAAGCCATAGGCGTACTATACACCGACAGTGCTCCAGGATATTTTGTGCTGCATCTCACACGGTTTCTAATAATAAACAGTGTGCGATCTACTTGATTTTTCATCCTGATTTGAATTACATAATGGGGTCACAGTGGCAATGGACGATGTTTGAATTGCTAGACCTTTTATCTGGAGTGAACATGCAACTATATGTGTGTCACAAAAGAATTGGAATTATTCAGGGTTGGTTTGAACATTTTATACATTAAATTGGTTTTCTAGCCATTTCAGGTGTTCAATTCAAAATTAAACTACATGCACATGCTCCAGTGCATATAAATTGGTTGAAAAATCAAATCTGTGTCCTTGGGTGCATGCTTAGGTCCCATGCAAGAAATGGGAATGAATTTCAGACACCAGGGCACCGTTGATTGCCGGCAAAACATTGAGATGCCTGATTTTTAAATTCTAGTAAATCAAAAACTCGTTTGAAATTAATGAAACTTGGCATGCTATCATGTTGTGGCATCAACATGCCATGGTAAATTTTTTGTTCTCTTTGGGGCAGGTTTGGGTATATGCTTCTCACAAACCAAAGCTTCTCACAACAAGCATGATGGTTTCGGTAGTGAACGTCCCACCTTTGGGGACAAAACAATATCCATTGGCTCTTATTGCTTTCAATTTTTTCTCCTGTCAACATAGAACAACTGGAGTGTTGTGTTAATTTTTGTGATTTTTTGGGGTTCGTTTGGACACTTTTATGCATTAACTGAGTTTTCAATGCATTTATGTGCTTAATTCAAATTTGAACTACATGCACATGCTCCAGTGCATATAAATTGGTTGAAAAATCAAATCTGTGTCCTTGGGTGCATGCTTAGGTCACACGCAAGAAATGAGAATTAATTTCAAACACCAGGGCACCGTTGATTGCTGGCAAAATGTTGAGTACTTTATTTTTAAATTCTAGTAAATCCAAAAGTCGTCTGAAATTCATGAAACATGGCCTTCTATCATGGAATGGAACTTGACATGATGTGGTATTTTTCGTGTCCATTTGAGAGAAGGCGCACTCGAATAATGACAGCCAACAAAGGCATTTTGAAAAAATAGTTGCCACTTTAATATCTCAAACGTTTGTATAATTCAAATCATGTGCGTTGTGTTAACCATTCACGTGACGCCACATGTCTTGGTTTTAATGGGTGTAGGAGGTGCCGTGCGGATAGCTGCTTGACCTTGACTAAATGGGAGGCGTGCGAGCGCCGTCCGGTGCGCAGGCTGACCGAGAGGCGTGCAAGCTGTCCTCGAATGCGTAGGCTCGCCGAGAAGCGTGTGAGCTGTACGCTAAGCAGGCTCACTGGGAAGCGAGCCCTTTGACTTCCATGGCCGCCCGCCTTGCTCGCATCCTCTCCATTAATGGCGCCCAAGCCACGGTTTAATTCGCTTTTTAAATATAAAACACTCATCACAAGCGTTTTAGTTAGAACACCCATATGCAAACCGACAGCTTCCCCAGGAAGCCAAGAGAAAATGTGCCGAGCAGGATTTCTGCAGCTCTTGATCGCAAACGTTTTAGATAGAACAACCGTATGCAAAGTGAGAGCAGCGCAAGATTTGTGCATCCCTTCAACACAAACGGTTGTTTTGGATGACCCGTGTGCAACCACGTACAAACAATTTGGTAAGATTTGTCAATCCTTGTAACACTGCGATTTGTCAAAATATTAAGCTAAAGATCACTAGCAGTATCGAATTTTGGCAACTAAAATACAGTAATTAAGCATAGATTTCATTCATAGATTAATTAGTTGTTCTTAATTTATACAAACAGTTCAACTCGATAGCTGAACCGACCAAACTTTCCCCCAATTGTTGCTAACCACGTAGACAAAGCAATTCACACGGCCTATTAGCAGCAATCGTCTGTGTTATTATTGGTCTTCACAGACATTTCTGATTACGAACATGTTTGCCAGGTATCACACTCATCTTGCTTAGTTGAACCATTTCCATTGTGTTTCCTAATCACACACAGTTCATCCCAGCAAACCGTATGCTGTATATCGCACACGCCTTCATCTGGCTGCCCGTTTCTTTTGTTCCTCCTCATCCCAAACAGTTAATTGAGCTGAACCGTATGCCCTGCATCGCACACGCAACTAAATTTTGAACTGTGTTTGATGCATCTATCATCATGAACGTTTTGCACCTTTTTTGATGGCACCACCGTTTGCGATTATGGCATCGCACACAGTTTCGTCGAAGGGTCTCTGATCGTAGTGTCGCATTTGGACCATCCTGAAGTAGTGTAATACAAGTATGACTTGGCACTTGGGGGCTAATGCATATTTGCTCTTAAGTAAACTTTTGAAGTCCCAAGCACAATACAACTATTATACATGGCACTTGGGGGCTAATACATATTTGCTCTTTTAAGATAGGATCATTGGCTGACCCAGACAAATGATGTGATCTGTTTTAGACTACAGTTTGGATTGATTTCAAGCAAGATGATTAGTTCCGGCTTATTCATGACTGATTAAGCCGGTACTTGACGGTTACGGAAACAAAGTTGATTTCTTGCTATTTAAGTCCCGGCTTAATATATTTATTAACCCGGCCCTTGGGGGCTACACATGCAAAATTGAAGTACTGGTGTAATAAGTCCCGGTTCATATTGAAAGCATAAACCAGCACTTGGGGGCTACTGGATTCGCTCTATTGAACTTTTTAAGTTTATGGTACATTTTATTCTACCATGTCCAATAAACTTGGCGGCTAAGGGAAGTATGTTCATGCAAAATGGAATTACAACATTTACCTCATAGCGCTCCTTCATCAGGTTTACTAAGCTGACATCAAAATCACGGCTAGTGTATAGGCGATTCAAATAGCCAAAATGGATGTCTTGGGCATTGACTGGGTATAGCTCTCCAAGTCAACTTTCCACTTGCCTTTATCTTCAACAGAAATCTCTTCTTTGGCGTTGTGCTTAGATAAGACAGTAGGTTGACCCGGGGCTATAAATCCAAACCCAGTAACAACAACATCATCAGTCTTCTGTTATGCCGGCTTAGCAGGACTGGCCGGTTTGATGGGGCTGGCCGGATCAGTGTTGGATGGATTAAAATTCATATGATCAATGTCAACATGGTGGTTTTCTGGTGCCGAATCATCAACAATGTGATCACCAATTGCGTGAGAAAGTTTCGGTTGTTGTTTCTCCGGCTTAGACAGGATGACGTCATCGACCGACTTATTCAGCTTGGCCTTCTTGCTGGATTTAGCCTGGCCCCTGCAAATAAGAAGTATAAAGAGGTCAGTATAAGGATTAGATGTAAGGTTTGAATAATTAAGCATATTCTTACCCAGGAACAGTCTTGAAAGCTGGGATTTGAGTTCCCGTTGACTCTCCAGAGGAGGAATGAGAAGTCCCCTGATAGTTTGAATTAGACGGGTTAAGAGGTTGTCGGAAATGACCCGCCTTGGGATAAAGTATATCATAAATATATAAGACCTCTGGGCGGCGTCTACGAGCCGGCGCGTCGGGTAAGCCGGAAGAAGTAATTACACCATCGCTATGTCGGGTGGTGCGCTGAGCTTCGTGTTGCTGTTTCTTCAAAAGAAAGTTGGGATCCAAGTGAGCTAGAGGGTGAGAAAAGCTTACTTTCCGACTTGCTTGTCAGGTTTTCCGTGTTGGCAGAGGTTCTAAGCCGAAGGAAAGAATAATTACCTCTGCATCGCCTGCATGGATGGCTTCAGCGTCGTCCTGATAACAATCATTGTCAATGAGATGTACAAAAGATGAGCCAAGAGAGTCAAGTTCTACCTCTGACTCATCATTATCATGGTCATCATCAATATTTGAACCCACGAGTTCATTCGTCTTCTTCTTGGCAAGCTTCTTGATGGCTTTAGTCTTGTTACAAGCTAGCCTGGCTAGTTTGTCTTGCGGTTTCTTCTTCCAAAATGGAGAGCGAGCCTGTTGAGGTCAAAAAGATCATAAGCGAGCATAATTATTGAAAACACGGATGAACCAGAAGATGCGCAAACTTACAGCTGGCGGCTTGTTGAAGGTGCTAAAAGGACTAAGTCCTGTTTTGCTGCACTCTTTTAAAGGTTCGTTCAGCAATTTCTTGGCGGCTTCAGTGATTTCTGCATCAGACAGTTGGATGGCATAGTAGCGCTGGGGATCTTTCACATTGCCAATATAATCACACATTATGCCGGGGTGACGGCTTAATGGAAAGATGCTCCAGGACACCTGATACGTCTCCAATGTATCTATAATTTTTGATTGTTCCATGCTATTATATTACCCATTTTGGATGTTTATGGGCTTTACTTTACACTTTTATATCATTTTTGGGACTAACCTACTAACCGGAGGCCCAGCCCGAATTGTTGTTTTTTGTGTGCCTATTTTAGTGTTTCGAAGAAAAGGAATATCAAACGGAGTCCAAACGGATTGAAACCTTTGGGAGCGATCTTTTTGGAACAAACGTAATCCAGAGGACTTGGAGTGGATGTCAAGAAACAAAGGAGGCGGCCACGAGGGTGCCCGGCTTGCCCCCTATAGGTGGGCGCGACCCCACCCTCGTGGGCCCCTCGAGCGTCCACTGACCTACTTCTTCCTCCTACATATACCCATGTACCCTGAAAACATAAAAGGCGACCACGAAAAACTATTTCCACCACTTTAACCTTCTGTATCTGCGAGATCCCATCTTGGAGCCTTAGCCGGTGCTCCGCCGGAGGGGGAATCGACCATGTAGGGCCTCTACATCATCTCCAAGGCCTCTCCTATGAGTTGTGAGTAGTTTACCACAAACCTTCGGGTCCATAGTTATTGGCTAGATGGCTTCTTCTCTCTCTTTGAATCTCAATACCAAGTTCTCCTCGATCTTCTTGGAGATCTATTCGATGTAACTCTTTTTGCGGTGTGTTTGTCGAGATCCGATGAATTGTAGGTTTATGATCAAGTTTGTCTATGAGAAATATTTGAATCTCCTCTGAATTCTTTTATGTGTGATTAAGTTATCTTTGCAAGTCTCTTTGAATTATCAGTTTGGTTTGGCCTACTAGATTTATCTTTCTTGCAATGGCAGAAGTGCTTAGCTTTGGGTTCAATCTTGCGGTGTCCTTTCCCAGTGATAGCAGGGGCAGCAAGGAACATAATGTATTGTTGCCATCGAGGATAAAAAGATGGGGTTTATATCATATTGCATGAGTTTATCCCTCTACATCATGTCATCCTTTTTAATGCGTTACTCTATTCTTTATGAACTTGATACTCTAGATGCATGCTGGATAGCGGTCGGTGTGTGGATTAATAGTAGTAGATGCAGGCAGGAGTCGGTCTACTTCTCACGGATGTGATGCCTATATACATAATCATGCCTAGATAATCTCATATTTATTCGCTTTTCTATCAATTGCTCGACAGAAATTTGTTCACCCACCGTAATACTTATGCTATCTTGAGAGAAGCCACTAGTGAAACCTATGGCCCCCGGGTCTATCTCTTATCATATAAGCTTTCAATCTACTTTTATTTGCATATTTACTTTTCCAATCTATATCATAAAATACAAAAATATATTTATCTTATCATATTATCTCTATCAGATCTCACTTTCGCAAGTGACCATGAAGGGATTGACAACCCCTTTATTGCATTGGTTGTGAGTTATTATTTGTTTGTGTAGGTGCGTGGGACTTTTGAGGAGCCTCCTACTGGATTGATACCTTGGTTCTCAAAAACTGAGGGAAATACTTACGCTACTATTGCTGCATCACCCTTTCCTCTTAAAGGAAAACCAACGCAAGCTCAAGACGTAGCAATACCCAACACCGGACAAGGTCGATGCCGGTTAAACCATTGGCCATAAGGGCTCTGAGCTTTGAAAATGATGGAGCATATTTGGCCCGATCCTTGGCACTAATCAGTGTGGGGAGTGGATGCATGTTGCTAAGCCAGTGATCGCGATAACCCGGTAAGGGATTTTCGTCGGCTGGAGATGTGTCTTCACAGTAGAACCAAGTCTGGTTCCAGTCTTTATGGCTTGGCGGCTTAGCATAGCGAAAGCTGACGTCTTTCCTCTTTTGAATGGAAACCCCACCAAGTTCGGTGTTGGGTCCAGCAACAAACTCAATCTAGCAGTTAAAGTAGTAGAACTCCCTGAATAAGTCAACTGTGGGCTCCTCTTGAAGATAAGCTTCGCAGAACACTTGAAAATTGCAAATGTTGGACACGGAGTTGGGTCCAATATCTTGAGGGTGAAGTTGGAGGAAATGAAGCACATCATGGAAGAACTTTGAGCCGGTTGGGCTGAACCCCCGACTCAGGTGATCAACAAAAACAATCGCTTCTCCGTCCTTGGGTTTGGGAGGACATTCTTTCCTAGGGGCCCTCCAATGAATGACTTCTTTTTTGGCTAAAGCGCCAGTTGCAACGTAGTTGTTCAGTTCTTCCTCAGTAACCTGGGATTGGACCCAGCTACAAGCAGAATATGTCTTAGCCATTATTGATGAGCTAAAAGAAAGATTGTGCCAGTTCAAGATTATATGGTTAAGCTGGTTGGCGAGTTAACTGGTAAATAACAATGAAGTGTGCATAAGTGTCAAGCCAGAGGACAACATTGAAGTTATAAACATGAGCTATTGGCGGCTTAAGAGGGGACTAATGGTACCTGGCGGGTTACAGTTTTTGAGTTAAGCCGCCCACACAATTATTAAAATACAGATCTAAGAAAGGGAAAAATTGCTAAGTATTGAAAAATAGGTTTCGCAGATTGAGATTATGATTTTGGATCTTTGGCACTTCAGATAATGGAAAATATCAAGACCTAAATTACGGTGCTTGAGTAGTTCATATGTAAAGATCGGATTTTTTATGCAAAAGGAGATGCCCTAGTAGCGAAAATGAGTGCTAAAACTACCATCGCACAGGAGAGGTACCAAGTTTGGATCAAAAAGGGCAAGTTAAAGTGAAGAACGAAGATGAACTCTGATGAGCTCGTAGGAAACACTAATGGGATCTATGGGAGAAGAAAGGAGGAGAACTTACCGGAGTTGTTGAACAGCGGAGGAGCGCGGATGAATTCTGCTCGATTCAGGTTGATGCAGCAGCCGTTGTTGAAGCAGTGGCGAAGGTTGACAGCAACAGCGGAGCTCAGGCACTGAGATGACGCGAGGAAGAAGAAAGAGATGAAGAGGCAAGGGGGAAAGTGAAAGGGAGCCCTGGCCCTATTTATAAGGCTGGAAAGATAAGTGGCAGGCGTGCAAATCGAGGAGGTTAAAAATGCATATATGACGGCGCGGACGCCTCGATTTTCGGAGGTTCATTAAAAGAGGAGATATATTAAAATTTGGGATCTATATAACATTAATGACAGATGACGTCACGGCGGGTTACCATGATCTTAGAAGATGATGTCTCGGTGGGGTACAGGGTTTTGCAAGAATAAATGTAAAAGGATTTTTCCTAAGTGTTGAAGATTGACATGAACAAGTTCAAATCAACGTGGGGCATAATGTTGGGGATATAACTATTGGGTATGGCCCGCCCAGGAGGGGCCGAGTTATACCAATGGCGGTTCATCAAGAGGAAGCCCATGAAGATGTTGAAGATGGCGGTTCATGAAACAGACTTGCTAAGGGCCCGAAGCCCAAAGGCGACTTAAGGCCCATAGGTGTTAACCGCCATATATGTATGACTTGCATTGTAAGGCATGAGTAGTAGTCACCGAGCCGGACATGTTGTATAAATCAGCCGGGACTCCATGAGCCGCTGGGCGTCAACCTATGTATATAAAGGTACGACACGGTGACGGTTTAAGGACAAGAAACAACACATCGAGAACTATGTCAAGCGTATTCGCTCCCTGGTAATCGAAACCCAAACAATACCACCTCAAACTAGACTAGGACTTTACCTTCACAGCAAAGGTCCGAACCAGTATAAACTCCTATGTCCTTTGTCCCGTTTAACCCCTTTAAGCTAACCTAGTTGCGATGGCTCCACGACTAAGTCCTTTTACTAGGACATCTGTCGTGACAATTCCACGACATGGCCCTCTCGGTAATGCTCATCACTATAAGCCTTGCAAGCAATGTGACTAATGAGTTAGTTGTGGAATGATGCATTACGGAACGAGTAAAGAGACTTGCCAGTAACGATATTGAACTAGGTATGAAGATACCGACGATCGAATCTCGGGCAAGTAACATACCGATGACAAAGGGAACGACGTATGTTGTTATGCGGTTTCACCGATAAAGATCTTCATGGAATATGTACGAGCCAATATGAGCATCCAGGTTCCTCTATTGGTTATTGATCGGAGATGTGTCTCGGTCATTTCTACATAGTTCTCGAACCCGAAGGGTCCGTACACTTAACGTTCGATGACGATTTGTATTATGAGTTATGTGATTTGATGAACGAAGTTTGTTTAGAGTCCCAGATGAGATCACGGACATGATGAGGAGTCTCGAAATGGTTGAGAGGTAAAGATTGATATATGGGAAGGTTATATACGGACATCGAAATGGTTCAGATAAGGTTTGGGGATTTACCGGAGTACCGGGAGGTTATCGAAACCCCCATGGAAAGTTATTAGGCCTAATCTCTACTCCTAATGGAGCAGTTGGTGAATAGTCTCCATGGTTTATTTTTGCTGGGTTTTTTCGTCTTTCCTCCCACCACCCCCTCCCATCCTGGTCCATCGGTTTATTTTTCTCTCCACTCTTTATTACAACCAGGACTTTCCTAACGTATAACAAATCATGGATCTAACTTCCTTAAATTATTCATATCAATCGATTCCTTTTATTGGTTCAATTTGTCTTAGGAAACAAATAACTAATTTTTAAGAAACAAATAATAGATTTGAATCTAACTTTCCTAACTTATCTAAATCAATCGATTTCTCTCATTAGTGAAATTTGTTTTAGGAAACAAATAACAGACACGTCAGAAGCTTTCCTCCCAATAAATAGTTTCTTAACATTTGCAAACTTTCCTAATCAGACACATCACAAACGGGCTGGTACTGATATCATGTTACCAAACAATAAAACCCCATTTGCATATAAATCAATTCAAAATCCTAACTTTCCTAAATTTTTGCCTTTCCTTGATAACATCCAATATTCCCTATGTTTTCCACCTATTGAAGGAAATCACCTCTCCATCGATATTAGCATTTTTTTTGGAATGAGATCTTCGGGTTATGATATTTTTGCGATTCTTTCCAACTGTGACCTCTCCTTCCGCTCCGGCTCCTTCTCGCATAATCACCTCCACCACAGCTAGCTGACGCCACGCTAGACCTCTTGCCTCTCCACACCTTCTTCGCCACCTCCTCCTCGTACTCCATTGACAATCCATCCACCAAGTTTGTCCACGGCGGTGTTGAGGGCATTGCGCAACAGCGTACCAGTGGTAGAGCAGCGCATAGCAGCAGGAAGAAGCACGCAGCAGGCAAGGCGAGCGGCTGACGGTGGACGGCAGAGATGTGGCCGGCGTGGCTAAGGTGGTGGCCGGCAGAAGATGGCCACGGCAGGAGGTGGCGCAAGGCAGGGGCACGATAGCGGGGCGAGCGAAGGGATAGGCGGCAGCAGACGGGGCCAGTGCAGCCAGCGAGACTGTGACGTGCGGCCAGGGTGTGCGTTGCACGGGGCACAATGGTGCGGTGGCTGTGGCGAGTGTGATGGCAACGGCGGGCGCGACGGACACGGTGTGGCACGTGCGTGGGCATGGAGAGCCATAGAGGGATTGGACCCGCAAGTGCGGGAGAAGAGCTGAAGGCTCGGGCATGGGCGCGCATAGGAGTGGGCATGTGCCACGGGGTCAATCCGAGGAGCTCAGTGGCTACCCCTGCAATGGCCATGGCGGACGGCGGTTCTCGGCCACGGCGAAATGCCTAACGAGAGAAAACGAGAGGGGAAACCGGGGGAAGGAAAGAGGAGATCACGGCGGTGTCAATGGCACCCTAGGGGAAGACAGGGGAGCTCGGGGCGGCGCGGATCGAACGGCAATGTCACGGTGGCCGAAGGTTGAGGAAGACGGCAACAACGTCGATCTTGGGGTGCTGGACTTGATCTCGTTGGCGCAGACGAAGTAGCGGAGGCATTCGGAGCTCCTCGAGAAGCTCCTAGCTAGTAGGGAGGAAAGTGGCCGTGTGGACAAGGTCGGTCATGGTGGCCATGGCATCTGACTTCATCCAGATCACCGGGATCGAGGGAGCAAGGAGGAGAAGTGGATCTGGGAGGGGCGTCGAGGAGGAGTGAGGCCATGGGGGCAGGGCATCACCCTTATCCGTTCCCCTTCGATGCCGGCGAGGTGGTCGGGCGGGAGCCCGGCTCTGTAGTGACGGTCGGGGAACAGGAGAAGACGACCGTGCGGGGACTGCACCACTGGGCCGGTTCGGTGGCAAGGTCCGGGGGGTAGGGGGAATCCCCCTTTTTATCGTCCTTTTGGTTTTTAATGTATTGTAATCTGTTTCTCCTTTTTAACACCGTTTTCTATTTATTCTTATATCAACTAAATGTATTTTTTTAATTGTGAAACTATGCACACAATTCGAGCACAATATTTTTAGGTGGCACAAAAAGTTTGGGGCCAAAAGGAAATACATAAAATTAGGTTTATATTTAATTGGTTCTTTTAACTACTGTTGGACCTCTTATTAATTTGACAAGATTTAATTTTTGGGTCAAATAACGTTGGGCTCAACATGTCAAAGATCAGTGGAATTTATAGAATATGGTGAACATTTTAGTTTTACTGTTTGACGAAATAATTTATTTGACTTTATTTTAAATTTGAATTGGGCTTTGATTTTTATCAAGTGGCAGTTTGGCTTAGCAAGCCTGATGACATGGCATCATTAGGGGGAGGCCACTGTAGCTAACGAATTGAGTTGTTACATAATCTTCCTATTTCTGAATTTTCATTGTTAAATGATTGGGGAATATATCACACTATCCATTAGTTCAGTCAAGCTCACCACAAGTCCACACATTATTGCCAATTGAGTAAGTCTTATTGGCGGGGAGAATAGGCTATGTGTGTGTGTGTGTTAGAGATAGATAGAGGGAGAGAGAGTGAGGAAGAGGGAGGGGAAGAGAGTGTGTGTGTGTGTGTGAGGATTTGATGGTAAAAAATGTCGCCAATTTTGTAATATTAAACTCTTAAAGTTAATGTGGCCCCGTTGCAACGCACGGGCATTCTTCTAGTGGGCCATAGTGGAGGAGAGGAGGTAGGCCACTGGAGGTGGGGCGCACGTCCCTTGCCCCAATCCGAATTGGACAAGGGGAGGGGGCGAGGCCCCCCTCTTTCCTTCTCCCTCTCCCTCCTTTCCCCTTTCCCCCTCTCCGTTGGAAGGAAAAGGGGGGCCGAATCCTACTAGGTTTGGAGTCCTAGTACGACTCCCCCCCCTTGGGCGCCTCCCCCTTGGCCGGCCTCCTCCTCCCCCCTCCTGTATATACATGGGCTGGGGGCACCGCAGAGCACAACAGACAATCTCTTAGCTGTGTGTGGTGCCCCCCTCCACAGTTTAACACCTCGGTATATCGTCGTAGTGCTTAGGTGAAGCCTTGCGCCGGTAACTTCATCATCACCGTCGCGACACCGTCGTGCTGACGCAACTCTCCCTCGTCCCTCTAGTGGATCAAGATCTCGAGGGATGTCATCGTGTTGAACGTGTGCTGAAGACAGAGGTGTTGTACGTTCGGTACTTGTATTGGTTGGATCGTGAAGACGTTTGACTACATCAGCTGTGTTACTAAACGCTTCCGCTTTCGGTCTACGAGGGTACGTGGACACACTCTCCCATCTCGTTGCTATGCTTCTCCTAGATAGATCTTACGCAATCATGGGAATTTTTTTGAATTACTACATTCCCCAACAAGAACTCCTTCTTTGACTGATCCATTTTGAACTCCTTCAAAATCTAGTGAAGGTGTGTGCTTTGTGAAAGTCCTATTAAGCGTATTGATCTATCTCTATAGATCTTGATGCCCAATACATAAGTAGCTTTACCGAGGTCTTTCATTGAAAAATTCATATTCAAGTATCCTTTTATGCTAGCCATAAATTCTATATCATTTCCAGTCAGCAATATGTCATCCACATATAATATCAGAAATGTTAGAGAGCTCCCACTCACTTTCTTGTAAATACATGCTTCACCATAAGTCTGTATAAAACCATATGCT
Source organism: Triticum dicoccoides (assembly GCF_002162155.2). Classification (NCBI taxonomy): domain Eukaryota; kingdom Viridiplantae; phylum Streptophyta; class Magnoliopsida; order Poales; family Poaceae; genus Triticum; species Triticum dicoccoides. The sequence goes on from NC_041381.1 coordinate 310,101,321, forward strand.
TTGATCACATTATCAAAGTGTATATTCCAACTCAGAGATGCTTGCACCAGTCCATAGATGGATCGATGGAGTTTGCACACTTTGTTAGTACCTTAAGGATCGACAAAACCTTTTGGTTGCATCATATACAACTCTTCTTTAAGAAATCCATTAAGGAATGCAGTTTTGAGATCCATTTGCCAGATTTCATAAAATGTGGCAATTGCTAACATGATTCGGGCAGACTTAAGCATCGCTACGAGTGAGAAAATCTCATCATTGTCAACTCCTTGAACTTGTCAAAAACCTTTTGCGACAAGTCGAGCTTTGTAGATAGTAACACTACCATCAGCGTCCATCTTCCTCTTGAAGATCCATTTATTCTTAATGGCTTGCCAATCATCAGGCAAGTCCACCAAAGTCCACACTTCATTCTCATACATGGATCCTATCTCAGATTTCATGGCCTCAAGCCATTTATCAGAATCTGGGCTCATCATAGCTTCTTCATAGTTCGTAGGTTCACCATGGTCTAATAACATGACTTCCAGGACAGGATTACCGTACCACTCTGGTGCAGAACGTGCTTTGTTCGACCTACGAGGTTCAGTAGTAACTTGATATGAAGTTTCATGATCATCATCATTAGCTTCCTCTCTAGTTGGTGTAGGCATCACTGGAATGGATTTCTCTGACGAGCTACTTCCCAAATTGAGAGAAGGTACAATTAGCTCATCAAGTTCTACTTTCCTCCCACTCACTTCTTTTGAGAGAAACTCCTTCTCTAGAAAGGATCAATTCTTAGCAACAAAGATCTTGCCTTCGGATCTGTGATAGAAGGTGTACCCAACAGTTTCTTTTGGGTATCCTATGAAGATGCACTTCTTCGATTTGGGTTCGAGCTTATCAAGCTGAAGCTTTTTCACATAAGCATCGCAACCCCAAACTTTAAGAAATGACAACTTAGGTTTCTTGCTAAACCACAGTTCATATGGTGTCGTCTCAACGAATTTAGATAGTGCCCTATTTAAATTGAATGCAGCTGTCGCTAATGCATAACCCCAAAATGATAGTGGTAAATCGGTAAGAGACATGATAGATCGCACCATATCTAATGAAGTATGGTTACGATGTTCGGACACACCATTACGCTTGGTGTTCCAGGTGCCGTGAGTTGTGAAACATTCCACATTGTTTCAAATGAAGGCCAAACTCGTAACTCAAATATTCGCCTCCTGCGATCAGATCATAGAAACTTTATTTTTCTTGTTATGATGATTCTCCACATCACTCTTAAATTCTTTGAACTTTTCAAATGTTCCAGACTTGTGCTTCATCAAGTAGATATACCCATATCTGCTCAAATCATCTTTGAAGGTAAGAAAATAACGATACCTGCCGCATGCCTCAACACTCATCAAGTCGCATACATCGGTATGTTTATTTCCAACAAGTCATTAGCTCGCTCCATTGTTCCGGAGAATAGAGTTTTAGTCATCTTGCCCATGAGGCATGGTTCGCCAGTATCAATTTATTCATAATCAAGTGATTCCAAAAGCCCATCTCCATGGAGTTTCTTCATGTGCTTTACATCAATATGACTAAACGGCAGTGCCACAAGTATGCTGCACTATAATTATCAACTTTGCATATTTTGGCATCAATATTATGAATATGTGTATCACTACGATCGAGATTAAATAAACCATTTATATTGAGTGTATGACCATAGAAGGTTTTATTCATGTAAATAGAACAACAATTATTCTTTGACTTAAACGAATAACCTTATTGCAATAAACATGATCCAATCATATTTATGCTCAACGCAAACACCAAATGACATTTATTTTAGGTTCAACACTAATCCCGAAAGTAAAGGGAGTGTGCGATGGTAATCTTATCAACCTTGTAATCACTTCCAACACACATCGTCATTTCGCTCTCAACTAGTCTTTGTTCATTTTGTAACTCCTGTTTTGAGTTAATAATCTTAGCAACTGAACCGATATCAAATACCCAGGGGCTACTATGAACACTATAGTAAAGTACACATAAATAACATGTATATCATATATACCTTTGTTCACTTTGCCATCCTTCTTATTCGCCAAGTATTTGGGGTGGTTCCGCTTCGAGTGACCATTTCCTTTGCAGTAGTAGCACTCAGTTTCAGGTTTGGGTCTAGCTTTGGGCTTCTTCACGGGAGTGGCAACTTTCTTGCCATTCTTCTTGAAGTTCCCTTTCTTTCTCTTGCCCTTTTTCTTGAAACTAGTGGTCTTGTTAACCATCAACACTTGATGCTATTTCTTGATTTCTACCTTCGCCGATTTCAGCATTGCGAAGAGCTTGGGAATCGTTTTCATCATCCCTTGCATATTATAGTTCATCACGAAGTTCTAGTAACTTGGTGATACTGACTAGAGAACACTGTCAAATAACTATCTTATCTGGAAGATTCTACCACTTGATTCGAGCGACTGTAATACCCAGACATTCTGAGTTCATGCTCGCTAGTTGAGCTATTCTCCTCCATCTTGTACGCAAAGTAATTGTCAGAGGACTCATACCTCTCGAAATGGGCATGAGTCTGAAATACCAATTTAAAATCTTGGAACATCTCATATGCTTCGTGGCGTTCAAAACGTTTTTTGAAGTCCCGGTTCTAAGCCGTAAAGCATGGTGCACTAAACTATCAAGTAGTCATCATATGGAGCTTGTCAAACGTTCATAATGTATGCATCTGCTCCTGCAATAGGTCTGTCACCTAGCTGTGCATCAAGGGCATAATTCTTCTGTGGGGCAATGAGGATAATCCTCAGATCATGGATCCGGTCCGCATCATTTCTACTATCATCTTTCAACTTAGTTTTCTCTAGGAACATATCAAAAATAAAACAGGGGAGCTATACGCGAGCTATTGAACTATAACATAGATATGCAAATACTATCAGAACTAAGTTCATGATAAATTAAGTTCAATTAATCATATTACTTAAGAACTCCCACTTAGATAGACATCCCTCAAGTGATCTGAATGATCACGTGATCCATATCAACTAAACCATGTCCGATCATCACATGAGATGGAGTAGTCTTCAATGGTGAACATCTCTATGTTGATCATATCTACTATATGATTCATGTTCGACCTTTTGGTCTCTAGTGTTCCGAGGCCATGTATGTACATGCTAGGCTCGTCGAGTTTAATCCGAGTATTCTGCATGTGCAAAACTGTCTTGCACCCGTTGTATGTGAACATAGAGCTTATCACACCCGATCATCACGTGGTGTCTCGACACGATGAACTATCACAATGGTGCATACTCATGGAGAACACTAATACCTTGAAATTTTAGTTAGGGATCATCTTATAATGCTACTGCCGCACTAAGCAAAATAAGATGCATAAAAGATAAACATCACATGTAATCAAAATTTGTGACATGATATGGCCATCATCATCTTGTGCCTCTGATCTCCATCTCTGAAGCACCGTCATGATCTAAATCATCACCGGCTGATCTCCATCGTAGCGTCGTGGTCCTCTCGCCAACTATTGCTTCTACAACTATCGCTAACGCAGAGTGATAAAGTAAAGCAATTACATGGCGTTTGCATTTCATACAATAAAACGACAACCATAGGGCTCCTGCCAATTGCCGATAACTTTTCCAAAACATGATCATCTCATACAATAACATATATCTGTGGGGACCCCGACTCATAAGTCGTGATCACCGAATGCACGTGTACAGTGTCCCACGGATCAATGCTCACTGAACACACAGAAGCTGAATAGCAAGAGTCTTACATCCATACATACCGTCTTACACAAATTATGACCATTATGGTCAAGTTTTACATAGATAAAGCCACAGGGGCTGAATACCAAATAAACATAAGCAGCGGAAATCTTCGTCGATAAGTAGAACCCATGCCATCTGCCTTAACCCTACATGCATTCTGACTGGGAAACGTCCTAGTTCGCATGTTCGTCTCCAAAGAACTCTTCTTCGAACTCCTGCTCTTCCATGCCTGGCCAATTAAATAACCAGTGGCAAGCCAATGAGTACTTTGAATGTACTCTCAAGCAACCCATGATTTGGTTCAAAGTAACAATGCAAATGTACAACAAGTAAGCAACCTAGCTTCAAGCTAGTTGAGATGTCCTATCAACTTGTGAGATATGCATCAATGAACATGGGTATCCTTGAGAACAGGTTATAGATATCAACATAAATAGAGTTTGAATCAATGCCATGTCATTCAACATGTCAAGTCACCACCTTGACACAAATAGTTCCTTTCCACACACACATGCACCGAGATTGTAAAATTTCTGGACATAGTTTAAGTAGCACCTCCCAACTATCCATGACCATGGACACGGCTATTCGAATAGTTTGACACTCTGCAGAGGTTGCGCACTTTACCCACAAGATTCGGGAAGCTTTCATGTCATCCACGATCCCGCAGTACCTCAAGTACTCGGAGGAAGCACCGATCATTACCTTTCCCTCGACGACACTAACATAGGGTCCACTCGTTGATACATGGCCCTCGTGTATAAGTAAAAGATCATGGGACTCTGCCCTTTTCACATTATTATGCATACACGAAGGGACCAACGGTGTGTCCGGTGCCCTATGAAAACAGTCATGGCCGCCTATCCAAGCACGACCCCGTCCCGAGAGTGACCTCAAGTCACCCCCGTCACTAGTAATGTGGGCACCATGCTAGTATCAGCCTAAGTAATCAATAATCCCCCGTCCCATAAAGGGGTAGAGTGGTTGCACATGTTTGGTTGGGACGGTAATCACACATAAATCTAATCCATCATTTTACACACACACACACACACCAAAAGCTCTCTTCGGTACACCACTTCTTCCTCAAGTGGTGACCTTAGTTAAACATCTCCCAAGGGCATTAGGGGCACCCGATGGGGTTTTCGAAAGAATGTAACCATGAAGAGTTCATGGTACACATGCATCATTATGCATCATGGGGTTGTCAAAATTAAACTCATGTGTCGTATCCCCCAGACCAATAGTAATAACATCCTTTTTATAATCAATCCTAGCATTAATAGTATTCAAGAAGGGTCTACCAAATATAATGGGAAAAAAGCTATCTTGTGGGGAACCAAGAACAAGAAAATCAGCAGGATATTTAACTTTCCCGCACAAGACTTCAACATCTCTAACAATCCCAACTGGTGAAATAGTATCTCTATTGGCAAGCTTAATTGTAACATCAATATCTTCTATTTCAGCGGGTGCAATATCATGCATAATTTCATTATATAAGGAAATAGGTATTGCACTAGCACTACCACCCATATCACATAAGCCATGATAACAATGATCTCCTATTTTAACAGAAATAACAGGCATGCCTACAACAGGTCTATGTATCTTAGCATTGGGTTTAGCAATGTTAGCAGCTTCCTCACAGAAGTAAATAACATGCCCATCAATATCACTAGCCAAGAGATCTTTAACCATAGCAATACTAGGTTCAACTTTAATTTCCTCAGGAGGTGTATATGTTCTAGTATTACTTTTACAAACCATAGTTGAAGCTTTAGCATGATAATTTATCCTAACAGGGAAAGGTGGTTTCTCAACATAAGTAGTAGGAACAATAGGATCATTATAAGTGATAGTCTTTTCTTCGACTGTAGAAGGTGCAACTACTTTTACTTCAATGGGAGGATTATATTTCAACCACTTCTCCTTAGGGAGATCCACGTGAGTAGCAAAAGATTCACAGAAAGAAGCTACTATCTCAGAGTCAAGTCCATATTTAGCGCTAAATCCACGAAAAGTATCGGCATCCATAAAAGATTTAACACAATCAAACTTAGGTGTCATACCTGACTCCTTAAAATCGTCGGAACCCCAATCTTCAGAGTTGCTTTTAATTATTTCCAATAAGGCCCACTTGAATTCAATAGTCTTCAGCATATAAGAACCAACACCAGAAGTATCGAGCATGGTGCCATCATTGAGAGAAAGCCGAGCATAATTTTTTGAATAATCATTTCTCTTGAGAGCTCATGACTGGGGCATGAATATAATGTTGACTTAGGCCTCCCCCAAGCTTGAGCGATACTTTCTCCTTTGCGAGGCTAGAAATTATATATGTAATTACGATCACGATGAACAAGATGCATATGATAGAACTTCTGGTGAAATTCCAATTTCAATCATTTATAGTCCCAAGATCCCGTATCATCACATAGCCTGTACCATGTCAATGCATATCCCTTCAAATATAAAGGGAATACATTCCTATTAACAACATCATCAGGCATACCTGCAAGCTTAAATAATCCACAAACTTCATCCACATAGATAAGGTGTAAATCCGGATCCAATGCTCCATCTCCTTCGAAGGGATTAGCTAGCAGTTTCTCTATCATACCCGAAGGAATCTCAAAGTAAACATTTTCTGTAGGTTTAGTAGGTTGAGGAGCAACTCTTTTCTCTACTGGTCGGGGCAAAGATGCCTCGAACAAGCCCCTCAAAGGATTAGTTTCCATAGTAACAAGTGACAGAAAATTTCAGCACACTATATAAATGCTTCCTTACCAAGTTCCACTCACCAAAGGCGCTTCACTCCCCGGCAACGACGCCAGAAAAGAGTCTTGATGACCCACAAGTATAGGGGATCTATTGTATTCCTTTCAATAAGTAAGAGTGTCAAACCCAATGAGGAGTAGAAGGAAATGATAAGCGGGTTTCAGTAAGATATTCTCTGCAAGCTCTGAAATTGTAGGTAACAAATAGTTTTGTGATAAGATAATTTGTAACGGGTAACAAGCAATGAAAGTAAATAAAGTGCAGAAAGGTGGCCCAATACTTTTTGTAGCAAAGTACAAGCCTGGAAAATTTCTTATAATGAGAAAAGCGCTCCTGGGGACACATGGGAATTATCGTCATGCTAGTTGTCATAATGCTCATATGATTCGCGTTCGTTACTTTGATAATTTGAAATGTGGTTCGACCGGTGCTTGGGTACCGTCCTTTCTTGGAAAAGCATCCCATTTATGATTAACCCCTATTGCAATCATCCGCAACTACAAAAGAAGTATTAATGTAAACCTAACCATAGCATGAAACTAGTGGATCCAAATCAGCCCCTTACGAAGCAACACATAAACTAGGGTTTAAGCTTCTGTCACTCTAGCAACCCATCATCTACTTATTACTTCCCAATGCCTTCCTCTAGGCCCAAATAATGGTGAAGTGTCATGTATTCGACGTTCACATAACACCACTAGAGGAGAGACAACATACATTACATCAAAATATCGAACGAATACCAAATTCACATGACTACTAATAGCAAGACTTCACCCATGTCCTCATGAACAAACGTAACTACTCATAAAGCATATTCATGTTCATGATCAGAGGAGTATTAATATGCATTAAGGATCTGAACATATGATCTTCCACCAAATAAAGCAACTAGCATCAACTACAAGGAGTAATCAACACTACTAGCAACCCACAGGTACCAATCTGAGGTTTTGGTACAAAGGTTGGGTACAAGAGATGAACTAGGGTTTGAGAGGAGATGGTGCTGGTGAAGATGTTGATGGAGATTGACCGCCTCCCTATGAGAGGATCGTTGGTGATGATGATGGTGATGATTTCCCCCTCCCGGAGGGAAGTTTCCCCGGCAGAACAGCTCCGTCGGAGCCCTAGATTGGTTCCGCCAAGGTTCCGCCTCGTGGTGGCGGAGTTTCGTCCCGTAAGCTTGCTTATCATTATTTCCAGGGTAAAAGACTTGATAGAACAGAAGATGGGCACCGGAGGGCCACCAGGGGGCCGACAAGGCAGGGGGGCTCGCCCAGTAGGAGTGGGTGCGCCCCCCACCCTCGTGGCCAGGGTGTGGGCTCCCTCTGGTACTTCTTTCGCTCAATAATTCTTATTACTTCCAAAAATGACTCGTGGAGTTTCATGAATTTTGGAGTTGTGCAGAATAGGTTTCCAATATTTGCTCCTTTTCCAGCCCAGAATCCCAGCTGCGGGCATTCTCCCTCCTTAAGTTAAACCTTGTAAAATAAGAGAGAATAGCCATAAGTATTGTTACACAACGTGTAATAACAGCCCATAATGCAATAAATATCGATATAAAAGCATTTTGCAAAATGGACGTATCAACTCCCCCAAGCTTAGACCTCACTTGTCCTCAAGCGGAAGCCGATATCGAAAAATATGTCCACATGTTTAGAGATAGAGGTGTCGATAAAAATAAAATATGGACATGAGGGCATCATGATCATTCTTATAACAGCAACATATATAGATTTTGTCATATGATTCCTTATGCTCAAGTAACAATCTATTCACAATGTCAAGTATGAATCATAAACTTCATTGGGAACTAACAAACAATAATCTCAGTCATTGAAGCAATTGCAATTTATCATAACATCGGAAATATTCAAGAATAGAGCTTTTCAGCAAGTCCACGTACTCAACTATCGTATAGTCTTCTACAATTGCTAACACTCACGCAATACTTATGGTTTTGGAGTTTTAATCGGACACAGAGAAAGATAGGGGCTTATAGTGTTGCCTCCCAACAATTTACCTCAAAGGTAATGTCAACAATAATAGTTCATGCTAACTTACATCCAATTGGATATATATATATATATATATATATATCAGGATCTTTCCAACACGAGGTGCTTGCCAAAGGATAAAATGAAAAAGGGAAAGGTGAAGATCACCTTGACTCTTGCATAAAGTAAAGTACATAAAGTAAAAGATAGGCCCTTCGCAGAGGGAAGCAGAGGTTGTCATGTGCTTTTAGGGTTGGATGCACAAAATCTTAATGCAAAAGAACATCACTTTATATTGCCACTTGTGATATGAACCTTTATTATGCAGTCCATCGCTTTTATTACTTCCATTACACGATCGTATAAAGCTTATTTCTTCACACTAATAAGCCATACATATTTAGTGACAAATTTTTATTTCTTGCAACATGACAACTTACTTGAAGGATCTTACTCAATCCATAGGTAGGTATGGTGGACTCTCATGGCAAAAACTGGGTTTAAGGATATTTGGAAGCACAAGTAGTATATCTACTTGGTGCAAGGAATTTTGGCTAGCATGAGGGGGAAAGGCAAGCTCAACATGTTGGACGATCCATGACAATATACTTTAACTAAGATGTGAGAAAACATAACCCATTACGGTGTCTTCCTTGTCCAACATCAACTCTTTAGCATGTCATACTTAATGAGTGCTCACAATCATAAAAGATGTCCAAGATAGTATATTTATATGTGAAAACCTCTCTTTCTTTATTACTTCCTATTAATTGCAACGATGACCAAAACTATGTTTGTCAACTCTCAACAACTTTTAGGCATCATACTCTCTATATGTGAAGTCATTACTATCCATAAGATCAATATGAACTCTTTTATTCTTTTTATTCTTTCTATTTTCTTAAGATCATAGCAAGATAGCAAAGCCCTTGACTCAACACTAATCTTTATTATATATAGTTCACGGACTCGATTACATAGAGGGATCGCAAAGCAAAACTAAAAACTAATTCACACCAAAACTTTATTCTACTAGATCTAGATATTACCAAAAGGATCGAACTAAGGAAAACGGTAAAGATAGGAGTGTGATGGTGATACGATACCGGGGCACCTCCCCCAAGCTTGGCAGTTGCCAAGGGGAGTGCCCATACCCATGTGATTATGTCCTCGAAGGTGATGAAGGTGGTGATGGTGTAGGCTTGTCGTCCGTCTTCCAAGGCATAGGCTCACCATCATAGAAGGATGATCGAGTCTCCGGGATCCTCAAATCTGCAGCCAAACTCATCCTCTTGAATCTATATTCATACTCACAGTTTTGGTTTTGCAGGTCATAGATCTGGGCTTGAAGGTGCTCGATTTTCTCATGAAGCTTGAAGATGGTCTCCCCAATGTTCTTGGCGTCCAGCTTGTGGTTGTTGGTGAACTCCGCGATCATCATCTGGTTGGCGTTAAGTGCATGCTCCACCATCCCTTGGCACTTGAAGACTTGTTGTTCCAAAGCTTCGAGCTTTATCTCCACGCTTCTGGTACGCCTTGGTCCCTCCACATCGCGGATGTGCAGCACACCCTCCCGCATCTCAATGGTTTGAGGGTGCTGCAGCACCTCCGCGAGATAGGGGTTGATGACCCTCTCGAAAAACTTGTCCTTGGGAACGCTTGGAGACGTCATGGTGCTCTAGATCTGTCAGAAAAATAGCTTGAAACGAAAACAGAGGATATTTGCATGATACGGTGGTCAAAACCTTCGGGAGATTATATAATGAATTTTTACCGACCAAAAGAAGTATCGTGCAAGAAAACGGAGTCCGAAGAGCACACGAGGTGCCCATGAGGCAGGGGGCGCGCCCAGTAGGGGTGGGCGCGCCCTCCACCCTCGTGGAGGCCTCGTGTCCTTCCCGGACTACTTCTAATTTTCCTATTTACTTAAATATTCCAAAACAGAGGAAAATTGCTATTATAATTGTTTTGGAGTCGGTTTACTTACCGTACCACATACCTATTCCTTTTCGGAGTCTGAAACTGTAACATCCCAAATTTTCAATTTGGAATGTTATACAGTAGATCATTATTGCATATCATATTTATTGCATTTTGGCTCGATCCTAGAAATTCTACGCAACTCAAGGACCCATGGAGAGAGTTGGGGATTTCGTTATTTTCATATTTGAGTTTTCTCAAATTTCAAAATAGGATCATTTGATTTTATTTATTTTATATTCAATTATTTCTATAAAGAAAATATGAGAGGGAATAAAATGACTTTCCCAAAATAAAGAAATCTTGAGGATTTAATAAAAAAATCAAATAAGATTTTATTTTGGAGTTTATTGCTATTTTATTTGAATTTAGGAAAAATGCATGTTTTTGAAAATTGCATTTTGGCCCCAAATAAATGTTCATCTAAACCGGCTTGATTTTAGAAGTCGGGAAAAATTTATTTCGGGATTTTTGGAGTCCGTTTAGTATTTCTTTTAATTGTTTTTCTGCGCGTAATGATCTTTAAAAAAAAAAGGAACCGCCTTACCGAGCCGTGTCCGACATGGACAATGCGCCCGGGCGGCCTTTAAAGGCCAACGGCCGCCCCGGGCCGAAACCCTAGTCGCTGCCCCGCCCCGCCTCGAGACCCGCACCGCCACCGCCGCCGGATCGCGCCACCGCCGCCAGATCCCGCCGTCGCCGCCGACGCCGCGCCTCGCCGCCGCCGCACCTCGCCGCCCCGCCGCCCGCCGCCGGATCGTGCCTCGCCGACCCGCCGCCCCGCCGCTGACCTGCCGCCTTGCCGGAGCCGCCTGCCGCCGCCACCGCCCTTGCCGGACATGCCGGAGGTAGCCGCCACCACCGCCGGTTATCTTCAGAAAACCGTATGGTTTTTCTTTTTAGATCCGCGGTTTATTTTTTTTAGATTGGTTTTAATTTTTATCCTGGTTTAGTTATTTAGCAAACGCCCGTTCGTTCGTTCATTTTAACGAACGATTTTTGTTTTTTTTCGCAGACAGCGAACGTTCGTTCGTTAGCCTGTTCGTCCGTTTTTCTTTTTCTCGGATTTTCCGCGATTATTTCTGATCGCGATTTCTGATCCGATTTTCGTTTAGTATTACTTTTCGCTCGTTTATCGGAATCAGGCGATTCAAACGCCTAGAGTTTCGTCTCGAAACCCTCTTTCCGTATTACCAACTCAAACAAGTTTTTGCTACTGTAAAATGTGACTTAGGTCCAGATTAGTAAACGAAGCTTGTTTCTTTCGCCGTTTGACTTTCGTTGCTTCGTTTGATTTGATTCTTTTTGCAAACCGGAGTTCTGAAGTTGAACTTTCTGGTTAGATCTCTTATTTGAGTTTTACCTGTGCATTATATGAGTGCTTATTGTATGCTTGTTTGTTTGCAATAGAGTACCCGGAGTGCGCCGCTTGCTACTTCGAATCTCTAGGTTTCACGGATCATCAGCAAGGCAAGTAACACTTTGATCATACTTCTTTACTACCCAGTTTTATTGCATTAGATCAATCCTCAAACAATTGCATGATTAGGATCTGATTTAATATGTGGGTTTTGGGAAGTAGATGAGGTAGACTCCACGAACAAATGGGTGAAGGGGAAACCCCGAGCCCGCGGACAAAATGGGGAAGGAACATGATTCTCTCGTGAGACTCCGGAGTAGGGACGACTTGTCCCGCTGGTGGGAGACAGTGGCCGATCTTCTTGGCCAGGCACCCGGCCTCCCGGATCCTCTTGATATACTTCTCCTGGACGGTAGAGGCCATCCATCTGCCTCCTGCTCCCGATCCGAACATCTTTGGAAAACCTTTCTTCGATGGAAAATAAGAATGCTTGTGCGTTAGGGCTCGAACAGACACTACTAGGAAAAGGGCTATAGATGGGATGGACACTAATGGCGCACCTGGCATGTGGTGCGCCATTAGTATATACTAATGGCGCACCATGTTCAGGTGCGCCATTAGTGTGGAAGACACTAATGGCGCACCAGGGACATGGTGCGCCACTACTGTTGTTTATTTTTTTTCTTTTTTTTGCAAAACTACTAATGGCGCACCATGACACAATGCGCCATTACTAGTTTAAACTAGTAATGGCGCACTGTGCCACGGTGCGCCATTAGAATAGATACTTTTTTTTTACTTTTTTGCAAAACTTCTAATGGCGCACCAGAAGCGGATGCGCCATTAGTAACTAGGGTTACTAATGGCGCATTTGCATACGGTGCGCCATTAGTACCAGGGTTACTATTTTTTTCTTAGTACCAGGTTTCCCCACTCGATCGAGCCCCCGCCGTTCGCTGCCCACACGCCCCCGCTGCCCACGCCGCCCACGCACCCCCGCCGTCCGCCGCCTCCGTCTGCCGCAGCCGCCCACATGCCCCCGCCGCCTCCTCTCCCCTTCCTCCCCCTCGAGTGCC
>NC_041381.1:310114797-310163641 GCF_002162155.2 Triticum dicoccoides
GGACAGCAAGTCGTCGCAGCCCCCAACCATCCCGCCACCGACCCGCAACCATCCCACCACCGACGATCGCACGGGGTGCAGTACGAGGAGGAGGACGGGATCTGTCCCTTGCTTCCGATGGCCGCCTCCGCCGACGAGCCGGGCAGCCACACGCGCCCAGCCTCCGCGGCCCCGCCTCCAGCACCGCAGCGCCTCCCCCCCATCCCCGGAGCAGCCGCCCCCGCCCAGCAATGCCGCCGCTACTCCGCCGGCCGCAAGAATGATGCCAAGGTCCCCTCTCTCGACCCTCTTCTCCTCTCTGCCTTGTTTCAATCCCGCGAGAACTCTATTAGGGTTTTGTCATCAGTCCTTGCTCATGATACAAACAGGTGGATAGTTAAAATCAATCAGTTAAGCTGCTGTGAATTGGGTACCCTATCTAGAGTAAGAAATGGGCTATCTAGGTTTGTGGAGAGGACATCATACATATATAGGTGAAAAGAAATGAGAATGAAATGAAAATGATGATAGATAGGTGTACAGTGTAGTTATCTGAATTGAATTCTAGAGCCTACATACAACTACAGGCCTAGAGATTGACCTTTAGGTCATCAAAACTAAGTAAGCTGCTGCTGCTGTTGCTACCCTACCTAGGAATGGAAGGTCCAAACTTACAAAACTTGTCCCCAACCCAATCAAATACTAGAAATCGAAATCAAAATCAATGGGGCAAGTATAGTAGTAGTGGTTTTACTTTTGTTGCAGTTTGAGTTGAGAGCGCTTTTTGTTGTGGTTCAGCGGCAAGGTTAGAGATTTTGTTGGAAGGGTTCTAGCTTAGCTAGGTTGGTGGCAACAACCAGATAGTACCGTTGTGTTGATGATGATGAGCTTTATGGTAGGTTGCAAGTCCAATTCTCTGAACTCATGCCCTGTGATTTAATAGTGCAGGAGTATGAACTTTAATTATGGTAGGTTGCAAGTAACTATTAGTGTAGGAGTATGAACAATAGTGTAGTAGTGCACTGCTTACAATAGCCCTAAAATCCAGTAGCAAATGCTCTCCTTTAACTGAAACTTTAAGTGAAATTTTAATTTAACTTTAAAATCAACTAAAAATTTAACTGAAACTTTAATTTAATCTTTAATTGAAACTTTAATTAAAGTTAACTTAAGTCTTTTCCTTTAATAAAAATTGTATGGTGGATGTCTTGTTGTAAAATTGTATGCATAGTCAGGCCCTTTCATGTTTTCAAGGAAACACCAGACTTTCCAGTTAGTGCTTTCTCAAACTTCTGCAATTTGCACTTCTTGAACTAAACAGAATTATACAATGAACTTCTGCAAGATGATCTGAGTTGGACCATCCTCTGCAGCCAACTTTTCTTCGGCAAGAGGAAGAAAGGAGAATCAGGGTAAGGTTTCATGGCTAGAAGATATATTGTAGTACAACAATTTGTTACAAATTGCATTAATTGGTATATGTACGCTAGTTTCGTCATATCAGGAGCTTAGGAACTTATCTTGACTAATTTATTATAGAAAGCTGTCAGAGCTCACTTCTAGAAATTAGCAATAGCAAAATGTGGTTAAGATTTAAGGCATCCGGACTAAGCTTTGCGGCCTTTATATCTAATTTGTCATGCATGAATTATGATCATGAGAGCCATGAGATCTTGTTTAGTGCATACACCATTCTTATTTTTTTCTATCCGTTGCTACCCATCTGGTAATTAGTATATCATGCTACTTTCATCTATGGAAGTATGACTTGTCACTTCTACAAATCGAACCCATCATTTAGTTATGGACCAGTATAATATAATTTGCAGTACTTGGCGTTGAGCAGCTAGCACTGCTGAATCTTAGCAGCAAAAGAGGCCCATTTGCAAATGTAAATTCTTAAGCATATGTTTTGGCATACAAGTATCTCTTTCTTCAAGACCGGTAAATCAACTTGTGATGCTGCTGCTGTACTACTTGGGAATTTTGTGATGTTGTTGCTGTACTACTTGGGAATTTTGTCAACTTGTGATGCTGCTGCTGTACCCCGAGAGGCCCTTGAGTTTGCCAGAATGTCGATTAACTTCCATTCCGGCAAATTCGGGCACTCCATATGTCCTATTTTCAGCAAAAGGTCATGCTGAAATTTTCCGTGAATTTTAGCATGACTTTGCTAAAAATAGGACATATGTGGTACTTGCGACTAATGCATGTTTTATGATCTGTTTACTAATTGGTCTCTTCTGCTGCTTATCAGAGATGGGGGGAAGCAGCAACCGCCGCTCTGCCACACCGCAGTACGAGTTGGATGCTTCCGAGTTCTTCAGTATCATACTTGGGACTTCAGTATCATCCATGATGCAGGTATATAAAACGAGAGATCTCACCTTCACCCATCTCATTATGATATCTGTTGTTTGCTACATCACTCATTGTCCCAAACTGCAGAGGCTTCCTGACAGTTTTATGAACATGCTGGGTGAAGATCCGCCAAATAATGTGAAGCTGCGACAGGCCGGCAGCGGGTTTCGCAGGCAGTGGGATGTGGAGTTGATGATCAAGGAGGGCCACATGTACTTATCTCGTGGGTGGGAGAAGTTCTACCGTGCCTACGACCTGCGGCTGGGGTACTTCCTTCTCTTCAGGTACGACGACGACGCCACCATGCTCATCGTGAAGGTGTTCAACACGACTATGTGTCGCATGCGCTACGCTGATGATGATGATGCCAGTATGTTCCGCCTCTTCTTATTCCTCTACATTTGGCTTTGTCTCACATCGATTGTTAATGGTCATTGTTGCATTTGGACAGGTAATGGGAGCAGCAGCAGCGACACTGGCTACAGCCAAAGCAGCAGCGACTATGGCTGTAGCAAAAGCAACACCAATTCTGGCTTTCGCGAAAGTAGCAGTGATTCTGGTAGCAGCATAGACAACAAGAAGGATGATCCAGACTGGAGTGCGGGAGAAGAGGAGAAGAGTGGGGATGAGGAGCTGCAGGATGGCGATGGGCATCAGGTTGAGGATGACCTAGCGCTGGTGGTGGCTGACCAAGGGAAGAGATGGTGGTGGCTGACCATGGGCAAGAGATGGTGGTGGCTGACCATGGGCAAGAGATGGAGGTGGCTGAGGATGACCTAGCGATGGTCGCGTCCGTCCTGCCTGAAGGTGGCCTCGCGATGGTGGTGGTGCCTGACAATGACCATGCACCGGTGCATGCGCTGGTGATCCCATAGCTGGGCGACATGACCACGCCAATTGTGGTAGAAGACTACATCCCACTACCTCCACCACCTAGCCGCTCTTGGCGCATTAGGCTGAGGAAGGAGAAGGAGAAGAACAATGAGAACAGAACTATGTCAGGTATGTCAGATCTCCAAAATGATATATATATACTTAGTTACCTATGTTATCTCTAATATGCTTAGTCTCCTATAGTTTAGCTTCATTTTACCTAAGTTGGCTCTAATATGCTAACTTAGAGCTTATATTCTTAGTTTCCTATAGGTTAGCTCCAAAATAACTTATGTTAGCACAAAATGATCAAGTTTACATAATAAGCTTATAGTCTTCTTCTTATTCTTCTTCTAGTGTTCTTCTTCTTCTAGTATTCTTCTAGTCTTCTTCTTCTTCTTCTAACTTCTTGTTTATCATTTTGCAGATTTGATTTAATGATGTAGGGTGGAACCCTAGATGGATGATCTTTCACGTTTGGAGGGATCCTACGGGGAATCACGAAGAACACACGGAAGCACAAAGGGGAAACACGGGGAAAACGAGAGGGAGAATCACTAAACCGACATAGAATCAATCACACGAGTGCTAGATCACCGACAACATAGAGTAACGTAAGATCCACAATCAACTAAGGTAAGGATACATAGGAACAGTTCTTCTCCGTACGGAGGTCTTGATGGTCTTCCCTCGAGAGGGGTCTTGAATCCGCTTGGGGGATCTTCTCCGAAGAGGTCTTGAGCTCCGAGGGGAAGTAGCCAAGTGGATGAGCAACGCTCTCACACAAAATATGAGCTAAACCTATGGTGCCCGTACCAGGAGGTGGAGGCGTCCTATTTATAGTCTTAGTGCAAATGGAAGTCAAAACGAAGGGGTACAAGGGCTCCAGCCCGCAGGTTCGGTCACTCAGGAGTCGGACGTCCGGAAGGCGTCCGTCCGGAGGCTCGGGACGGTCCTGTCATCCGGGCACGCTCGGACGTCCGTTGTTTCAGCTCTGGTGTAGACCTATCGGTCGTCTGTAGATGGTCAGATGTCTGGAGCTTCTGGAGGGGCCAGACGTCTGGAGGCTGTCGGTCATCCGTAGATTTGGCTCGGGTGTTGGTTGTCCGGTCGTCTGGAGCATCTCGGACATCCATAGATTCGGGTCGGGTGGCCTGGTACCGGACGTCCGGAGGGTCCGGTCATCCGTGTCCTGTGACTCGTCGGACGTACTGACAGGGTCTGACGTCCGATGCCTGTAGCTTCTGCTGCATCTTTTCTTCTTCTTCAACATGCTTGGGGTCCTCGTCGTCTTGGCTCTTGCAAGTAGTAGATCCTTGGCTCACCTCCATGTACCTGATTACACATAGAGTTTCCGAATGAGGTAGTAGCCATGTCTCGTGATTAGGAAGAGGAAGTTCAGAGAGGAGCGAGTTCACCTTATCTTCGATAGCCTTAGCTCGGGCTCTTGTCATGGGTCCAAGTGGTGTTGAGGGAGATGTAAGCACGTCCATGGGGATGAGTGAGGGATGCTCCGCATCATCTCCCCCGCCCCCTTGGGAGAGATCCGACCTCGGATCAAAAGGTGCATCACCATGGAAAGGTGCGAGGTCCTTGACGTTGAAGATGTCGCTCACGTTGTACTTGCCTCGTGGTAGGTCGATCTTGTAGGCGTTGTCGTTGTAGCGTGCTAGAACCTTGAAAGGTCCATCGGCGCGTGGTAGAAGCTTGGACTTGCGTTCGTTGGGGAAGCGGTCCTTGCGAAGATGTAGCCACACTAGATCACCAATGTTGAATACCATGGGTTGCTTGTTGATGTTGAGCTTGGTCGCTAGTCTTTGTACTTGGCGCTCGATTGTGTGCCTTGTATCTTCATGCATCCTCTTGATGTAGCTTGCACGAGTGCTTGCGTCGAGGTTGGTTCTCTCTTGTAGAGGAAGAGGTAGAATGTCCAATGGGGACAAAGGGTTGAAACCGTAGACGACCTCGAAAGGGGACTTGCCGGTCATGGAATGTCTTGCACGGTTGCAGGCGTACTCGGCGATGGGTAGACACGCCTCCCACTCCTTGATGTTCTTCTTGATCAACATGCGAAGTAGAGTGGAGAGTGTACGGTTTGTCACCTCCGTTTGGCCGTCGGTTTGAGGATGGTATGCCGAAGAGAACAATAGCTTGATTCCGAGCTTGGCGCATAGGGTCTTCCAAAAGTAACTCAAGAACTTGACGTCATGATCCGAGACAATCGTCTTTGGCAATCCATGAAGTCGCAAGATTTCCCTACAAAAGAGATTGGCAATATGTGAAGCATCGTCTATCTTGTTGCAAGGAATGAAATGTGCCATCTTAGAAAATCTGTCCAAAACAACAAAGACGGAATCCTTGCCATTTTGAGTTCTAGGCAAACCAAGTACAAAATCCATGCTAAAGTCTTCCCAAGGTTGATAAGGAATAGGAAGTGGCATGTAAAGAACATGGGATTGAGCTTTTGACTTAGCTTTGCGACATGTAGAGCAACGGTTGGTGAAGCGTGAGACATCATGAAACATCTTGGGCCAAAAGTAGTTCTTGGAGAGCGTGGCGAATGTCTTGTCGCATCCAAAGTGTCCCATAAGTCCACCTCCATGAGCCTCTTGCAAAAGTAGCAAACGAAGAGAAGACTCGGGAATGCAAAGTTTGTTAGCCCTCATAAGATAATCATCCTTTATGTAATATCGTTCCCAAGAATGATCATGCTCATATAAGTCTTTTATATGCTCAAAACCAATAACATTCAACTCAAGTTGAGTGACAAGCATGCATATGCGTGAAAGTGCATCCGCAACAACATTTTCTTTACCCTTAATGTACTTGAGCACATAAGGAAAAGATTCAATGAATTCACTCCATTTGGCATGACGCTTGTTCAATTTAGTTTGACCTTTTAAGTACTTAAGCGTTTCATGATCGGTATGGATGACAAACTCATGAGGTCTAAGATAATGTTCCCAAACATGTAGCACACGCACTAAAGCATACAATTCTTTGTCATAGATGGGATAATTAAGTTGAGCACCGGAGAGTTTTTCACTAAAATAAGCAATGGCTCATTTTTCTTGCATCAAAACTCCGCCAATTCCGGTACCACTTGCATCACAATGAACCTCAAAAGTTTTGTCAAAGTTGGGCAAAGCAAGAATCGGAGCATGAGTAAGCAAAGACTTGAGCTCATCAAAAGCGGTGGATTGCAAAGATCCCCAAACTAAAGGTGCATTCTTCTTACTCAAAGCATGTAAAGGAGCGGCAATTGTGCTAAAGTTTTTCACAAAGCGGCGGTAAAATCCTGCAAGACCAAGAAAGCTTCTCACTTGTTGCAAATTGGTGGGTTGGGGCCAAGTTTTAATTGCCTCAATCTTAGTTTCATCAACATGCACACCGTTGGAAGAGACAACAAAACCCAAGAAAACCACTTTGCCAACGCCAAAAGTGAATTTTTTCAAGTTCGCATAAAGGCTTTCCTTTCGGAGGGTTTGCAACACAGATTTAACATGATTAATGTGCTCTTTCATGGTTTTGCTAAACACAAGGATATCATAAAAGTAAACCACAACGAAGACTCCAATGTAAGGTCTAAGCACATGATGCATAAGACGCACGAAAGTTCCGGATGCTTCCGACAAACCCATAGGCATCACTAACCACTCATATAAGCCAAATTTTGTTTTGAAAGCGGTTTTCCATTCATCACCTTCTTGAATGCGGATTTGATAATAGCCACTTTTAAGGTCAATTTTGGAGAAAAAGTTGGCTCCGCTAAGTTCATCAAGCATATCATCTAAGCGAGGAATGGGATTCCTATAACGAACGGTAATGGCATTTATGGGTCTACAATCGGAACACAAGCGGAAACTTCCATCGGGTTTAGGCACAAGTATAACGGGAATGGCACATGGGCTTAAGCTTTCACGTACATGATCGTTGTCGATGAGTTGTTGTACTTGTCGTTGAATCTCCTTGGTTTCTTCGGGATTGACACGGTATGGAGCTTTGTTTGGAAGTGGCACTCCGGGGATGAGGTCGATTCGATGCTCAATGCCTCGTAGTGGAGGTAGACCCGGAGGTAGCTCATCGGGGAAAACATCTTTGAATTCCTGCAAAAGAGATTGAAACACTAAAGGTAGCTCGTGAGAGGTTTTAGTTGTTGGCTCTCCATCTTTGCACACAAGAACAAAGTGCATCACAGTCGATGGATTCTCACACACTTCTCTTATCTCACTTTTGGTGGCAAATAGGATGAGGTTTTTCTCTCTAGGCGAAGGGGTGCTCAAATTTGGCTTGTGGCTCTCACTCACTTTTGGGTGTGTCACTCTTTCACTCGTCTTTCCATGATTGGTGGCTTGCTTGTCGGCTATCACTGTACTAGGAGACATAGGTCGTAGCACATATTCCTTCCCTTGCATTTTGAAGCTATAATGATTGGTGCGCCCATTGTGGATGACACCACGGTCGAATTGCCATGGACGACCAAGAAGGAGGTGGCAAACGGTCATTGGGACCACGTCACACTCCAAAGTGTCTTCATAAGCACCAATTTTGAATGATACTTGGACCGTATGCTCGACTCGTATAGTGCCGGAGTCACTTAGCCATTGAACCTTGTAGGGGTGCGGGTGCTTCCTCTTGACCAATTGAAGCTTGGAACATAATTCTTCACTTGCCAAGTTGTGACAACTACCTCCATCGATGATGACCTTGACGGACCTTCCATTGATGCCGGCCTTAGTGTGGAAGATGTGGCATCGTTGGTATTCCTCTTGTTGATGTTGAAGTGTCAAGACTTTGGAGACAACGAGAGCGAGGCTCGAATCCTCATCACAAAAGACTTGATCATCTTCATCCTCGTTCACGCGCTGGTGCATGGCCACTTCCTCAAGGGCTTCCATCTCCTCTTCACTCATTGAGTCATATGTGCCGTCGTCGTTGAGGATCATGGTGCGCTTATTCGTGCATTGGTAGGACTTGTGGCCTCGACCGCCGCAAGTGAAACACTTGAAGGAGCTTGTTTTGATGGTCTCCTCGGTTGGAGTAGATGTTGAAGCACGCGGTTTGAAGTTGCTTGTCGTAGGAGGAAGACGACTTGAACTTGCCGAAGTTTTCTTGTAACTTGACTTGTCGTCGTTGCTTTGCGAAGGTTTGGTTGAAGTAGATGTTGGAGGAGTCATTGAATCTTGGGTGTTGGAGAAGCCGTAAGTTTTGGAGGAGTACTTGGCGTACTTGAAGTCATCTTGCACTTGACGTTCCGCCTTGGTTGCTTGATGTACGAGCTCAATGAGGTTGGAATAGGGTTGGAAGTCGGCAATCTTCTTGATGGGATGATTGAGTCCATTCAAGAAACGTGCCATTGTTTGCTCATCATATTCCGTGACATTGGCTCGAATCATGGCTATCTCCATTTCCTTGTAGTATTCTTCAACACTGTTTGTTCCTTGCTTGAGGAGTTGTAGCTTCTTGAAGAGATCGCGTTTGTAGTAGGTTGGTACAAAGCGTGTCCGCATGACATCCTTCATTTGAGCCCAAGTGGTGATTGGTGGTTCACGTCTTGCTTGACGTCATTCAAGTACTTGTTCCCACCATATGAGTACATAGTCTTGGAACTCAAGTGATTCCATAGCGATCTTCTTCTCTTCCTCATAGTTGTGCAAGCGGAAAATTTTGTCGACCTTCAATGCCCATGAGAGGTACTCTTCCGGATCATTGCTTCCATTGAACTTGGGCATTGTGAACTTGAGCTTGCCATAGCGTTGCTCTTCATTGTGTTGTTGGCGATGGTGATGATGACGTCCTTGACGTGGAGGATAGTCATCCTCATGTTGCTCTTGGCGCGGAGGAAGTCCATGATCAACTTGCTCTTGTTGAACTTGAGGTTGAAGTGGAGCTTGACGAGCTTGTGGAGGGGCGTGAGGAGCTTGACGTGCTTGTGGAGGGGCTTGAGGAGCTTGATGTTGCACACGCGTTTGGTAGTTCCTCTCTTGGATTTCTTCTCGAAGGGCTTCCTCTTGATTGCACCGCTCGTGACTGCGGTTGGCAATAGCTCGGCTCGAATCTCGAAGGGCACGTTGCGCCTCAAGAGCTTGCGCTTCACGTTGTTGTTGTTGAAGACGTTGAGCCTCGGCGTCTTGTTCTTCTTGGTGTAGACGCGCTCGTTCTTCTTCTTGGCGCCGTAGTCGTTGCCGTTCTTGAGTTTGAGCAAAATCCACTTGGTTTGATTGAGGACGAGGGACTTGCTCATCGACTTGCTCTCGTGAATGCTTGTCATGTAGCGGGTTGCGAGATGCATGACGGTCTTGACGCGTGGCTCGTCGAAGAATGGTCGATGACGGTGTACTTGTGTCGGAGAAGGTGTCATCGGAGTGTCAACTTGAGCGGCTCCGTCTTGAGGATGAAGAAGTGGAAGGATGCCGGTTCCGCATCAAGGCGCGGATCTCGTCCATTCTTGCATCATTCTCTTGCTTGTGAGAGTCGAACTTGGTGTCGAAGTAGTCTCTTGTATGTTGCTCGGAGAGTCGCAAGTCGGTGGCGAGGTTGGCGATGCGGTCGCTCATAGCTTGTTGCTCTTGGTGTAACACCCTTTGAGCACCTAAGAGGTGGCTCTTTGTGATGAATGATGACATGTCGTCGCCGTTCTCGATGAGAGGTGGAGTGGTAGAAGAACTTGGCCTATCCATCATACCAAGCAAACTGTAAGTGGTAGACGGAAAAGAACGTGTACCAAATGTACCTTGACCGAAGTTGAAGATGGATCAAGTCCACTCAAATGCGGACAATAAATTGGACTGTTGGTACCAATTCTTCTCGGTTCTCACACCTACACACGTATAAGCTTATGGTGGAGCTTGGTTAGGATGGTGGCACAAAATTTGATGCAATAGTAAGTGAGCTTCAATAATGTTGGAAAAAGATTCACAAATTTGCAAATGCAACAAGTAGACCAAGCAAGTATGGGTACACGGAAACACACACGCAAATAGATAAACGGGATTGTGCAATCCAAAATTGAGCCAAAATGTGGAAACCACGAAATGCTCTTGTTGCACAATACTAGAGAGACGCTAGCACGATTGCAAAATAGGCGGATACGCAAACTTGTGCACAACCTACTAGGCAAAAATGCAACGATCTCTATCCCAAGTATGCTATATGTATGATATTTCGGTGCAATGATCCAAGATGATCCAATATGACAATCTTAATGTTGTATGATGCTATGGTTCTTGCTTATAAGCTCTTTGCTTATCTTTTCTCTTTACTTAAAAGCTTGTGTGGCTCTTTCACTTTTGAGCTCTTTTCTCATGCAAAACTCACGAACCAAGGTAGCAATTGCACATGCTATGGCAACTTTGTGACACACAAGTTGATCTCAAGATATGCACCACTATTGTATGGTATGTATGCTATGGAGTATGATCACTAATGTGCACAAGTCACGTTGCCTGCAATACTCAATGGATAATCTCGATGGGTAAGCTACGCAAAATGAGGCAATGTGGGTTATCAATGCAATTGCAAGTTATGACCAAGATGTCGTCGAAGTTACCGTCCTTGTGATGATGGGACCCTTGCGAACATGAGCCGTGGTGGTGATGACGTCAACCGTACCTAGATGGCCGAAACACAAAAGGATACGGAATCCACAACTCAAAATCTCAAGGACCAAAATGTGTCAAAATCGTCATCGGAGGTATCGTGGAAGATTTTGGTGTATGTGGGTTTGGAAGATGTGGTGGAATGTGGGGTTGTGGTGGTGGAGGAACTGACAAACTTCAGTTTCGTCAGGGTTTCACAAACGTCCGGGTTTTTACGGTCGTCCGGGCTTTGTCGGACGTCCGGCCTTTTCCGGTCGTCCGGAGCATGGGCGAAAATCGGGCTCGGGAAGAAGAACTGCGAGATTTCCGGGGAAGAAGAAGATGGTGAGGTCGAAATCGAGTGATATGGTGGATGGAAAAGGGTGGGTATGGTGGGGAAAGCTAGATCCACACGCAGCAACACAAATCCATGGACCAAATCCAACAAAATCTCAACTCATGAACAAATCACAAAAAAAAAATTGGGGTTATTTTTGGTGGGGAATTTTCGGAATTAGGACGAAAACAACAAAATCAAGCTAGAAAACACGGGGTAGGGGCTCCAAAAACGTGATCAACGTGGCTCATGATACCAAGATGATGTAGGGTAGAACCCTAGATGGATGATCTTTCACGTTTGGAGGGATCCTACGGGGAATCACGAAGAACACATGGAAGCACAAAGGGGAAACATGGGGAAAACGAGAGGGAGAATCACTAAACCGGCATAGAAACAATCACACGAGTGCTAGATCACCGACAACATAGAGTAACGTAAGATCCACGATCAACTAAGGTAAGGATACATAGGAACAGTTCTTCTCTGTACGGAGGTCTTGATAGTCTTCCCTCGAGAGGGGTCTTGAATCCGCTTGGGGGATCTTCTCCGAAGAGGTCCTGGGGTCCGATGAGAAGTAGCCAAGTGGATGAGCAAGGCTCTCACACAAAATATGAGCTAAACCTATGCTGCCCGTACCTGGAGGTGGAGGCGTCCTATTTATAGTCTTAGTGCAAATGGAAGTCAAAACGAAGGGGTACAAGGGCTCCAGCCCGCAGGTTCGGTCACTCAGGAGTCGGACATCCGGAAGGCGTCGGACGTCCGGAGGCTCGGGAAGGTCCGGTCGTCCGGGCGCACTCGGACGTCCGTTGTTTCAGCTCTGGTGTAGGCGCGTCGGTCGTCCGTAGATGGTCGGACGTCCGGAGCTTCTGGAGGGGCCGGACGTCCGGAGGCTGTCGGTCATCCGTAGATTTGGCTCGGGTGTTGGTCGTCCGGTCGTCCGGAGCATCTCGGACATCCGTAGATTCGGTTCGGGTGGCTTGGTACCGGACGTCTGGAGGGTCCGGCCGTCCGTGTCCTGGAACTCGTCGGACATCCGGATAGGGTCGGACGTCCGATGCCTGTAGCTTCTTCTGCATCTTTTCTTCTTCTTCAACATGCTTGGGGTCCTCGTCGTCTTGGCTCTTGCAAGTAGTAGATCCTTGGCTCACCTCCATGTACCTGATTACACATAGAGTTTCCGAATGAGGTAGTAGCCATGTCTTGTGATTAGGAAGAGGAAGTTCGGAGAGGAGTGAGTTCACCTTATCTTCGATAGCCTTAGCTTGGGCTCTTGTAATGGGTCCAAGTGGTGTTGAGGGAGATGTAGGCACGTCCATGGGGATGAGTGAGGGATGCTCCGCATCATTTAATTCACGAAAGCTTGCATGGATGGAGTGCTTATTTTCCATTTGTGTTTTTATTTTGTATCAATGTGAAACTTTTGTGAATTGATGGATAATAGTGTTGGATGAACAATGTGAAACTTTCGTAATATGTAACGATGGAACTATGTGTTGGCTATCTTTGTATATATGATGAAACTTGTGTGTTGGATATGATTGTTATATGGATGCTTGTTGTATATATATGTGTTGGATATCTCATATGTGAAATAGTGACCTGAGATTAAGAAAAAACAAAAAAAAAATTAAAAAAATTGTTACTAATGGCGCACTACCATGTGGTGCGCCATTAGTATAGCAGACACTAGTGGCGCACTTTGGGCAAAACTAATGGCGCACTACATGGTGCGCCATCAGTATACCAGATACTAATGGCGCACCAGTGGTGCGCCATTAGTAAAAAATACTAGTGGCGTGATACTAATGGTGCACCAGTAGTGCGCTATTAGTAGGCAAAACTGGTGCGCAATTAGTAGGCCTTTTTCTAGTAGTGAGAGGGGAATAGGCTAGCGGAAGGAGAAGGCATGGGTAAAGAGGAAGATACCTTATCTATTTATAGAGACGGTAAAAGCTGTTTGCGCCTCCCCACTTGCCTGGTGGAACCCGCTCGCTTCCCACTCGCCGCGATTAGCGGTGCAGTTGGATTACCCATGCCCGTATTGATGAGAATCCCACAATAAGGGGACACGATCTCTGCTATGGCAAAATGTGCGGAAGAAACCGCCTCGGGATATGCGCTACGGCTGGTTGTGGGAAAACGGTTCGAATAATGACCCGACCGTAATGACATGTCACGGGGTCAGCGGATTACGTTTGTGAAATATCATTTTCTCTACGGTGGTATGTGAAGATCATCTTGCAGGTCCGTACACGGTCTACGTGTTCGATAATTACTTTGGAGTATTCGAAGATGGAACCCGCCTTGCAATGCCGAAGACAAAACTGCACGCCGGACTCATTGTCATTGAAGCCTGGTTCAGGGGCTACTGAGGGAGTCCTGGATTAGGGGGTATCCGGACAGCCGGACTATATACATCGTCCGGACTATTGGAGCATGAAGATACAAGACTCAAGACTCCGTCCCGTGTTCGGATGGCACTCTCCTTTGCGTGGAAGACAAGCTTGGAGATCCGGATATTGTAGTTCCTTCCTTGTAACCGACTCCGCGAAAACCCTAGCCCTCTCCAGTGTCTATATAAACCGGAGAGGTTGGTACTTAGAAGGCTGATCACAATTACAATCACAATCATCATATGCTAGCTTCTAGGGTTTAGCCTCTATGATCTCGTGGTAGATCTACTCTTGTACTACTCATATCGTCAATATTAATCAAGCAAGAAGTAGGGTTTTACCTCCATCGAGAGGGCCCAAACCTGGGTAAACACTGTGTCCCTTGCTTCCTGTTACCATCAGCCTAAGGCGCACAGATCAGGACCCCCTACCCGAGATCCGCCGGTTTTGACACCGACATTGATGCTTTCATTGAGAGTTCCTTTGTGTCATCGCTGCAAGGCTCGATGGCTCGTTCAATCATTGTCAACGACATGGTCCAAGGTGAAACTTTTTTCCCCGGGGAGATCTTTGTGTTCGGCGGCTTCGCACTGCGGTCTAATTCGCTTGCCCATCCGGAGCAGATCGACAGCTACGCCCCTAGCCACCAGATCAGGTTCGGAGACCTGAACTACGTGGCGGACATTCACGGAGACTTGATCTTCGACGGATTCGGGCCTGTGCCAGGAGCACCGGATAGTCGCAATGAGCACGGCCTAGACCTGCTGTCAGACAGTGCTCGGGGTATCACCCCTGCAGTAGCCCCGAACCTAAATCAGGAGCAGGCTGCATTGCCTAAGGACGGAGGGATGGACCCCGCCCCGCAGGCCGCACACTCATCGGTGGTAGAGCCTAACACAGGCCTCACTTCTAAGGAAGCCTGTGACTCCGGACCCCCGGACTCGTATCCGGTTGTAGGTTCCAGTCCGCACGCTCCTGAGCCCGCCGAGCCTAGCTTTGCTCCGGTAATGGAGTTTTCCGCCGCGGATATCTTCCAGCACCTGCCCTTTGGCGACATGCCGAACTCATTAAAGTCTCTCTCTTTGTCAGGAGGATCTTGGCCGAACTATGTCCGGCTCGAGTGGGAAGCAGGTGACGAAGGAATTCGCTGCCCACCCACCACCCACTTCATTGCCACGGTTGATGATCTAACCAACGTGCTTGACTTCGACTCCGAAGACATCGACGACATAGACGACGATGCAGAAGAAGTACAGGAACCACCGCTCATAGGGTGGTGGACAGCCACCTCCTCATAGGATATATATTTGGTGGACACTTCGAAGGAAACCAATGGCGATGAGGCAACGGAGGATAACCCCTCAGGGAGAAAAACAAAGCATGGGCGTTATCGGTGCCGCTCCAACCTCCGCCACAGCAATGCCGGCCCAGGAGATGAAAACAATCCAGATGGTGCCGAAGAGGAATACAACCCCGACCAGCCTGCCTTCGAGCAGGCCGAACAGGCGATGGACGGATATCCAGAGGAGGACAACTACATGCCCCCCTCCAAAGACGAGATTAGCCTCGGCAATTACGAATGCGGCGTGCATGAGGATCGAGTGGAGCAAGTTCACTTCAAGCGACGACTCATGGCCGCGGCAAGGAGCTTGCAAAGGAAATAACAGCAGCTCAAAGCTGACCAAGATTTGCTCGTGGACAGATGGACCAAGGTCCTAGCCACCAAAAAATACAAACTCGACCGCCCCGACAAAGGGCACACACGGCATAATTCGCTACCCCAACCTCAGCAGGAGAATCCAAGGCACATACCCGGACGTCAACACACCACAACGATCCAAGACAATACGAAGGATACACGAAGAGGCATCCTCAAGCCTCGGCGCAATTGACATAAACGTCAAGTCAGGGAAGTTGGTGCCAAATCCAGCAACTCCCAGTCTGGTCAGCGGACAAAGAACAGCTCAAGCCTATATGGCCCGAGCAACATACTCGACCAACCATGTGAAATTCATGGTACTCCTAGAAGGATGGCCAAACACACCAATAGAGAATGTCAGATCCTCAAAACAAAGCGGCCGGTCGTGTGCCAGAAACAATGAGGGGAGGAGTGCAACACCGGCAAAGTCAAAAGATCCTCCATATCATAAAAGTACGGCCGATCTCCCCCGATCACATCAACCGTCCGGACAACATCAACCACAACAATTCAATTGCAGTACCTCTAGAGCTAGTAGTCCTGGGGCTCCATCTCGCATAAAGCCCCCGCGGGTATGAAACCACAAATAACATCTTCTAAAAAGATGCCTGGTGTAAAGGCCAAGTTTTATTGGCCCACCACTCTAACGGTTGTCTTCGGATCACCAAAAAATTCCACGCCAAAGAATAATTCTTTGGCACCTTCCCCTCATACGGTAATTTACCATATGCTAATGGGATGAACCACGTTGACTAGATTCCACGTGGTAAACCATTAGGCCAACACCGTGTGATATAATCACACCTATGGGCAAGGCCGAACCCCGCCCTTAGAGCGGAAATCATACAGCTGCCGGAGTAGCGAGTCATGCATGCCTATCAAAATTTTGATATGACAGCCAACTATCCGGACACCAACTGAGGAGTCCGCGCTACTTCATGGATTGGCGACGCGGAATCGGCCCGGACACACAAGGGCAGGAACATGCATGTGAAACCCCCCCAAAGAAGGTAGTCTGGATTCACTTCGGATCCACCCATAGCCCCCTCCAGTCCGGCCACCGCATGTTCCGCCAAAAACACCTCTTTTCATAATCATAAATCGTACTCATATGCATAGACATATCATCCTACTACAATGCGTAGACTTAAATAACACTTAAATTTGGTTTGGCCTACTAGATTGATCTTTCTTGCCATGGGAGAAGTGCTTAGCTTTGTGTTCAATCTTGCGGTATCCTTATCCAATGATAGAAAGGGTTGCAAGGCACGTATTGTATTGTTGCCATCGAGGATAAAAAGATGGGGTTTATATCATATTGCATGATTTATCCCTCTACATCGTGTCATCTTTTTTAAAGCGTTAGTCTGTTCTTATGAACTTAATACTCTAGATGCATGCTGGATAGCGGTCGATGTGTGGAGTAATAGTAGTAGATGCAGGCAGGAGTTGGTCTACTTGTCGCAGACGTGATGCCTATATACATGATCGTGCTTTCACAAGTGGCCGTGAAGGGATTCACAACCCCTTTATTGCGTTGGTTGCGAGTTCTTTGTTTGTTTGTGTAGGTGCGTGGGACTTTTGAGGAACCTCCTACTGGATTGATACCTTGGTTCTCAAAAACTGAGGGAAATACTTAAGCTACTATTGTTGCATCACCCTTTCCTCTTCAAGGAAAACCAACGCAAGCTCAATACGTAGCAGTATCCATAAAAGATTTAACACAATCAAACTTAGGTGTCATACCTGACTCCTTACCATCGTCGGAACCCCAATCTTCAGAGTTGCATTTAATTCTTTCCAATAAGTCCCACTTGAATTCAATAGTCTTCAACATATAAGAACCAGCACAGGAAGTATCAAGCATGGTGCGATCATTGAGAGAAAGCCGATGTCACATCCCTGGTCCTGTTATGCACTAGGCTAGACCTCATGTGAGCATCATGTTTTAATTCAAATGAAATTTGAATTGAGGGATTTTCAAAGCCTCAAAAACCCTCTAAAAATGATCAACATTAAAATCTTTTCAAAGAAGTCCAAGAAAATGTTCCTCTTAGTCTCTAAAAATATTGCAAAGAGGTAAAACTCAAAACAATATTTTTGATATCTCAGAGTTAATTATTTTGGGCCATTTGAATTAATCCAATAACTATTTGCTTTGGATTTATATTTAATATATATTAAATATGACTCCAAATAATTCTGGAGGTTTGTGAGTGGCTTTGTATATATTTTAGCAAGCCACATAAAAACCTACAGAATTTATTAAAATGATTTAGTGTCTAAAACTAAATCAAAACAAACTACAGAAAATAGAAATAGAAAAGAGGAAATAAAAAAGAAGGGAGAGAAGGCCACCTGGGCCACCTACCTGGCGCCCACTTACCTGGCCCAGCACGGCCCAGCCCATCTCCACTCCCCCCCCTGTCGTCTTCCTCTGCCAGTAGGCAGAAGCGAGGCGTGGCGCGCGCCCGAGAGGCCTCGGCCACCTCCTGCTTCCCCTGGCCACCTCCTGCTTCCTCCTCGACGCCCCGGTGACGCCACGCGCCTCCCCGACCCCCTCTCGCTCTCCCTCGCCCTCATCCTCTCCCCCTGGACCCCATCCCCTCCTCTGCTCCCCTCTCGCGCACACCACCGAGCGGAGCTCGCCGTCATCGTCGCCGTACCCGTGGCCACCGGCCACCCCACGCCTCACCGACGCCCCAGGAAGCTCTGCCTCGACCTACTCTTCCTCCCCACCGATCCACGGCCCTCCGGTAGCCCTGCATCGCCGCCCACGCCGTCTTCCCCATCGCCGGCCGCCGAGGATCTTCACGCGCCTCCCCGAGCTCGTCATCTACCTCATCCGAACCACCATGAGCTCCTGTACGTTTTGCCCCTAACAACGTGGCTTGCCGCTCGCCGTAGCCACCATTTCATAGATGCCCGTAGCACGCCGCCGCCCGAGCTCGTCGTCGACGTAGCTCCGGTGACCATTTGGTCACCCCGGCGAGCCTAACGCATTCGCAGCGTTCCGTAGAGCATTCCTAGCACAAGCCCCCTCTCGTTTGCATGCCGCAGCAGCTAACCCGTTACCACCCGAACTCCGGCGCCGCCGCGAGCTCCGTTCCGACGAGCCCCGGCGTCCCTGCAGCCTCCCACCTACCCCATCAGATGCGGGAGAGCCCGGGCTACGCCCCGGTGCCCTCACCGCGCGAATCCGATGGCCCTAGCGCAAGTCCGGCGTGCCCCCGCCGTGCTTTGTGGTCACCGCCGGCCAAACTCCGGCGGGCCGATGTGGCCACTTAGTCAGGGGCTAATCACCCTATGAGCCACTGCCATGTGGGCCCCTGCGCCTAATTAGGATTAGTATATTTTTCTGTTTAGTTTAGTCTAATTGCAGTGGCCCCACGCGTCAGTTTGACCGTGCTGACGTGGCCGTTGATTGGGCCCACCCGTCAGCGGCACTAACCAGCCCCAGTCACTGACCAGTGGACCCCACTGGTCAGGTTTGACCAGCAGCAGCGTCTGTTGACCTGCTGACGTCATAGTGACGCAATGCTGACGCAATAAGTATTTTCTGGATTTATTATTATTCAGGAAATTTCAGAAAATTGTATAAACTTCTAAAATTCATAGAAATTCAACCGTAACTCCAAATTAAATAAATTATATATGAAAAATTATCAGAAAAATTCAAGGAATCCATCTGTACCATTTTCATGCATGTTAGAACAACGTATAGATGCTGTTTAGCACAAATCAATTAAATGGCATTTGAATAATCACATATGGAGTTTGAATTTGAATCTTGTATTCAAACCAACTTCATTTAATCTGTTGCTAGTTGCATTAGCTCAAAACACATTCATATTGCCATGTCATGAGCATGCATCACATTGTGCATTGCATTGATTGTAGTTCTTCTTTGTTGCCGGTATCTGTTCCCTCCCGGTAGACGATGTTCTGACGTTGTGATCGTTGACACTGATGAAGACTCAATGTTATCTTCAGAAGTGCCAGGCAAGCAAAACCCCCTTGTTCATTCCGATAAAATCCCACTCTCTTGCTCCTGCTCTCTTTTACTGCATTAGGACAACAATGACATATTGTTGCTTGCTGCAGTAGCTGAACCCCTTTATCCTTTGCATGACCTGTCATTCCACAGTAAATAGATGAAACCCACTAGCATGAGTAGGAGTTGTTTGAGCCCTGTTGTGCCTACTCATTCATGCTTGTTTGTCATGCCTGCTACTGCTTAGAGTTGAGTCAGGTCTGATTCATCGGGAATGAATCAGAGGTGTATGAACATGTCCTACCGTGTGTGAGCTAAGTGTGTGAACACGATTTGGTAAAAGGTATCGGTGAGAGGCCATGTAGGAGTACATGGTGGGTTGTCTCATTGAAGCCGTCCTTAGGAACTGAGTTCTGTGTTTGTGATCCATGATTCAGCTACTACCATGCATTGGGCCCTGAAATATGACCCCGCTCGACTTCTTATTCACCCTAGTCCTCTGTCCAGGAGTTGCAAGTAGTTTCTGGTGCTTGTAGTATGCTGGAGGCCGTGGACAGCGCTGACCGTAGGGGTGAGCTGTGATGCGGTAGGCACGTGGCCGGGTATACCGGGCGCCCGTTTGGTGTCACGAAACCCTGTTCACATCGTTTGGGGCTGTGAGCGAAACTCCGGCCGGATCTCCTCATGGATGGAACCCGAATAGGCGATAAACCTGGACTAGAGACTTGAGTGTTTAGGTAGGTCGTGGTCTACACCCACGTCGGCTTTCGCTTGAAGTCTGCCGAGCACATGTCGTGTGCAGACGCTAAGTGGTGGAAACATGTATGAAGAAGTATACCCCTGCAGGGTTAACATCATCTATTCGAATAGCCGTGTCCGCGGTAAAGGACTTCTGGGTTGCTTATATCATTTCATAGACAAGTGAAAGTGGATACTCTAAAATACGCAAGATAAGCGTGAGTGCTATGGATGGCGTTCTCGTAGGGGAACGGGAGCGGTTCCATAGTGGTGTATTGGTTCGTGAATATGTGGACTCGTGTGCGCCACCTCAAAAGAGTTACATTGCAGTCGTAGTTCAGGTTAGCCACCGAGTCAAAGCTGGCTTGCTGCAGTTAAACCCCACCATCCCCTTGTTGATAATGATGCATATGTAGTTAGTTCTGATGTAAGTCTTGCTGGGTACATTTGTACTCACGTTTGCCTATTTTATGTTTTTGCAGAGAGACTTCAGTCTCACTAGTAATTCCACGTGGTCTTCGACGTTTAGCTTGTTACCTCAGCTACGATCTTGTGCCCTCGGCAGGATCTGGTAGATAGTTAGGCTTTCAGCCTTTTTCATTTATAGATGTCTGTACTCAGACATGATAGCTTCCGCTTGTGCTTTGACTTGTATGCTCTGAATGTTGGGTCGTGAGACCCATGTTTGTAATATCCCGCTCCTCGGAGCCTAATGAATAAATATTTGAGTCGTAGAGTCATGTTGTGATGCCATGTTGTATTTGCACATATCGAGCATATTGTGTGTATGTTATTGAAATGCTTGGTATGTGTGGGATCTGGCTATCTAGTTGTTTATCCTTAGTAGCCTCTCTTACCGGGAAATGTCTCCTAGTGTTTCCACTGAGCCATGGTAGCTTGCTACTGCTCCGGAACACTTAGGCTGGCTGGCATGTGTCCTTCTTCGTTCCTGTGTCTGTCCCTTCAGGGAAATGTCACGCGATGAATACCGGAGTCCTGTTAGCCCGCTACAGCCCGGTTCACCGGAGTCCTGCTAGCCCAGTGCTACAGCCTGGATTCACTCGCTGATGACCGACACGTTCGATGCTGGGTCATGGATGCCTGTCCCTGTAAGTTAGTACCACTTTGGGTTCACAACTAGCCATGTCAGCCCGGGTTCTTTGTCATATGGATGCTAGCGACACTATCATATACGTGAGCCAAAAGGCGCAAACGGTCCCGGGCCAGGTAAGGTGGCACCCGTGGGAATACCGTGCGTGAGGCCGCAAAGTGATATGATGTGTTACATGCTAGATCAGTGTGACTTAGGATCGGGGTCCTGACAGCCGAGCATAAATTTTTTGAATAATCATTTCTCTTGAGAGCTCATGATTGGGGCATGAATATAACATTGACTTAAGCCTCCCCCAAGCTTGAGCGATACTTTCTCCTTCACGAGGCCAGAAATTATATATGTAACGATCATGATGAACAAGATGCATAGGATAGAACTTCTGGTGAAATTCCAATTTCAACCGTTTATAGTCCCAAGATCCCGTATCATCACATAGCCTATACCATGTCAATGCATCTCCCTTAAAAGATAAAGGGAAGACCTTCCTCTTAACAACATCATCGGGCATACCTGCAAGCTTAAATAATCCACAAACTTCATCCACATAGATAAGGTGTAAATCGGGATGCAATGCTCCATCTCCTTCAAAGGGATTAGCTAGCAGTTTCTCTATCATACCCGGAGGAATCTCAAAGTAAACATTTTCAGTAGGTTCAGTAGGTTGAGGAGCAACTCTTTGCTCTACTGGTCGGGGCGAAGATGCCCCGAGCAAGCCCCTCAAAGGATTAGTTTCCATAGTAACAAGTGACAGAAAATTTCAGCACACTATATAAATGATTCCTTACGAACTTCCACTCACAAAAGGCGCTTCACTCCCCGGCAATGGCGCCAGAAAATAGTCTTGATGACCCACAAGTATAGGGGATCTATAGTAGTCCTTTCAATAAGTTAGAGTGTCGAACCCAACGAGGAGAAGAAGGAAATGATAAGCGGTTTTCAGTAAGGTATTCTCTGCAAGCACTTAACTTGTAGGTAACAGATAGTTTTGTGATAAGATAATTTTTAACGAGTAACAAGCAAAGAAACTAAATAAAGTGCACCAAGGTGGCCCAATCCTTTTTGTAGCGAAGGACAAGCTTGGACAATTTCTTATAATTAGAAAAGCGCTCCTGAGGACACATGGGAATTATCGTCAAGCTAGTTTTCATCACGCTCATATGATTCGCGTTCGTTACTTTGATAATTTGATATGTGGGTGGACCGGTGCTTGGGTACTGTCCTTTCTTGGACAATTGTCCCACTTATGATTAACCCCTATTCCAAGTATCCGCAACTACAAAAGAAGTATTAAGGTAAACCTAACCATAGCATGAAACTAGTGGATCCAAATCAGCCCCTTACGAAGCAACACATAAACTAGGGTTTAAGCTTCTGTCACTCTAGCAACCCATCATCTACTTATTTCTTCCCAATGCCTTCATCTAGGCCCAAATAATGGTGAAGTGTCATGTAGTCGAAGTTCACATAACACCACTAGAGGAGAGAGAACATGCATCTCATCAAAATATCGAACGAATACCAAATTCACATGACTACTAATAGCAAGACTTCACCCATGTCCTCACGAACAAACGTAACTACTCACAAAGCATATTCATGTTCATGATCAAAGGAGCATTAATATGCATTAAGGATCTAAACATATGATCTTCCACCAAATAAACCAACTAGCATCAACTACAAGGAGCAATCAGCACTACTAGCAACCCACAGGTACCAATATGAGGTTTTGGTACAATGATTGGATACAAGAGATGAACTAGGGTTTGAGAGGAGATGGTGCTGGTGAAGATGTTGATGGAGATTGACCCCCTCCCTATGATAGGATCATTGGTGATGATGATGGTGATGATTTCCCCCTCCCGGAGGGAAGTTTCCCTGGTAGAACAGCTCCGCCGGAGCCCTAGATTGGTTCCACCAAGGTTCCGCCTCGTGGTGGCGGAGTTTCGTCACGTAAGCTTGCTTATGATTTTTTCCAGGGTAAAATACTTCATATAGTAGAAGATGGGCACTAGAGGGCCAGCAGGGGCCCATGAGGCTGGGGGGGCGCGCCCAGTAGGAGTGGGCGCGCCCCCACCCTCATGGCCAGGGTGTGGGCCCCCTCTGGTACTTCTTTCGCTCAATAATTCTTATTAATTCCAAAAAAGACTTTCGTGGAGTTTGAGGACTTTTGGAGCTGTGCAGAATAGGTTTCCAATATTTGCTCCTTTTCCAGCCTAGATTCCCAGCTACCGGCATTCTCCCTCCTTGATGTGACCTCATGTGTTATCGCCAAAATTATGGTCAATGACACCAACCAGAGAAGGACAGAAAATTATGTAATTCCTGCCAAGCGCAATGAGAAAAAGAAACAGAAAGAAGCTACTGTTAGGCATGAAGTTAATCAAGAAATTGAATTGAGAGACAACTTTGTATGTTATGGCAAGATGGCAACACATATTTCTATTGGGCATGTTCAGCTTGTTGTAGTAGAGGACGTCAATCCACAATTTAGGACACCATGCATGCAAACCCATCTACATGAGCGTGTAAGGGAGTAGTACTACTTGTTTTGGCCTTTTGTGATCAGTGTGCCGTATTTTTAAATTATTTAATTAGTGATTATTTAGGAGAGTTGGATTAGTACTAGTAGCTAACCTTGGCTATGGTTAGGTTGGAGTCCAATTAGTATTCGGCCCATATAAAAGGAGTCCAGGTCGGTTGTACCTTGTGCCTGCGTGCACTATTAAAAGGGCCAGCCTGCCGTCTATCAAGGAGGTCAGGTTTTGGAGTTAATTAAACCAGAAAATCGTCGAGATGTGGCGGCGGCCAATTCTGTGTTCTTGCTTCTGTTGAGAACCCATCGTGGTTTGTTCTTGTGCATGTGGATTGGAGAGCTACTCCAATTGCTACACGTGATCTGCTAAAGATCGTCCAGGTGATTCCGGACATCGCGGGGTTCGCTTGTTGTTTGGTTGGGTTTGTATCTTGGTAAACCTAATTCTAGATCGTTGTCAAGCTACTATATATAAACTGATTTGTACTTTGAAAGATAGGGAAATTGTTCGCGCCGTCATTTTTCTGTCGATGTTCTCATCAAGTGGTATTCAGAGCAAGGTTGATCACAGTACAATTTTTTTTCTTGGCTATTTGATTCAATTGTTTGAAAGATGGTGAACTCGTAGCATGAGAAATCTGATCATGAGGAGGGCGATGAACTTCCGGAGGATCTGAATATAAGTGATGATTTGCATATCCATCTGATGTCGATCAAGGGAGCGAACAAGATGCTTGGGACAAGGGTTGAGGAATTGTCTGCAAATATTGTCGGCGTCGAGGACAGGTTGAACGAGTGTTTGACTGCCAGCGACCGACAATGCACTGATAGTCTATTGGTGGTGACTGAGAGTCTTTAATCGGCTCACCGCAGCAGTTCAGCGCCTTCAAGCGAGAAATGTGGCACCCCGGCAGTCCCGCTCATCACGACGACGTCGTGACCGCATCAAGGATAATGATGGTGATTTTTCTGAGGATTCCGATGCTCATGGAGGCTTACCTCACTGACCACGGCATGATGCTGGGGCTCACCGCCATGCTTGGCGGGGCCGTGACTATGGCGGCAATGGTGCCCACGAGGATGATGGTTTGGGTCGAATCAAGATAACCATACCTGAATTCTCTGGATGTTGTGCTGACCCGAAGAAATATTTGGAGTGGGAGATGCACGTAAATCAGATTTTTGACTGTCACAACTACTCCGAAGAGAAGAGGGTTCGTGTTGCATCAATAGAATTTACAGAGTATGCTCTTGTATGGTGGGATAATAAGAACCGTACTCACAAGTGACCAATAACATGGGATGACATGAAGCGAACCATGAGGGAACGTTTTGTGCCTGCTTATTACACTCGCCAGCTTCATAGTAGACTGTGTCGTCTAGTGCAAGGTACGAAAACAGTTGATGGGTACTATAAGGAGATGCAAGTTTTGATGATCCGTACAGCTATGCGTGAGTCTGCGGAGGCGACCATGGTACATTTCTATGAGGGGTTAGAAGAAAAGGTTCGTGACCATGTTGATTTAATGCAATATAATGATATTCATGAGTTGCTTCATCAAGCGGAGCGTGCTGAACATTGGGTATTGGAGAAGCAAGCTTCAGAGACTCGTCCAACTTACAACAGTGGGTGGCGTGGTTCTTCTCCTATTAATAGTGGGTTTAGTGCTAAACTGACTCCTTCTTATAAGTCGGGAGGCATTGAACAGAGCAAAGTGGTGGCTGTGCCAAAGGAGGTTTCTCAGGTTTCATCTAATGCCTCATCATATCACCATCGTAATATTATTTTCCACAAGTGTGGAGGACGTGGACACATGAAGCATGAATGTTCCAATCAACGAAGGGTTCTACTTGTTGATGCGGAATATATTTCAGAATCTGAAGATGAGACGCCTAAGTTAGAGGATGGAATTGAAAGAGGTCATGGTGATACCATACTATGTTATCCTCAAGATGATCCTAATATGGAGAGTTTGCTAGCACATAAGGTCCAGCGAGATGACAAGACCATTGTTGAACAAGGACAGCGGCGGAGTACTTTTCAAACAGCATGTATCATCAAGGGAGAGGTTTGCAAACTGATAATTGATGGTGGCAGTGCTAGCAACATGATTAGCAAGGATGTGGTGGAGTCTCTTTCTTTGTCAACATGGGAGCACCCAAAACCATACTATATGAAGTGGATAAATGATGTGGGCAAAGTGAAGGTAACACATAGGGTGAAGGTGCCTTTTTCTGTTGATGGCTATGTTGATAAGGTGGAATGCGACGTTATGCCACTACAAGTTTGTCACCTTATTTTGGGGCATCCATGGCAGCATGATGTTAACGCTCTTCATCATGGGCGAACAAACATGTATACTTTTATGCATAAGGGTGAGTTATATGCTATTCTTCCCAAGGATGCAAACACTATAAAATGTACTGTTGAAGTGTTCAAGAAAAAATCAGCAAAGTATAGGTCAAAACCGAGGACAGTTTTCTTTCAAGGAAGGGAGGATGATGTGACCTCATGTGTTATCGCCAAAAGTATGGTCAATAACACCAACCAGAGAAGGACAGAAAAGTATGTAATTCCTGCCAAGCGCAATGAGAAAAATAAACAGAAAGAAGCTACTTTTGGGCATGAAGGCAATCAAGAAATTGAATTGAGAGACAACTTTGTACGTTATGGCAAGATGGCAACATGTATTTCTATTGGGCATGTTCAACTTGTTGCAGCAGAGGACGTCGACCCACAATTTAGAACTCCATGCATGCAAACCCATCTACGTGAGCGTGTAAGGGAGTAGTACTAGTTGTTTTGGCCTTTTGTGATCAGTGTGCCGTATTTTTAAATTATTTAATTAGTGATTATTTAGGAGAGTTGGATTATTACTAGTAGCAGACCGTGGCTATGGTTAGGTTGGAGTCCAATTAGTATTCGACCCATATAAAAGGAGTCCAGGTCGGTTGTACCTTGTGCCTGCATGCACTATTAAAAGGGCCAACCTGCCTTGTATCAAGGAGGTCAGGTTTTGGAGTTAATTAGAACAGAAAATCTCCGAGATGTGGCGGCGGCCAATTCTGTGTTCTTGCTTCTGTTGGGAACCCATCGTGGTTTGTTCTTGTGCGTGTGGATTGGAGAGTTGCTCCAATTGCTACACGTGATCTGCTAAAGATCGTCCAGGTGATTCCGACCATCGTGAGGTTCGCTTGTTGTTTGGTTGGGTTTGCATCTTGGTAAACCTAATTCTAGATCGTTGTCAGGCTGCTATATATAAACTGATTTGTACTGCGAAAGATAGGGAAGTTGTTTGCGCCGTCATTTTTCTGTCGACGTTCTCATCACTCCTTATGTTAAACCTTGTAAAATAAGAGAGAATAGCCATAAGTATTATGACACAACGTGTAATAACAGCCCATAATGCAATAAATATCGATATAAGAGCATGATGCAAAATGGACGTATCAGAGAGTACCTCGTCCATCCAAGTGGAAGCTTCTACCTCATGACAAGGTGAATCAAGAGTTGATATGGAACCATCCACAAGCGGGACACACCAAGATGAAGAAAACGAGGAAGTACACCAAGATGAACCTCATCAACCCTCTTCTCCACCATGATGAGAGAACGGCAATGTCAACAATCATGAAGGCCAAGAAGAAGAACAAGATGATGAAGAAGATGTTCCACCCCAATCATAGAAAAAGCTCTCACGAGTTCGAGCAAGAGTTGCTAGAGACTATCCCGTCGAGCAAATCTACAATGATATCCAAACCAGGAGAATCACTCGCTCAAAATCTCATTTGGCTAATTTTTGTGAACATTATTCATTCATCTCTAGCATTGAACCTATGAAGCTTGAAGAAGCATTGGAAGACCCGGATTGGATAAACGCCATGCACGAAGAACTACACAACTTTGAGAGAAACCAAGAGTGGACATTGGTCGAGAAGCCTGACAACAACCACAACATCATCGGTACCAAATGGGTGTTTCGCAACAAGCAAGATGAAGATGGACAAGTAGTTCGCAGCAAAGCACGTCTCGTCGCCCAAGGCTACACTCAAGTTGAAGGTATGGACTATGGTGAGACATATGCCCCCGTTGCTAGACTTGAGTCCATTT
Organism: Triticum dicoccoides; assembly: GCF_002162155.2. Classification (NCBI taxonomy): domain Eukaryota; kingdom Viridiplantae; phylum Streptophyta; class Magnoliopsida; order Poales; family Poaceae; genus Triticum; species Triticum dicoccoides. Next base: position 310,142,513 of record NC_041381.1, read on the forward strand.
GCATCTTACTTTCCTATGCTAATCACCATGATATCACTTTATACCAAATGGACATTAAAAGTGCTTTTCTAAATGGTGAAATTGAGGAGGAAGTTTATGTTAAACAACCTCCCGGCTTTGTCAATCCTAAGAAACCTAATCATGTTTACAAACTTCACAAAGCTCTTTATGGTCTTAAACAAGCTCCTAGAGCATGGTACAAATGCTTGACCAAGTTCCTTATTGAAAAAGGCTTTGAGATTGTAAAAATTGATTCTACTCTTTTCACTAAAAGGGTTAATGGAGAATTATTTGTGTGCCAAATTTATGTTGATGATCTTATATTTGGATCAACTAACCCTCATTTTAGTGAGAAGTTTGGAAAGCTTATGTCGGAGAAGTTTGAGATATTTATTGTTAAGGCATATCTCTCTCAATGTAGTTTTGGTGATTGATGACAACACATTTGCGGACTAATCGTGTGCTTTGAGAATTTCAGAGATCTATCTTTGGCATGAGACAATTTCTTCCCCTCGGAGTTTTAATCAAGACGGTGTAACTCTTTCGTTTCTGTTTTGGTAGACATGTTTCGTAGGAGTCACCGTACTATCAAGAGGGGATCCGCTGTTGGTAAGGCTAGGGTGGAATCAACACGTACACATCCGTTTTGCACCCCCTGAGCCTTCTCGCTTCGATGGAGGCTTTCTTCCCCTTCTATGGGTTTTGGCTTGGTCCTGGCGGTAGTACCGTGGTGCCTAGCGGTAGTACCGCTCAAGAGCCACATGCGGCAATATCGCTCTCCAGCGGTAGTACCACCTGTGGGTCCTCAGCTGTAGTATCGCTGCGGTACCGGGATCCTGCCCCGTTGACTCGATGGGGTCGCCCCTCGTGTCGGATTGTGCGGCACTAAGCAGCGGCAGTAGAAGCGGTAGTACCGCTCAAGAGCGGTAGTACCACCCTACCACCGTGGCAGTACCGCACTGGATCCATCCCATTCCCATCTGCCTGCCCTCCCTACATGCACGGCAGTACCGCGAGGGGGAGCGGTAGTACCGTTGGGGCTAGCGGTAGTACCGCTGCCCCCTGCAGTAGTACTGCTCTCTGCGGGGCTGTTCTGGGGGTAACGGTTGGATTGTTCCCACACTATAAAAGGGAGTCTTCTTCTCCAAAGTTGACTCACCTCTTCCCCCAAAAGCTCCATTGTTGCTCCAAGCTCCATTTTCGCCTGGTCTCTCTCCCTAGCCAATCAAACTTGTTGATTTGCTCGGGATTGGTTGAGAAGGCCCCGATCTACATTTCCACCAAGAGAAATTTGTTTCCTTGATGACCCACAAGTATAGGGGATCTATCGTAATCCTTTCTATGAGTAAGAGTGTCGAACCCAACGAGGAGCAGAAGGAAATGACAAGCGGTTTTCAGTAAGGTTTTCTCTGCAAGCACTGAAATTGTAGGTAATAGATAATTTTGTGATAAGATAAATTGTAACGGGTAACAAGCAATTAAAGTAAATAAAGTGCATCAAGATGGCCCAATCCTTTTTGTAGCAAAGGACAAGCCTGTACAATTTCTTATAACACTACAAAATAAAGACACATGCGTGACATTTTGGGCCGAACGAAACTTTTTTCTGTCATACATATGACACTTCTATGACGATAATTGTGACAAAACCCGGTATCATCATAGATGTGGTGGGCTCCTACTTCTATGACAAAAAATCATGACAGAAAATGGGCTTTTCATCCTGGGCGGGCCGGAGACGCAGCTGCATGACATTCTTTGGGCCGTCCATGATGGAAAAAACCGTGGTAGAAGCGAGGGCGAGGAAAATTTCGGGGAGTTCCGGTTACGGTGGGAGGTCGGGGGCCGAGCGATGCGCGTTTCTCTCGTACATGTACGCGCGTGTGTGCGAGGCGTTGGCTCTAACTGAACTCGAGTGAGGCGTTGGGCTCTAACTGAACCCAATCGATTGCACTGCAGGCTACGTGTTACTGAACCCGAGCAACCAATCGATGGCTGTTAACTGAACCCGATCGAGCGATTCCTTCGCAATTGCTGCTAACTGAAGCCGATCGATTGGATGAATAGTGAGTGTTGTGGGGGGTTTGGTGAACAGTGAGCGGTGGCGTTGCCTCTGGATGAACAGGACCCCGTGCTGTGGAGGGCTGGATGAATAGTAGACTGTGGAGGGGTGGTTGAATAGGACCCGTGGTGTGAAGGGCTGGATGAACAGTAGACGATGGAGGGGTGCCCGAGGAGGGGTGGTTGAACAGTAGCCGGTGGAGTAGCGTGCGGTGGAGGCTGGATGAACAAGATCCCGTTAAGGCTGGAGGAGGTCAACGGTAGCCCGTGGAGGTTGGAGGAGGTCGAAGGTAGCCCGTTGAGGCTGCAGGAGGTCAACGGTAGAGATGAATAGTATCCCGTGGTGTCCCGTTTTGCGGTACGCCACACCCCTCCCGATGAACAGGACCCCTATTTCGATCGTAGCGCTCCAACACAAGTTTGTTTCGTCCGTTTTATGGTACGCCACACCCCTCTCGATCAACAGGACCCCCGTTTCGACCGTAGCGCTCCAACACAAGTAGGTTTCGTCCGTTTTGCGGTACGCCACACCCCTCCCGATCAACAGGACCCCCGTTTCGACTGTAGGAGGTCCGTTTCGTCCAGTTTGCGGTACGCCACACCGCTCCCGATCAACAGGACCCTTGTTTCGACGGTAGGAGGTCCGTTTCCTCCGTTTTGCGGTACGCCAGAACCCTCCCGACCAACAGGACCCCGTTCCGAACGTAGGAGGTCTGTTTCCTCCGTTCTGCGGTATGCCAGGCCTTGTTTCCATCGCCTGTTCCATCCAAGCCCTCCCGATGAACACGACCATGCATTTCGTTCTGACCCAGCCGGTTGGCTCCCACGCGTTCCGTTGCCTCCCGATGAACACGACGCATTCCGTTGCCTCCCCATGAACACGACGCATTCCGTTGCCTCCCCATGAACACGACGACGACGTTGTTTCTCCGTTCCGACCCAACCATGTCAACGAGCCCTCGCCGTACGTATGCGCGAGTAGGTGTTCGAGACCCAGCCCGTATGTACACATACGTGGCTGTATTTTCTTTCTTGCACGCTGGTCGCTGTACATACGTGTACATGCTACGTGGGCGCCTCTACTACGACACGTGCGTGCCTCTACATCCACTAGTATATATGTACGTACACGTTTGCGACCAGAATAACAACGCTACGTACGCTTCGACCAGGTGGGTCCCGACTGTCAGGCACTTCCTTGCGTGCGAAGATGTAGCTGGTGGGTCCCAGCAGTTAGGGGGCAAATCGTTTTTTTGCCCGGACGCACTTCGTTGCATGCGAAGGTGTAGCTCGTGGGTCCCAGTAGTCAGGGGAGAAACTTTTTTTTCGCGAAATACGGTGGCCCGTCCGGTGGGTCCCCGCTGTCAGGTGGAGGAATAATTATTTTGCGCGTAATAAGGAGGCACTTCCTTGCTGTGGCCGTGGACCCAGCTATCAGTCTCTCCACGTACAGTCCACGTCCGCTGGAAGCCGTTCCTTGACCACGTTGACCACGCCGTGCCGAGAGAACTAGGGCGGTGGACAACGGCGAGGCCTAGGAAGGGGACGACGCGGAGCCGGGGAAGACGTGGTAGTGGATGCCCATGCGTAGAGGAGTACAAGGATTCACTGGTTCGCTGCAGTGTGAGGCTCCCATCGCCGTAGAATAATAGGGGTTGTGGGTGAGTAGAGGGATGCCCTGGCCAGCAGTGGGAGTAGTAGGCGGCGGTGAGGCCTCCGCTGCATCGCAGCTGGCCATGGGAGGCAGGAGCATGAGGCACGACCGCCGCTAGTTTGGGCGGATGGAGCAAGAAGACCAGAGGTTGAAGAAGCACTACGGCCGTTGGATGGACATCGTACGGTCACTGGAGCTAGAATCGTGCATATTGACTAAGTTGACAAAGCCATCCGTCCCCGTCAACTTAGTAGGCCCACAAGTCAGCCTGCCACTATACTGGGTCACAGCTAACAGGGGGTGAGGGAGTCCTGGATTAGGGGGTATCCGGATAGCCGAACTGACGGACCGTCAAGATACAAGACTCAAGACTTCGTCCCGTGCCCGGATGGGACTCTCCTTTGCGTGGAAGACAAGCTTGGCGATCCGGATATTAGATCTCCTTCTTTGTAACTGACTCGGTGTAAACCCTAGCCCCCTCCGGTGTCTATATAAACCGGAGGGTTTAGTCCGTGGAGGGACAATCATAATCATCATAGGCTAGCTTCTAGGGTTTAGCCTATACGATCTCGTGGTAGATCAACTCTTGTAATACTCATATTATCAAGATAAATCAAGCAGGAAGAAGGGTTTTACCTCCATAGAGAGGGCCCGAACCTAGGTAAAACATTGTGTCCCTTGCCTCCTGTTACCATTAGCCTTAGACGCACATATCGGGACCTCCTACCCGAGATCCGCCGGTTTTGACACCGACATTGGTGCTTTCATTGAGAGTTCCTCTGTGTTGTTGCTGCAAAGGCTCGATGGCTCCTTCAATCATCAACAACAACGCGGTCCGGGGTGAGACTTTTCTCCCCGAACAGATCTTCGTGTTCGGCGGCTTCGCATTGCAAGCCAATTCGCTTGGCCATCTGGGGCAGATCGACAGCTACGCCCCTGGCCATCAGGCCAGGTTCGGAAACTTGAACTACACGGTCGATATCCGCGGAGACTTGATTTTCGATGGATTAGGGCCTACGCCAGGAGCGCCGAACAGTCACGATGAGCACGGCTTAGACCTGCTGTCACACAATACTCGGGATATCGCACCAGCAGGAGCTTCGGACCTAAACCCGAGGCAGATCGCGTCGTCCAAGGACGGGTGGTGGACCCCGCCCCCGAGGCCGCACACTCATTTGCGGTAGAGCCGAACACAGACTCCACCCACAAGGAAGCCTGTGACTCCGGACCCCCGAACTCGTGTCCGGATGTAGGTTCCAGTCCGCGTACCCCCAAGCCCGACGAATCCGGTTGGTCTCTGGTAATGGAGTTCACCGCTGCGGATATCTTCCTGCACTCGCCCTTTGGCGAGATGCTGAACTCGTTAAAGTCTCTCTCTTTGTCAAGAGACTCTATGCCGAACTATGTCCGGCTCGAGTGGGAAGCAGGCAACGAGGGAATTCGTTGCCCACCCACCACCCACTTCATTGCCACGGTCGATGATTTGACCGACGTGCTTGACTTTGACTCTGAAGACATCAACGGTGTGGACGACGATGCAGGAGAAGAAGAGGAACCACCGCCCACGGGGCGCTGGACAGCCACCTCCTCATGTAATTTATATATGGTGGACACTCCCAAAGAAACCAATGGCGATGAGGCAATAGAGGATAGTCCCTCAAGGAAGAAGGCAATGTATGAACGTCATCAACGCCGCTCCAAGCCCCGCCACAACAATACTGGCACAGGAGTCAAAAACAATCCGGAACATGCCGAAGACAAATACAATCCCGATCAGCCTGCCTTCGAACAGGCCGGACAGGCGACGGGCAGATACTCGGCGGAGGACAACTACATGCCCCCCTCCGAAGACGAGGTGAGCCTCGGTGACGATGAATTCGGCGTGCCTGAGGATCCCGTAGAGCAAGTTCGCTTTAAACGACGGCTTATGGCCACGGCGAAAAACCTGCCAAAGAAGCAACAGTAGCTCAAGCTGACCAAGATTTGCTCACAGACAGATGGACCAAGGTCCTGGCAATCGAGGAATACGGACTCGACCGCCCCGCCAAAAAGTACACAAAGCACAATTCGCTACCTAAAGCTAAGAAGGAGGCCATAAAGCCCACACCCCGACGCCAATACACCATGGTCCGGGGCAATACGCAGGAAACGCGAGGCAGCATCCATAAACCTGGATGCAACAGACATAAGCGTCACAAAAATAATGATGACGACAAACACAAGGGAGTTGGTGCTGAATTCCGCGACCCCCAGTCCGGTCAGCGGAAAGCCAGAAACACAACAGCTCAGGCCCATCTGGCCCGAGCAGCATACTTGACCAACCATGTCAAATTCATGGTACCCCTAGAGTGGCGGCCAAGCATACCAATAGAGAATGCCGGATCCTCAAAACAAAATGGCCGGCCGGGTGCCGGAAACAATAAAAGGAGGCTTCAAACAACGAGAAGCCCAAACCACCAAACATGGCGAGATCAAAGGAAGATCCTCCGCAGTACAAAAACACGGCCAACCATCTCCGATCACATCGACCGTCCGGACAATACCAACCATAGCAAGCTAATTGCACTTACTATCAACCCAATAGTTTGTGGGTTCCACCCCACACGAGCCCCTGTGGGCAAAAACAGTAGCCCAAACTAGCCGCGCAAGGCCAAAATTTGCCAGATAGGTATTGATCGCTCGAGGATTAAACCCATTAATAACATCTTCTCGAAGATGCCGTCCCAGGTGTAGAGGCCAAGTTTTACAGGCCAACCACCCTGGAGGTTGTCTTCGGATCACCAAACAAATACCATGCCGAAGAATAAGTCTTCGGCATTGTCCCCTTATACAGTAACTACCATATACTATCGGGACGAATCGCGTTGGCTAGACTCAACGCGATACAACATCAGGCCAAATCCACGTGACATGGTCACAATTATGGACAAAGCCACACTCCACCCTAAGAGTGGAAATTATACCGCCGCTGATATAGAGAGTTGTGCCCATTTATCGAACTTCTATTCGGTAGCCAACCACCCGAACACCAATTGAGGAGTCCGAGCTACTTTACGACATGATAGCCTGGCTCAACCAGGCCCCGATCAGGCACCTGCGGTTCAACCACCATATGGCATGTAGCCGCCTCTAAGCATTTGTCTTTACAGACTAACTTCTGCGTAGAACAGGACCGGCGACATGGAATCAGCTCGGACGCACAAGGCGGGAACACATAAGTACCCCCCAAGGAGACAGTCTGGATACACTTTGGATCCACAACTAGCCTCCTCCAGTCCGGCCACGACAGGTTCCACCAGCACACCTCTTTTCATAAGCATAATCTGTACTCATACGCATAGACCTGTCACTCTACTACAATACGTAGACTAAAATAACACTCACCGGCCGTCGTTCCTCATTGACGCTCTTTTCTTCGTCATAACAGCACCCGCACATAGTTTCATGCCCCACTATGCCAGGGGCTTCATAGTACTCATAATATGGCAACAAAGTCCGGCCACCTTTTCGGTCGCTCGGCACCCCGAACTTATAGCACTATATGCATGAGCTCCGAATCATGTCTTGGGTCATTAGCTGGGTTTACCTGGCTCCCATGTTTTGGTACCTTACGTTCCGCTCCATCGGCTAAGGTAGCGCTGGGAGAACTACTGCGATTGTGTCCCGGTTCTTCCGGATGAGCACCTCAGTAGAGAAAGCTGAAAACTAACTGTCATGATACAGCGAGAGCTGGTCAGCTGTTCGAGAGGTTATAAAATCTTTAAATATTTATTCCGCACAATGCCATAATAAATGTAGAGTGCGACGGATCAGTTTTCTGATCAGGCGCCGTTAAAGCCCCTTGTATGGTCTTCCAAACACCAGGGGCTGCGCCTACCATACTCGAATTCCTATGGCTAAATGAGAGTGATAAAGCCCTATAGTCTGATTGCCTGGTTCGTGGTGATGAACACCTCCTTAAAGGACCCAACAATGGGATAAAGAGTGTTCAGGTATGTCCCGAACACCCTCGTACTTTTTATGTGGGGGCAGAAGCCGATGACTGGCCAACTCTCAAGATTTACACATACTAAATGACCGTAGAGGAAGAAAAACAAACTTTCATATAACAGGCAATAAATAATAACAGTGCCATTATCCCGCATTACAAAGGACGGCATGACTGCCTTCAGGGAAATATAGTGTCTTTGGTACACTGTTCCACCACAAGGCGAGCTCCTTTCAGGACACCCTCATAATACAATTCGGGCTTGCGATGCTCCTTACCCTCCGTTGGTCCCTTAGTCATCATCTTTTCGGCATCAAGCTTCCCCCAGTGCTCCTTCGCGCGGGCAAATGCCATGCTTGCACCTTCTATACAGACCGGCCGCTTAATGACTTTGAGCCGAGGGCAAGCACCAACAATCCGCTTCACGAGTCCGAAGTAACTGCTTGGAATCGGCTTAGCGGGCCACAGCCGGACAACTAAGTCCTTCATGGCTAGTTCGGCCGCCTGGTGCAGTTCGACCAGCTGCTTCAGCTGATCAATAAAGGGCACCGGATAATTTGGCGCCAAATATTGCAACCAGAAATGCTTTTCCGCAGACTTCTTCTCTTCAGTCCGGTAGAATTGGGAAGCATCAGATATACTGCGCAGCAGGTCCATAAACGCCCCCGGAGAAACAAGAATTCAGTTTGTTGCTTAGAGTCCCTCCCATTACTATGCAAAAAATGCTTTGAGTACAAAAAGCCTTACCAGCCGCAACCCTCCGTGCCTCCTGAATATCCTTCAGAGCACCTCGGGCTTCTTCCCGAGCATCATCTGCGGCTTGGAGAGCTTGGGCGAGTTCAGACTCTTTCCCTGCTAGACTCTGCTCTAAGGTCTCGCTCTTCTTCACGGCCTCCTGGAGCTCAGGCTCAGCTTCAATGACCCTGGCCTTGTGCTTCTCGCGACGAGCCTGCTCTGCGGCGGCCTTCTTGTCGGCTTCGGCCACAACCTTCTTCAGTGTCTCAATTTCGGCACTCGCTCCTAAAGCATACAATACAAATATTTTCATCAGGCACAACTACTCATTCGTGCTGAACTTAGGACAAGGTTTCGACATACCTTGCTTGTCCTCCAACTGCTTCTTCACGTGGCCAAGTTCTTCTTCAGCCCGTTCCAGACTTTGCTTTAGTCCGGACACCTCCGCATTATGAGAGGCGGTGGTCGCTACAGACGCATGTTTTCAAACAAAGGGATATATGTCATTAACAGAGTCTCCTGCGAAGCAGAAATTTGATCCCCTGTCCGGCTCTCTCTCTTTAACCAGACAGTGCATCAGGGGCTACCACTCATACTATGACAATCTTCAAAGGTTTCTAAAAACATACCTCAAAGCCTTTTATAAGGCTAAGGTAGGATTCATTCAGTCCTCTCTCAGCGGACTGAATCTTTTCAATCACCACACCCATGAGGGCGTGATGTTCATCGACGATGGACGCACTCTTTAGCGCTGTCGATAGGCCGCCCGACAACTCTGCTTGGATAGAGGTTGCTGGCAGAGCGGGCCTGCCTCCCTCCATCGAGGGGGGCTGCTCGCCCAATCCTGGAGCTTCAAAGGTCTCCAGGACCGTGTCCGGCTGCGGGCCGAATCCAAGATCGCCCCCACCATCGATGATCATGGGAACCGCTGCTCCCGTGTGTCTGGCCCCAGAGATATGCCCTCCCTGGTCCGGGTCTCGCTGGGATGACACCTCAAGGTCACACCTAGGCTTCGGGGAAGGGGCCTCTGGAGGCGTCTCACTCTCCAGGGCATCTGAGCTCAGCGAATCCTCCGATGAGGACCGTCCGGCGTGGGACCTCGCTGGGATGCACAAAATATGGCGATAGTTAAACTACTACATCCTAATAACCACGTGCGCATATGCCTGTTCGGATTTCGTGTACTCATGACTTTACCAGGGCCTGGGCCCTGGGATCCCACTCCGGTCTGCTATTGGCAGCCGTGGTGGATACCTCCGGGAGGGAACTTTTCCCCCTCTTTGGCCATTCGACCTCCAGGGATGAGGAAGCCATCCTTTTCATCCCTTCCCCCCGTGGAGGACTCATCTTCTTCCTCCTCCTCTTCATCTTCGGAGGAGGGATGGGCGCTGGAGTCTTTGGATTGTGTGTCCGACGCATCGCGACGACGGAGGCCGCTCTGGGTCTTCTTGACCTTCTTGGAGGCCTCTTTCTTCGGCGCCTCGTAAGGCGCTGGGACCAGCATCTTCGTAAGAAGAGGTCCTGCCGGTTCCTCCGGCAGCAGGGCCGGACAGTGTATCCGCCCCACCTTCTTCGTCCATTCCTGGGATTATTGTAGAAAGCATGATAAAAGCGTCTCCCTCGGGATATGCCAGCTAAACATGGATAGACAAAACATAGCAATGACTTACTGGACTTGCAGAGTGGGACAGTTGATACCCGCGGTCTTTGGCGGAGCCCGACCACGGTTTGCTAGACTTGAAGAGCACCTTCCAGATGTCCTTGTGTGAGGAGCTGTAGATCTCCCGTAGGGTCTGGTGCTCGGTTGGGTCATATTCCCACAAACTGCAGGATCGGTGCTGACAAGGGAGAACTAGGCGAACGAACATCACTTGGACTATGTTGACGAGTTTGACATCCTTGTCTACCACGCTCTGAACACGTGTTTGGAGCACCGACAGCTCATCGGATGAGGACCAGTTCGGGCCCTTCTTGGGCCAGGACGTGCGCCGCAGTGGGGCTCCGGATCTGAATTCAGGAGCAGCGGCCCAATTTTTACCGCGCGGCTCGGTGACATAGAACCACTGCTGCTGCCACTCCTTGACGGAATCATTGAAGGTGCCCGTCGGCCATGTTACCTTGGGCATCTTGCTCACCATGGTGCCGCCGCACTCAGCATGCTCGCTATTGACCACCTTGGGCTTCACATTAAAGATCTTTAGCCATAAGCCGAAGTGGGGTGAAATACGGAGGAAAGCCTCACACACGACAATAAACGTCGAGATGTTGAGGAAAGAATTAGGGGACAGATCATGAAAATCAATCCCGTAATAATACATGATGCCGCGAACAAATGGGTGGAGGGGAAACCCGAGCCCGCGGACAAAATGAGGAAGAAACACGACCCTCTCGTGGGGATCCGGAGTAGGGACGGTCTGTCCCGCCGTCGGAAGGCGGTGGCCGATTTTCTTGGACAGGTACCCGGCCTCTTAGAGCTTTTTGATATCCTTCTCCCAGAGGGTAGAGGCCATCCATTTGCCTCCTACTCCGGATCCGGACATCTTCGGAGAACTTCTCTTCGACGGAGAAGACGAGTGCTTGGGCGCTAGGGCTCGAGCAAAGGGAAATGGACGAGCGGAAGGGAAAGGCGTCGGCAAAGAAGAAGAGACCTCATCTCTTTATAGAGGCAACAAAATCTTTTGCACCTCCCTACTTACCTGGTGGAACCCGCTTGTTCCCCACTCGCCATGATTGGCGTAGCAATTGGGTTACCCGTGCCCGTATCGATGAAAGCCCCGCGATAAGGGAAACATGATAACTGCTTTGAGAGGAGGTGCCGCGGATGCCGCCTCGCAATATGTGTGGTGGTTGGTTGTGGAAAAACGGTTCGAATAATGACTCGACCATAGTGTCGAGTCACGAGTTGTCAGCAGATTATATTTGTGGAACATCATTCTCTCTATGGTGGAATGTGAAAGTCGTCTTGCGAAGCCGGGCACGATTTAAGTGTTCGAGGTTTACTTTGGAGTATTCGGAGATGGAACCCGCCTTGCAATGCCGAAGACAATCTACGCGCCGGACTCATCATCATTGAAGCCTGGTTCAGGGGCTACTGAGGGAGTCCTGGATTAGGGGGTATCCGGATAGCCGGACTATATACTTTGGCCGGACTGACGGACCGTGAAGATACAAGACTCAAGACTTTAACCCGTGTCCGGATGGGACTCTCCTTTGCGTGGAAGACAAGCTTGGCGATCCGGATATTAGATCTCCTTCTTTGTAACCGACTCTGTGTAAACCCTATCCCCCTCCGGTGTCTATATAAACCGGAGGGTTTAGTCTGTTGAGGGACAATCATAATCATCATAGGCTAGCTTCTAGGATTTAGCCTCTATGATCTCGTGGTAGATCAACTCTTGTAATACTCATATCATCAAGATCAATCAAGCAGGAACTAGGGTTTTACCTCCATCGAGAGGGCCCAAACCTGAGTAAAACATTGTGTCCCTTGCCTCCTGTTACCATTAGCTTTCACTACAAAAAAAATACACTTCTGTCATGATACATGTTTGTCACAGTAGGTCGCGTTTTTTGTCATGCATGTACATCCATGACAAATTTATGAAAGAATCAAGATAGTCATACTTGTGCTGTCGTAGAAGTGTTCCATGACATTACCAAAATTATCATCATGGAAGTGTCCACTTCCATGACGATAAATCGCGCGTCACAGAAGTGCTTTCATCAAGGGTGACTGACACGTGGCATCCACCATAACGGAACACCGTTAAGCTATAGCGTCAGGTTTTGGATCCGATAACTCGTTAACAGCCCCGACCAATGGGGATTTTCCATGTGTAAAATCATCGTTGGCTGGAGGAAACACGTGTCGGCTCACCGTTGGGATAGATGTCATCCACTCATTGGACAAAAGGCGCCTATGATACGTTGACACGTGGCACGGACCAACAGAGGCCCATTCCTGTGAAAAGGATGGCCCATTTGACTTGGTCAAAAGGTGGCGGGCCGGCCCGTGTAAAGCCTGTTAACGGATTATTCGCATATAGCCCATTTACAGCCCGCTAACCCAAGGCCCGTTACGCCCTATCCGAATTAGGCCTACTAGTGTCATCTGGGCCACCCAATATGATTCCAGCCCGTTTTCACTTCTGGTCCATGTACGGCCCATGACGTCTTTCGACCCATATGAGGCCCTATGTAACTCTTGGCCTATTAACGCCCCGTGGTGAAACTAGCCCGTAATGAACAGTGTATTACATTAGACCCATTAACGGCCCGTGGTGAAACTGGCTCGTAATGAACAGTGTATCACTTTATACCCATTAAGGGTCCGTATTCCGTTGGGCCGTTTCCAGCCCATGTTATCTTTCGGCCTTCTCAGAGACCATTTACTCTTGGGCTCATTTCCAGCATTCGTTTACTTACGGCCCGTTACTATAATTTTCTGCTTATGGGCCAAATTCAGCCCGAGGTTACAGTCGGCCCGTTTGTGGTCCGTTAACACGTTGGGCCGTTTTCATAGCATCATGAAATACGGCCTATTAACGATGGCCTGTTATGGTCGGCCCATGAACGGACGATTAAAACTCTAGCCCGTTTACAGCCATAATGCGGCCTGTTATTGGCCCATGTTTGGCCAATCGATCATACTGCCCGTATAAGGCCCATTGATGATACTGCCCATAGAAGGCCCATTGTTTCTGCGGCCTGTAGAAGGCCCATTGTTTCTACGGCCCATGGAAGTCCCACTGTTTATACGGCCCGTAGAAGGCCCACTATTTCTACGGCCCGTAGGTCCAGTGTCACTACAGTAAATATTAGCCCATGGTTATTGTGGCCTAGTTTTAAAAAATAGGTTATTGCAGCCACTAGCAAATCGCAGAAAAAGAACTGCACTGACTACAAGAAAACAAATAAACAAGACAACATGGAAATAAATAAGCAAGCAACTTACACTAGGCTATCACGGCTATTACACATATTACATCCACTGGGCAACAAAGTTCGCCACCAGTGCAAATATAGGGAACACAACAGCATATAAACACCGCAGCAAAACAAGTCCAGAACTGAAACCACTTCAGAAGGGCAGATGCTTAGCAAGCTTATTAACTTTCTCTTGTTTGGCGCTTAAGTCCTCCAGCGCCTGCTGTTGCACCAGAAAGTATGCATCTGAATTCTGCAGGGACTTCCTCAGTCCTTCAGCTTCCTGTCGCATAACATCTGATTGATGTCTTTCAACTTGAAGTAGAGACTCGAGAAGTCGAACTGATTCAGGCAACGAGTTCGAAGAGCTGGTGCCAGCAGTGGTAGCCAGTAACTCGAACACTACATCAAGACAGGACTTTGGGGTTGTCTCAGTGTCCTCAATATAGTTTTTATCAGCTTTCTTGGAGACCAACAGGGATGTCTCACTATCTTGAACCTTATCTGCATTACTTCCTTTACCATTGCATAACAGGGTACTCTTCTCCAATATTTTATCCTCGTTCTAGAAGAGAAACAAACAAACACATCTCAGGTTTACAATGTAGTATATGAAACTCATTTTGGTAAACCAGTTCAGTAGTAAGGTGGACAGGATAACAGCATGAAACAAACATATATCTATGTAGTATGGTCACTGTATGGTCTATATCATTCTAGTTTATGTTGCCAAATCAAGATAGATACAGTTCGAATCATATCTATTTAAGACAAAGCAGCATAGACAGAATATAAGTGTGGGAAACCACACATTAATAACAACACTTGTAATGTGCATGGCATGAGAACATAACTGTTTATTCAATTGAAACTGAAATCAACATAGAGCAAGTTACAACATCAAACAGCCAAACACGTTGAAGAAACAGGTTTAAACATACCTGTTGCGCCATTGGAGTTTCAATTGCATCCTTCAAATTTGAAATTGGTTGGTATCAGTAAATACAGTGATGCAAGAGCAAAGTAGTATGAACCATAGCTACAGAACCTGACCTGAGAACAATTTTGCTTCTGCTTTAAGCGTTGACTTCGGGTTCAGAGTGGTGGTCCTCGTGATTTGGGCACTGCAGTTGCCTTACTAACTGCTTGTGTTTGGATGCTCTGTGGTGGAGACGGTGCTGTGTCAATGGGAACTGGGTGTCTATCTGCTGGGGTTGGGGTTAGAAGGGGTATAGCTGGTTCTCTGTCCGACTGGGTAGGGGTACAATCTATATGAGAGTGGGTTATGTGTGGTGGGGCTGATTCTTGGGCAAGTACAACCGTGGTCTATCTGCATCGACAGGTAGCACGATTTTTCTGAAGGCCGTGTTTTTACTCCCACAGATACTGCCATCACTCCCTCCAATTGAAATGGCTGATAAACAAGAAAAGTAATTGAATGTACAGACATTGTAAGATAGACAGATGCAATGGATAGTAGGGAAGAAAACAGGGCATGAAATAATTCACATTTATGTTGTGTAAGCAAACAGAATAGCAGGACATAATTTCACATATATGATGGCTAATTAAACAGGATAGCATGACACAGTTTCACATGTATGATGGCTAACTAAACATGATAGAATGACATACTTCAAAATATGATGACTATGTAAACAGGATGACATGATATAACTATACGATGTGTCTATTAAAGTGGTTGGCATGCCATAAATCACAAACATGCCGTCGATGGAAGCATGATGGCATGATATAATTCACGGATAGAATGACATAATTTAAAATATGATGACTATGTAAATAGGATGAGATGATATAACTATATTATATCTTTAGAAAATGGGTTGGTATGCCATAATTCAGATACATGTTGTCTATGTAAACATCATGGCATGACATAATTCAAATATATGATTTATATACTAAGGAAGTGAGCAGAGGGCAATTGCATATATGATGTGTCAACTAAGGAGATGGCATTCAATATTGTGTATATGATGTAAAAAAATAAGCATTGCAATACAACATATGCATTATATGAGTAATATAACCCTGCCAAGTTTGAGCATACACCTGAGGGGGATAATAGGACTGGTCATCTGCCTCTGAATCCTCCTCTGAAGAGCTATCTGTAACCAGCAAGGTATCTGCTTCAGCAGGTAGGATTGTCTGCTCTGAAGACCTTGTTTTCACTCCAGAGTTCTCCATCACCAACTCAAATGGCTGATGCACAGGAAGAGCAGTTGAATATACAAACATTGTCGACAAAAGCAATGAGAAATACAAAAAAAGGACGGCATGATAAAATTCACATATATGACGCTTGCCTAAACAGCATGGCATTGCATAATTCACATACATAATGCCTTGCAACAAGATAACATTGCATAATTCACATATATAATGTCTTGCAACAAGATGGCATTGCATAATTCACATATATGGTAATTAGACACTAAACAGGTGGCATTCACACAAAGCATGTCTAAACTAAGCAAATGACATAGCAATGCAAGATACCATACGCATGATATGAGTAACATAACCCTTCCAAGTTAGGGAATGCACCTCAGGGGGAAACATGACTGGTCATCTGTCTCTGAATCCTCCTCTGAGGAGCTATCGGTAACCAGCAAGACATGTGCTTCGTCAGATAGCATTGTCTACTCTGAAGACCTTGTTTCCACTCTAGATTTTTCCATGACCGTGCCGAATGGCTGATGCACAGGAAGAGTAATTGAATGTACTAAAATTGTTGAAAAATTTAACACATAATAAAAAAATGATGGCATGATATAATTCACATATAAGATGACTGGCTAACCAGGGTGGCATTACAAAATTCACATATATGATGCCTGGCTAGACAAGATGGCATTGCATGATTCACATATACGATAAAGAAACTAAACAGATGGCATTGACACAAAGCATGTCTAAACTAAGCAGATGACATCTTTAATGTATACAGTAAGCAATGCAAGGCACCATATGCATGATATTACCAACATCAGCATGACAAGTTAGAGTGAAGACCTCATGGGGTAAATAGGAGTGGTCTTCTCCTTCTGAATCCCCCTCAGAACAGTTATCTTCCTCTTGATTATGATCCGAAATGGGTGGAGGGGGATGCCTTTGCGCCCACCATGGAACGACGTTTGCATGAAATTTTATTGCCACGCAAGGCTCATCTCTTTTGCTCTACATGATCACTTCCATTGTGTACAATAACTGGCATGCATAGGAATAAAACATAGTGAGATTATGTAAGGAGTGCATGCACAAATCCAGAGTGATGGTAGCAAATTGTGGATAGACCCAAAACCAATGATTGCAGGCAGATAATAGCTTTATCTAAAAAATACAGATAATGGCTCCTTTAATGTTTGTTTGCACCCAACATGAAACTCATAGTAGACACCAGAGATTAACCAGATAGTAGACAGATAGTACTGATTGCTGCCCCAATATGTACCCCACAACCATTTAAAAACTCAAGTTTCAGCATTAGTTTAGACCTGACCCGG
The DNA here is from genome assembly GCF_002162155.2 of Triticum dicoccoides. Classification (NCBI taxonomy): domain Eukaryota; kingdom Viridiplantae; phylum Streptophyta; class Magnoliopsida; order Poales; family Poaceae; genus Triticum; species Triticum dicoccoides. The sequence continues at coordinate 310,159,407 of NC_041381.1, forward strand.
AGTCTAATAGGTGAACACGACAATAATGTAGCATGTCATCATATTAAGCGACGCATAACGTAAGCAGACACGAAAGAGTGCGACCTCTCTTGCGGACCCGTGTAGTCCTCAAGGTCATCTGCACAGTTGATGATGGTTATGCAGTTGTTGTGGTTGCCGGCGGCGAGGAAGAAGATCTGAGGCGGCGAAAGACAGTCTGGAGAGCGGATCCCTGCTGTGGTGAACCCTTCCGTTGTTGGAGTAGCTGAACTGGGGTGGAACACAGCACCGCAGGAGCAGGACAAACCACACAAGGTTTTCTTTGACACATATCTGTAACAGCAGTAATTGAGTAAGGGCTTGTTTGAATTTGAGGATTCTAACAATGCAGGGATAGGAAATAGACAGGAATAGGATAGGAATGCACGTGCAAAACAGAGAATTTAAAAACACAGGATTTCTGCCAATCTGGGTGTTTGATTCACAACAATTGGAAGATCACAGGATGCAAAAAAGCATGGTGAGATTAAGTCAAACCACAAGAAAATGTACGGTTATAATGCTATTATGCTACTATCTCTTAGTCTTGTGCTTGATGAATAGGAATATGAAAAGGAGGAGAAGTGGAAATTACAATTCCTACGGTTTTTATTTCAAGGAGACACTAAAGGAACAAATCCTACAGTTTTCCTTTGCTCCATTCCTTTGCACCAAATTCATGAAAAGTAGTACCATAGGAAACTTTCCAATTCCTATGTTTTTCGTTCACTTTTCCTTTCAAGCACTGGCGATTCTAGTAGGCAGGCTAGAGCAAGGAAAATCCTACACTAAAAAAATGTTTTTGTGCTACTTATATTACTTTGGACCCAGGCCACGGCCATACTAGCTCAACTCCCTGGCCCGTCGACAAATGCACAGCTCAAACGCGCAAAAATAAATAATGATGGTGTTCAAGAGAGTCCATCACGGATAGCTAAGTTGCCTGGTACCTCACTGCTTGTCATATAGTAGGATAAAATAATCGTATTTCCCGTTACTACAAGTGCTCAGTGGACAATATATATAACGTGTAGAGTAAAAAAGAGATGCAACAAGTGTACAACCTCTTTGGCGAAGCCATGTCGATCTCAGCGTGATTGGGTTGGCCGGTGAGGATGCTCCGGCTGACTTTGCTGTCGGAGGAGGGGAAGAAGATCTTAGGTGTCTAGAGATGGAGCCCGAGGTACTACTCCGCTGGGATGGAGGGTTTCGTCGATGGAGGACCTCCGGTGAGTTGTACGACGCCGAGGCTGAAGCAGGACAAGAGAGACAATGAACAACGTTAACCTGAGTGGAATTCTAATAGCATCTCCAATACATGACGTAAAATACATAACCACAAAGTGCTAGATGCAAAATGCATCAATCGCTCATCTCTAAGCTTAACTGTCGAAACTGATCTTAACTGTCGAAACTGAACTTAACTGTCGAAACTGAATTTTGCTGTCGAAACTGAATTTTGCTGTCGAAACTGAACGCACTAGAAAGGTGAGGCTACACGTCGGTCGACTGACTTTTTCATCTCTGGTCAGTCGATTTTGCAGCCATTGGATACGAAATCAAGGGCCTGTGGTTCATCTTCAACCTCCACCCCCCTGAGCCGCCAGCCACCACTGGCCAAACAGCAGCCCACCGCCGGTCCGCCGCCGCCCCGGCCATCCCTCGAGGCCCCCCCGTGCCGAGCTTTTTCTTCGGCGATCCCCACGCCACCGCCCCGCCAACTCCCCGCCACTGCCGGCGACCACCACGCCCATCCTGAACCCTAAGATAGATAGTAGGGTACCTCTCCAGCGAGCCCCCATCCCCGCTGCGGCTGGTTCTTCCTTCACCCCGGCGAGCCCACCCCTTGAAAATCGACTGACCCGAAAGTCGATTCAGTCGACTGAAGTGTAGCCAAATCGGAGCAGCATCGCAAGCAAGAGCAAGAGCGAGAGCAGCAGCGCAAGCAAGAGCAATAGCAAGAGCAGACCAGGCAGGGGACCGAGAGCAAGAGCAGAGCATCAACGAGAGCGAGAGCTAAAGCAACAGTAGCTCCTACTGATGTGGATGTCACCGCCGAGGGAGCGACGCCAGGGAGGAATTGGCCGGTGACGCCGCCGTGGATGGCGCCGCGCCGGGTCAGCTCGAGACCGAGCGCCGGCAGCACCGTGAGATCGAATCAAGAAGAAAATGCGGCGATTAGTGTACAACCTCTTTGGTGGCGCCGATTAGGCCACAGCTTCATCCGAGGAAACGGTGATGATGATGCTCTTCCGGTGGTGCAGGTGAAGACAATGGTGTGGGAATAGAGATGGCGCAAAATACAAGGGGAACGTCGGGGCAGCTCCTTGGAGGTGGAGGACGGGGTGGCTGAACATGTGGGATGATGAGATCGATGACGGATCCTCATCCGGTATGATGGATGAGGGACATCGAGGTGTTGCTGTGGACGACGTCGTCGGGGAAGAGGCTCCGCCTGGGTGGCGGACGGAGGAGGGTGTGGGGTTTCGTCGCGGGTTTTCGCAGCCTCGGTGTACGAATGGGTGGGGGCGGATGGGATGGCAGTGGGGAACCATGGCTTAGAGACGCGTTTGTCTGAAATGTGGGGTAAGTTACGAAAGTACCCCCCACCGATTTGAGGTGGTTCTTTCGGTTCAGGGGTACCACGGGCATTTCGTGTGTCGGGATTTCACAGGAGGTGGGAGTTTTCATGCGCATTGTAATTTCGGAATAGCAAGGCGCGGGTTGAGATGGAGGGAGTTGTCGGAGCACAACAAGACAATGATATATCTTAAATATTTCGGGCTAACAAGGCGCGGGTTGAAGAGGCGGGAGTTTCGCAGCACGATAGACAGAGACGCTAGCTTCAATTTTCGGCATAACAAGGCGCGGTTTGAAATTTCAGAAGAACAAGCTTAACGTGTACCCAAAAAAAAGACAATTTGCACCTCAACACGCACAACACACACACAAACACCATTTAGACTAGAGTAAGGTACACGTGCATTGCACGCTTGAGATTTGGCAACCAAATTATGAATAAATACCACATTATAGCATGCAAGCTTTGAGTCATATATGCATGATGTAGATGTTCGTTTAATTCTTATAGTTCATTTCATTCAAAATCATCTAGTTTTTATAAGAAAGCTAATCTATTTTATGATTCATGAAATTGTGCGTTGTAAGACATAAAGTAAAAACAAATAATGGCAAATCATGTAGAAAAACATTTGGGCAATTCTGATACGGAAGATTCTAGAACAAATAAGAAGTGCTTGTGTTTTGATGTTTGTGCATTATGCTTACAACCATGGAGTCTTCTAGATTATACATGTGGCGAAATCTGGTGGAATCTAGATGATATCCAACGGCCAATAGTGCTCAAATTTGCCATCTTTGGACCATCGGATTCACCTCATCCAACGACCATCTTTCAAAGTTAGTTACTCGCACACAATAAAAAAAATTATAATATAATATATATATAGGGGTATAGATATAGATATGTGATGCGAAAGCCGCCCATCATCTCCAATTACACGCACGGATGCGACATGGGCAAATGATGTCTGCCATCGTTATCTCAAATTCAAATCAGTCTGACCTTGTTCAATGTGTATACACTACAACATGCTCGTTTCCAAACCACACCGCGCATATCTCCATTATATTCATGCATGCATGGGTTTCAAACATCAGGATCTCTTATTCAAATATTTGAATTCAACTTTACATTGATTATGACCTCACCTATTCTTTTACACCCATAGAGTAGTCTTCTCTTTATAATTGTACCACTAACTTTCTCTCGTGCATGCATGCACACACACTACCAGTCGGCATTATCTATCGCACGCATGCAATCTTTTTCTTCAGGTCGGTCTCCCATGAAGGCACACACCCACACACATCCCCCTCTCCATCATACCGGGCATTCTTTATCTCTCACGCGTGCATGCACAATGATCGATGTTCCTCTATGTATCTGTGTATATAGCTAGGTATTTCATAGTTTTCCACACAAACCGATCAATCGATATATCCAGTGAGGTCTCACCCTCTTTCCCACGTCCACATCGATCAATCTATACCTCTTCCACATCCACATCAATCAATCTATACCTCTGTATATAGGATTAACATAAATAGCTAATACACCCACATTAATTATATATCCAATGTCCCCCTCTCATCATCCATGCCTTTCGCTTCATCTCTCAGATGCGTGCACAATG
>NC_041381.1:310164087-310179864 GCF_002162155.2 Triticum dicoccoides
TTCATGAATTGACCCTCCTCGTAAAGGATTAGCAATGCTTGGCCCCCTAGCTCATTTATTTTTCATGGCTCCACCACTGCGTGCAACAGCGCACGTGTTCGCCCCCTCTCTCTAAATATCGATCTCGCACTTGTGCATTCCTTCATAGTCTCCCTCCACTCGGCCCCTCGCACCATCTTCTAGCCCCCCACTGGATTTTGCCACATGTACAATCTAGTAGACTCCATGGTTGAACTTAAGCATAATGCACAAATCTCAAAACAACAGTGGTTCTCTTTTGTTCTAGAATCTTCCGTATCATAACTGCCCAAACTTTTTTCTAGTTGAATTGCCATTATTTGTTTTTACTTTATGCTTTACAACGCACAATTACATGAATCATAAAATAGATTAAGGGCTTCTTTGATTCAAAGGATTCTCAAAGGAATTTTGGAGGATTCTAATCATTAGGAATTTTTCCTATCTTGGTTGTTTGATTCGTAGGATTGTAAACCATAGGAATTTTTCCATATGATTCATTTGCACTAGATTTCATAGGAAACATCCCATCCACTCAAACCTCTTTGAAAGAATTCTGCGTTTTTTCTATGCAGAATCAAACACTCGTACAATCCTGTAGGATTCAAGACGACATTCCACTATAATCCCATGTTTGTCCTATTCACGCATTCTTAGCTTTTTTATAAAAACTAATTTGATTTTGAATGAGATGAACTATAACAATTAAACGAAGGGCTACATCATGCATATATGACTAACAACTTACATGCTAAAGTGTGGTATTTATTCAAAATTTGGTTGCAAAATCAGATGCGTGCAATGCACGTGTACATTACTAGTACTTCGAGTATGTGCAAAACACGTAAATTAGAATACCAATGGCACGCTACACAGTGTCTCTCTTATAGTTCATGAAGCCACGTGGCACATGTGGAGGCGTTGTCGCGACCTCCTTGCGTGGATTGATCACAGTGACGTGCTGCTGGTTCCAGAAGAATGTACTCGTCCTCCCTGAGCCATACTGGTGGTACATGCACGAAGCGAAGATGTGCACGCACGCCACGCACGCACACGCGGGTACACGGGCGGACGCAATTTTGTACCAAGATCCACCCCATGTGATAATTTGACGCGTGTAAAGTCGTTCACTTCATTGATGGTCAATTAATACAGCGCATGCAAATTGAGTGGACGTGAGGGCGGAAGAAAGACATTATTACTCCACTGCGCGCATGCGAGTAGTTAAATCGTGGGTTGCTAGTAGTACTTCCATTGGTCTCCTTCATATTTTGTGCCAATTTTTGACAGTAACATAATATTTACGCATTTGAGCAATGTCGTACTTGAAATTTATGTTTCGCTAAACTCATCGGGAGCTGTTTCGATCCTCGAAATGAAAACCATCAATTAATCTTTACCTTGTTCCTATCACATTCGAAAGCCTGCTCACACCTACTACGTACCAAACCTGAACGTGTTCCCACTATGCAGGTATTAGTACTACTAGTGCTAGTACTTAGGTTACAAAAAGGGGAACTACCTAACCAAAAATTACTCTACCTTTCCTCCTCATAAGTGCTTCTTCTTCGTCCGTCGTTGCCATGGCCGGTGAGCAGAGCTCTAGGTCGAGAACTACACGTAACAAGGGAGCGGCAACCAAGGCTGCGGAAAAAAAGAGGACTCGCCGCCACGCAGAGACCTCGAAAGATCTCTCATGGGCAGGCGATGGCTCACAGGAGCGCCCTAGCCGCGTAGGCGAACATGCCGAGCCGGCGGAGTTGGAGTCGTTATCCCTCGACGGCATGCCCGATCAGCTCAATAAGCACCTCAATAAGCAGAAGGAGTTCATCCAAGGCTTGACGGAGTTGCTGAAGGAGAGCCTCGGCGACATGCCCGCTGAGCTTAATCAGCAGGGGGAGTTGACCGCCGGCTTGGTGATGATGCTGAAGAAGAGCATTGCCTCGGAGAAGAAGGCGACTGGAGAAATCCTGCGACTTCAGGAGGACAAGGCGAAGCTCTGCCACGAGATCGACCTGTTGAAGGAGAAGAACGCCGGCTGGAAGAAGCGGCGTGAGAATAGTAGTTCCTCGATGAAGATGCTGCAGGCCCTCGTCATGGAACAGAAGGAGGAGTTGGCGAAGCTCCACATCGAGCACCCAGCTGCTGTCAAGGTACGTAATGTGGCCGTGGAACAGATGATGAAGGCTCGCGTCGAGAAATCCTGCGTCATGCACAGAATGAAGAAGATGGCGGAGGAGACGTGCAAGGAGATGGAGGTCGTGGAGGCTATGAAGAAGCAGTTACGACTCTGCGGCGAATTAGATCATTTGGGGTGATAATCTTCCTTTTTTTTTGCTGTTGTGTTTCATCTTCTACTTCGGGTGTTTCGCCGCACGTGTCATGTTCTCTGCGAGGCATGAATAGAACAATGGTTTTTGTTTTTTGAGGGAATGAATAGAACAATGCTAACAATGAGATGACTAGCAAATTAGATCATTCTTTATCGCCATATGGCACTGGGCTGCCGTGTTTCGTGCTCCTCTGTCGCAGTACTACTCCAGTGGAAAACTTGAGTATACCGCACGGTTCTTTGCTCCTCCTCAATCAGGTCGTCAGCGCATTTATACGAGCAGTCAAATCACAAGGCCCCGCCTTCCAGCAGTAATGAGCCGTCAAATCACAAAGGCCCTCGCATCTCATGAAACCGACCAAGCTAGACTGCCCCACCCTCTAGCCTTTTAAAAAATGTATACTTTTGTACAGCAGTATTATCGATGGATTGCGCCATGGAGCAAAACTTGAAATTGAAAAAAAGGTGGTACATATAAAGAGCGCTCGTCGCCAAGTTATGCATATAGTACTATAAAAAAGGCTAGTCACAATAATGGTGTCCAGCACAACACTCCCCTCAAATAAAACTAAGCGCCCTGGAATTCTTTGACAAAACTAAGCACCCTAAAATTCTTTGACAACTAAACTGCTGGCTATATGATGTTGGCCATATATATTGTACGTATATAATGTGAATAAATGAGTGGTAGTACTATAGCAACTAAAAGATGAAATGTAAGAAATACTAGTATGTACTTACTGAAGAGTTAAAGTAACAAGAAGAAACATAACATAGTTCTGCTGGGGGCTTAGCACAACACACCCCTCAAATTAAATTAAACACACCTGAAATTAAACTTCGCAACTATTCCGGTAGACACTGCATTAGAACCACCATGAGCAACGACACTGCCACCTTACTCGGAGTCCTCATCCACGTCCTCGACTTCGTCCTTGTCCCTCTTCCTCTTGGTTGATACTTCTTTGCTTGAACCGCCAACTTGGTTGTTGCTCTTTATGCAACCCTTGTAAATATTGAAACAAAGGTAGCCATCCATTGTAGCATACTGGATGTGGTCTATATCTAGTACATTCCGCTGCCATGCATGACGATGAAACATGTATGGAGGTTTCTCCAGTTTACCGTATGAAGGATGAACCATGGCTCCTGCCAGGGTCAGCATTGAAGGCTGACGAGAGGACACCAACCGATTCTTTTGGAAGTCGAAGAGGTTGCCTACAACGAGGCCTATCCGACGTAGGACTTCTTTGTCATTACCAAAGTCTACAGTAACGAATTTGACTAGGTTGCTCTCGAGGAAGTCCTTAAAATCCTGGCACTCAACGTCGGCATGGCATATGTGGTAGACCAAGCATAATTCGTGCACACAAACCTGGATCGCAGCGGGCTTCTTCCTCTCTTCGTCCTTTACATCCTTCTCTTGTCCCACGACTGTGGTGTAATCAACATCTAGCCCAGTGACCCACTCATCATCCGAGTCTTCAAACATGCGTCTGAAGCGAGAAAGGCATCCTTTCACCGTCGTGGAAGAACGGGTGTAGATGACGTCGAACTCATCGCCGGTGATGGTTCTAGTATTGTACTCACCGCTGATCGGGGAGATTTGGGATGCCACACATTTGGGAGGAGGGTTAGGATTAGTGGAACTGCCGTAATGTGAATGGACGGGATGACTAGGAGCGAACCGTCGTAGTATTAAAGGACGTGCGGGGACGAGTATGAGCGAACTGCCAGCGTGCGAACGACAGGGTAGTGGCTTTCCATTCTCCCATGATACGGGCTTCCGAGAGCCCTTGAATCGGAGATCGAACGGTTGCATGGCGTGATTCTAGACCAATGGGTGAATATCCTATCCTGGAGGGTTATTCTACAAATTTTCAGCAACTTAGCATGCGACCGTTTGATCTTAGATCCAAGGGCTGCTAGCAGCCCGTATCATGGTCGCGCCTACCATGACTGTCCCATCGCTCGCGCGGTCGCGCCCTTGGAGATTTAACACGGTGCGTTAGGCTATCTGATGTTGGCATGTCATACATAGTCATCACTTAGTCACTCATACTACAACAAGGTTGGCTATAAGGTTGGCTATAAGTGTTTTTTTACTCCTCTCTATCTCTTTCTTCGTACTCCCTCCGTCCCATAATATAAGAACGTTTTTGACACTAGTGTACTGCCAAAAACTATATTATGGGACACAGGGAGTACTAGTATTTATTGCATTTGCCAAGGAGTGACCTCTTCCAATGAAATGGTGTTGCTAAGTTTGCTTCATTTAATTAGCTATAGACTCAAAATTGTCTTTTCACGTAGGTACACGCGCTTAGCACCGGTTCTTCCTTGGGTCACCAAACTAGTCTCTCTCTTCTTGATTAACTTACCACATCAGACTTTATGCCTATGTGGCAAGCTTAAGCACCTGTAGGAGCAAAAATTGAAATTTTAAAAAAAGGTGGTACATATGGACAGCGCTCGTCCTCAAATTATGCATATAGTACTATTCAAAAAGCTAGTACGTGCTTAATTGGGGTGCTAAATTCTATTAAAGAAATACTAGTACTAGTATGTACATACTAAAGAGTTAAAGTAACGAGAAGAAACATAACATAGTTCTGCTGGGGGCTCAGCAGAACACACCCCTCAAATTAAACTAAGCACACCTGAAATTAAACTATGCAACTAATCCGGTAGACACTGCATTAGAAGTTTAGAACCGCCATGAGCAACGACACTGCCACCTTACTCGGAGTCCTCGTCCACGTCCTCGACTTCGTCCTTGTCCCTCTTCCTCTTGGCTGATACTTCTTTGCTTGAACCGCCAACTTGGCTGTTGCTCTTCATCCAACCCTTGTAGATATTGAAACAAAGGTAGCCATCCATTGCAGCGTAGTGGATGTGGTCTATATCTAGTACATTCCGCTGCCATGCATGACGATGAAACGTGTAATCAGGTTTCTCTAGTTTACGGTACGAAGGATGAACCATGGCTCCTGCCAGGGTCAGCATTGAGGGCTAACGAGAGGGCACCAGCCGATTCTTCTGGAGGTCGAAGGGGTTGCCTACAACGAGGCCTGTCCGACACAGGACTTCTTTGTCGTTCTTAAAGTCTACAGTAACGAATTTCACTGTGTTGTCCTCGAGGAAGTTCTTAAAATCCTCGCACTCAATGTTGGCATGGCATATGTGGTAGACCAAGCAAATGTTATGTACGCAAACCTGGATCACGGTGGGCTTCTTCCTCTCTTCGTCCTTTAGATCCTTCTCTCGTCCCACGACTGTGGTGTACTCAAGATCTAGCCCAGCGACCCACTCATCATGTGAGTTTTCGAACATGCATCTGAAGTGAGAAAGGCATCCTTTCACCGTCGCGGAAGTACGGGTGTAGATGACGTCGAACTCATCACCAGTGATGGTTCTAACCTTGTACTCACCACCGATCGGGGAGATTTGGGACGCCATGGATTTGGGAGGAGGGTTAGGATTAGTGGAACTGCCGTAATGTGAATGGACGGGACGACTAGGAGTGAACCGCCGTAGTATTAAAGGACGTGCGGGGACGAGTAGGAGCGAACTGCCAGCGTGCGAACGGCAGGGTAGTGGCTTTCCATTCTCCCATGATACGGGCTTCTGAGAGCCCTTGGATCTAAGATCGAACGGTTGCATGGCGTGATTCTAGACCTATGGGTGAATATCCTATCCTGGAGGGTTATTCTGCAAATTTTCAGCAACTTAGCATGCGACCGTTTGATCTCAGATCCAAGGGCTGCCAGCAGCCCGTATCATGGTCGCGCCTACCACGACCGTCGCGTCGCTCGCGTGGTCGCGCCCTTGGAGATTTAACACGGTGCATTAGGCTATCTGATGTTGGCATGTCATACATAGTCATCACTTAGTCACTCATACTACAACAAGGTTGGCTATAAGTGTATTTTTTTACTCCTCTCTATCTCTTTCTTCGTACTCCCTCCGTCCCATAATATAAGAACGTTTTTGACACTAGCTAGTGTAGTGTCAAAAACGTTCTTATATAATGGGACACAGGGGGTACTTGTATTTATTGCATTTGCCAAGGAGTGACCTCTTCCAATGAAATGGTGTTGCTAAGTTTGCTTCATTTAATTAGCTATAGACTCAAAATTGTCTTTTCACCTAGGTACACGCGCTTAGCACCGTATCTTCCTTGGGTCACCAAACTAGTCTCTCTCTTCTTGATTAACTTGCCACATCAGACTTTATGCCTATGTGGCAAGCTTAAGCACGTGTAGGAGCAAGTAAGTACAATAGTGCGCTTTACATGGCATTTTTGCATATGTGGAGGAAAGAGAGGCAAGGAAAAAGTGGAGAAGTGGGCTCCCATGCAAGAGCCAGCCTCTACTACTACATGGTGGAGCATTGGGAGAGGCACCTGTATGGAGGTGGTTAGGAATCGGGAGACTCACGCCGGTCGTAGCGCCGCAGTTAAAATGATAATGGCAAGTCAAATCACGGGGCCCCACCTGTCCAGCAATAACTCACTGTCAAATCACACAGCCCTACATTTGCAGCAGCCTACTCCCTCGTCTTCTCGCGTCTCTGTCAAACCGACTAGGCGGAACTGTCCCGCCGCCTACCGGGCAGGAAAAGCCCCGCCCTCGACTTTTAAATAGTATATAGTATACTAATTTTGTATCCATGGATTGCGCCCGCGCCATGGAGCAAAGCGTCTAGAAAATGGCGGTACACATGTACGGAGTATACAGCACGCCTGTCGCATTCGCGTCGCACCCGAGACGGTCTATGTTAATTAGGACATCTATCGACGGACTCCTTTTCTACGAGTTTATCTTTAATTTGAGCTTTCTTCCTCATCTAGTTTGTCCGTCGGGATTCATGTTGTCTCCTTTGGGCAGTGAGGTTATGATTTCTTGTCATGTGGCATTTTTTTGTGTTATATGTTATAATCCGGCGCTTCAGATCAAAATGACGACAACTGCGCGTCCGGGCCACGTGCATGAAGACTTCTCGACAGTCATTGACGAGGTCAAGCCGGCTCCGGTAGACAAAAGAAAACTAAGTACTACTCCACTATATAGGCAGGAGCCTCCGCGCTTGCTTGCTAGTGTTGCTCTCTTCACACTGTCTCGGCCTCTCCAGATCTAAACACGACAGCAGTGGCCACACACTCTCTCTCTCTGCTCACCGCTGGTCACAGATCCAGCCGGATCCTCTTCGCCGGGGAAGGTGAGAAGGTGCAACGTTCACACGGTCGTCCTCGGCGACGGCTCTTACCCACTGATGGGCGCGTCCCGATCAGCATGCCTTGCCGTTCTCTCCCAAGCACCGCTGGCAAGGGAGGGCCTCCGACCCCTTCTTCCTCGCTGTCGTAGTGTGGGCAGATCCGGCCTCCCGCCGCCCACCTAGCGACATCTTGGCGACCATCAGGTATAACTTCCTTCAGAACCGGCCTTGCTCTACTTCCCGAGCTCCTGACGTCGCTGCATTTGTAACTTTTACTATTTCTCAGGCCCCCTCGTAGATAGGATCGATCGGTTGTTCGAAAACCACCTAATTTTTTTATGTTTAAGAGGTAAAACTAGTTCATGCACTCGAATCTAGTACTACTTGGTTCAAACAAGGAAGAAAGGGGGTGGGGGTGGGGAGGAGTTGTTACCTGAATCTAGGACTTGGTCGAAAGAGGAAATAATGGGGGCGAAAAGTAGTAGAGACTGGCTATCCAACTGGTCTCTAGGTCTAATAGGGAAATAAAGGGAAACGCAGTACAAACTCAATATAAACCCGATCTATTGGTTGAAAAAGGAAAGAAAGTGGGGACTAGGGGACAAGTCAACAGAGTAAGTCCAGCACTAGATTTGCTAGCCTCGCACAGTATAAGGTGGCTATACCAAACAAAAATGGGACCAACCCAGATATCCTGTTCTGATGTTTGTTACCCCGAGCCACTCTTATGTAATGCCACTGGTAAAATGTGGCAGTCGCACTGTTAAAAGTAAGGACACGTTAAACCAATGTTGTTTTCAATGTAATGCCTCCAGTAATATGAATCAATGGCACTTCTTTACATGTCGTGCTAAAATTTCCTGGTAGAAATGCAACTGTCCTGGTCCGCCTACTCTCCCGTGCCCAAAGTAATGTCGTATTTAACGGTTGTCATAGTTAATCCTAATGCCCACACAAATATCTAGAAATACCACTGCTTTAGAAATTGCTACTGTCCTTGTAGGATTGCCATTCAGATAAGGAACATGCTTCTTTTCATTTGATGCATGTTTCATCACTTGTTAGTCACCCTCCTTTCCACCTTTTTTGTGCAAACAGAGATATACATTTCACGCTCGATCTTAGTTGAACTGCACAAATGATATCCAAATTATAGTTGAGCATTCCAGGAGCTTCACAACCAACCTTGATGTTGCTCAATTTTATTGCAACTAATGAAGAATAAGCTCTGTGGGTTTCGTTTTCTGATGGAAACGGAACCGGGGCTGGAGCCCTTTTCTTAAAAAAATTGAAGAAGAAGCAGCTAGCTCACGGGACATTGCTTCATTTTAGGTGAACTGCACCAAAAGGTCCCATGAATTGAATTATCCATGTTGGTGACTAAAAGAGCCAGCTTCAGCATCCCAGTCTAAGCATCCCTAGCCTCCATCCTGGCGACGCACGGTACACCTCGTCTGCCACCTACTCGACCCTAGTGTCACTGATAAAATGAAGTAATAATGCAGTTAAAATAGAGCGAGTGTCATCTCTATCATTTCATTTCCAATGTAGATAAAGAAAGTGCTTCTCTTTGTTAAAGTATGTTTCATCAACTAGTCACATTGTTAATGTTTAGGCGTTTCTGCAAACTGGGGTGCTTAATTTTAGTTGATATGTACAAAAATAGAGATTTGAATGTCTCAAGGCGCCTCCTTGTACTACTTTTGTACACTGATGTTCATCACTGGCAGAAGGTGTATCTGGAGACTTGGGACGATGTCCAGTATGAGGCGTACCGTATGAGGCGTCGCAGGGCCCATCTCGCCCTCGCGGCATGGCATACTATGATACTATCGCAATATTTTCTTCTATTTATTTTATGTGTTTCATCAACTAGTGCCACTATAATGTAATCACGCTTTTTCATTATCTGTGCAAATAGGGTTATTCAGGTGCATTTTGGTGGAACTGCACAAATGTACATATGGAACCGGCATATATGCAAAGTGCGAGGTGTGCCAAGTAAAAATTACCGACACCAACCGTTCTGCATGCACGCATTGGCATCCACCACAACCAATGGGATGTGTGGCGCTCTCTGTGGACGGATCTTTCTTGGTAGCAAATCCACTAACCAAATAGTAGTAGCTTATATTGGCAGTTTTCTAGGGAGTACTCTTTCTGAAAGAAGCACCAATCTATTTTTCTTTATTTGTACACTTTGTCACAACTTTGACCCAAAGGTCCAGAGCTATTTTAGGGTGATTGGCGTAGTACTCGGAGACTGATTGTAAGCATGATTTTCATTAGCTGTCACACTGATTGTAAGCATGAGGAGGTGGTAGATTAGGTTAGTGCGAAGCTTACCTTAAACCCTACCGCTGCCGTTGAAACAAGGCGAGCGTCGAGGGAACCATGGAGAACGTCGGGGAAGCGACGTCGCGCCATCCGGCCTACTCTTGCGGTGGGAGAACGAATACTCCTATGGCTCCGGCTGGCTCTGCACCCTCATGAACGGCCCACCATACTTGATCGATTCGTTATCCTCTGGGTGCTAGACCTTTGACCTGTACGCCCACCACCTCCGCCTGACTGTCGCCTTGGGCGAATCAGTCTGCTCCATCGCCCAGAGGAGATACTCGATGAACTCAGAGGACTGTGGTGTGACTACCGCCGAGGAGTACATGTACATCGCCGCCCTCATCACCGCCATCTCGCTCTTTCGCATACATTGCCACATGGCCCGCACCGTCCTCGAAATCTCCCACTCATTGTCAAACCAACTAAGGATCTCCATCAACCTGGCTAACTTTGCCTGGTTGCTGCCGGCGATCTGCCTGATTCGCTGCTGCATCCTCTCCATAGATGTCGTTCTGAGTGGTCCGGTGCTAGCTTTGGAAGATGGGAGGAGAGACGGTGGTCTTGCAATAGAGAAGAGGGAGAGGAGAGGAGGTGGTTTTGGAATGGAGATGATGGAGAGGAGTTGAGGTGGTTTTGCAATGGAGAGAAGATCAGAAGAGGGAGAGGCGAGACGGTGGTTTTGGAATGGAGATGATGGAGAGGAGAGGAGGTGGTTTTGGAATGGAGATGATGGAGAGGAGAGGAGGTGGTTTTGCAATGGAGAAGATCAGAAGAGGGAGAGGCGAGACGGTGGTTTTGGAATGGAGATGATGGAGAGGAGAGGAGGTGGTTTTGCAATGGAGAAGAGGGAGAGGAGCGTGCGGCAGCGATTTGAGATTGGGCGAGAGGGCCAGCGCGCTGTGACTGGATCAAAATCAAAATCAATTTACCTTCAATTAAGAAAGCGACCCCACATTAACTAGTCTCCCTTTTATTCCGGGTCATAATTGATCATGATTTTTGCACATAAAATATATGTTATACGTTGCAAAAATAATATAATTTGAAAGTACATTTAGATACGAACAAAACGATACAATTTTTGGTGACATGCATTCACATTTTTCTTGTCACATACAGTACGTGGTCAAACTTTGACCCAAAATACGCAAAACAAAAAAAAAATACTTCCAAGACCAGCGCCGCTCTTCTACTCTTCCCCTCTTAAACCACCGCCGCTCCTCTCCTGTTCCAACCTAAATCCAGCGCCGCTCCTCTCCTCTTCCATTTCAAAACCACCGCCCCTCCTCTCCTGTTCCAGTCCAAAACCAGCGTCGCTCCTCTCCTGTTCTAATCCAAAACCAGCTCCGCTCCTCTCCTCTTCCATTCAAAAATCACCGCCGGCGAGTGAAGGTGCTGTGGAGAAGTAGATCGATGGAGGAGTACAACCGATATGTGAGGATTGCAGACGGCAACCCTGTGAAGCTAGCTAGGATGTTGGATATACAGTCTTGGTTTGACAACAAGGACCAACTAGCGGCGACGGCGACATCCATGGCCAATTATCTGCAATAGAGCGAAAAGGCAGCGATAGGAGGGAGTTGCATCGGAGTACATAGAGCTGCTCCTCTGGGCCATGGAGCAAACAGATTCACCGAATCCGATCGTGAGGGAGCGGTGGTGGGAGTATCGATTCCATATGGAGCATCCACCAGAGATTGAAGGAACGAACATCTACAGGGTGCCGTTTGTGATGGTGTCCTGCCAGAGCGAGCAGGTGGAGTCTTCATCGACGGAACCCAACTGCAAGAGGAGAAAAGCAGTTGCCCGACGACGCTTCCCCGCCATCGTCTCCCTCACAGTTCACATCGTCTCACGGGGTGGCTGTCTGCCGCCGAGGAATAGGAGGGGGCTGCCCCCCCCCCCAGCCCAATAGTCGGGCAGGTTGTGAATTGTCAGGAGGAGCTTAGGGTTGTCAGTATTTGCAGGTTGTGAATTGTGTTTTGTGTTGTGTATTTTGAGAGTACTTTCAGATATGAATGTCTTTTGAATTTCAGATTTGCAGTATTGAGCATATGAAGAATTTTATGAATTACAGAGATCTATTTTTAGCACTTAAAAAAATAGTTTCATAGGAGTATAAAAGTGCAGACGAGAAGAAACTGCAAGTTTCAGTTTTAGATAAGAAACTGCAAGTTCAGTTTCAGATAAGAAACTGCAAGTTCAGTTTCAGATAAGAAACTGCAACTTTCAGAGGTAGAGCATTTATATTAACACGGCCTTTTCAAACAGGGTTAACATCATGTTGGAAGTTTTATTCATGGTCGAAAATGGAACTACCAGCCAGTTAACATCATGCTGATCAACATTCATACATAGCACATCTTCATATGATGCGCAGTCAAAATGCCCACACAATGCTGAGTGTGCGAAACACAGAGAAAACGAGGGACGAAGTTTTGGGAAGTGTTGGATGTGGTTTTGGGCTGCCCCATCTAGGCTTTCATTTTTAACATGCGCAGCCCACGACCTCGGATGGGAGGGCCTGTTTGTATTTTCTTAGGGCCGTCATGTATCGACTGGCCTATGGACCTCCCATCCGAGGTTTTATTTTTGGCAGCCCAATTTATGTATTTTTTTGAAGAAAAAGCAGAGGTCTGTTCTATTTTTCTATATAAGAATAGGAACGCCAGGTACAACTTATGTTTCCCTTCTAACTATATTATATATATATATATTATTTTATATGTTATTATATATTATTTTTATTGTCATCATATATTTAATAGATACTTACATATGTAAGAAAACAATATCCCACATCTTATTAACTTATAAAAATAATTTCTTAACAAATAGAATCCTGGATTGTTTTGGCACGAAAATCCTAGTGATTGTGTACAAAAGCTTGGTAAGATTTAAGGACGAATGTAAAAATATCACTTATTATTTAAATATATTTATAACAAAATGCTCAGCCCTTTTTTATTTTTTGATAACATTGCTGGCCCAACCCGACATTATAATTAGAATCAGCCCAGCAAAATCGTGTATCTAGATAAAGTGCAAATGGCCTGTAATTTTTTAGGAAATAAAATAAATGGGCCGCATGAAAGCTACATTAATTGTTCACCCAGCCCAGCATGGCTGTAATTCAAAACAAAGATCAATTTCACTGTAAATTCTACCGCGCAAAAAAAAGACTGTAAATTCTGAAAAAATTGGTTAAATATGTGCCACATTTTTGGAGGCTGAAATGTGGGCCAATAGGTCGAAGCCAACGCAAGTCGTTGTCAATTTAGTCAACAAATGATTCTGACATGTTAGCCGTTGGATTTACATCCAACGGCCGGCATCCATCTTCAATCTTTCGTCTTCTTCCTCCAGCGCTGCCGGGACCACCTCCCGCCTCCTGCTGCTAGCAGCTCTGCTTAGAACGCTTTGCTATGAAGCGCTACTCCACCGTTGTCTAGGCCATCCCTCCACCCCTCCACACCTAATGTTCTTCTCCATGGACTACCGAACCACACCGCACTAGAACCAGTTAACCCTCGTACACCTCTCCGTCTGCGACTCTACTCCCGCTTCTTCCCATCTCCGGCTGGTTGCTCTCCGGGGCCTCGCCGTCGTCCACCACCTTGGATGCGCTCGGCGCGGCATGGTTAACGTGGTCAACGAACGACACCATCGGAAGTAGACTGTGCATGGAGAGGCTAACAGCTGGGTCCACGACCGCACACAAGGAAATGCCTCCTTATTACTTGCAAAATAATGATTCCTCCACCTGACATATGGGACCCACCAGAAGGGCCTCTGTATTTCCCGAAAAAAATGTGCCCCCCGCTGACTTGTCGGACCCACCAGCTATCTTCACACGTAAGGAAGTGCCTCCTTATTACGCACAAAAAAATGAATACTCCCCCTGCCAGCTGGAACCCAGCATACTGGGAGGCTGACTTGTGGGCCTAACAAGTTGACGGGGACGGACGGCTTTGTCAACTTAGTCAATATGAATGATTCTAGCTCCTGTTATTGTATGATGTTCATCCAATGGTTGTAGTGCTTCTTCAACCTCTGGTCTTCTTCCTCCAGCCGCCCAAACCAGCACCGGTCGTGCCGCGTGCTCCTGCCTCCCGTGGCCGGCTGTGATGCCGCGGAGGCCTCACCGCCCCCTACTACTCCCACCGCTGGCCAGGCCATCCCTCTACTCACCCACACCCCCTGTTATTCTGCGGTCACAACAGCCTCACACCGCAGCCGAACCAGTGAACCCTCGTACTCCTCTTCGCGTGGGCATCCACTGCTATGTCTTCCCCGGCTCCGAGTCATCCCCTTCCTAGGCTTCGCCGTCGTCCACCGCCGTGGTGCTCTCGGCGCGGCGTGGTCAACGTGGTCATGGAACGACTTCCATCGGACGTGGACTGTACGTGGAGAGGCTGACAACTGGGTCCACGGTCGCAGCAAGGAAGTGCCTCCTTATTACGCGGAAAATAATGATTCCTCCACCTGACAGCGGGGACCCACCGGACGGGACACTGTATTTCGTGAAAAAAGTTTCCCCCTGACTGTTGGGACCCACCAGGTACATCTTCGCACGCAAGGAAGTGCGTCCGGGCAAAAAAAAATGATTCGCCCCCTGACTGCTGGGACCCACCAGCTAAATCTTCGCATGCAAGGAAGTGCATCTGGGAAAAAAAACGATTCGCCCCCTGACTGCTGGGACCCACTAGCTCTTCGCACGCAAAGGAAGTGCGTCCAGGCAAAAAAAACGATTCGCCCCTCTGACTGCTGGAACCCACCAACTACACTTTTGCACGCAAGGAACTGCCTGACAGTCGGGACCCACCTGGTCGAAGCGTACGTAGCGTTGTCATTCTGGTCGCGAACATGTACGTACATATATACTTGTCGATGTAGAGGCGCGCACGTGTCGTAGTAGAGGCAAGTACGTGTAGTAGTAGAGGCGCCCACGTAGCATGTACACGTACGTACAGCGGCCAGGGTGCAAGAAAGAAAATACGGCCACGTATGTGTACATACGGGCGGGGTCTCGAACGCCTAGTCGCGCATACGTATGGCGAGGGCTCGTGTTCATGGGGAGGCAACAGAATGCGTCATGTTCATGGGGATGCAACGGAATGCGTCGTGTTCATCGGGAGGCAACGGAACGCGTGGGAGCCAACCGGCTTGGATGGAATAGGCGATGGAAACGAGGCCTGGCGTACCACACAACAGAGGAAACGGACCTCCTATGTTCAGAACGGGGTCCTGTTGATCGGGAGGGGTGTGGCGTACCGCAAAACGGACGAAACGGACCTCCTACGGTCGAAACGGGGGTCCTGTTGATCGGGAGGGGTGTGGCGTACCGCAAAACGGAGGAAACGGACTTCCTACGGTCGAAACGGTGGTCCTGTTGATCGGGAGGGGTGTGGCGTCCCACAAAACGGACGAAACAGACTTGTGTTGGAGCGCTACGGTCGAAACAGGGGTCATGTTCATCGGGAGGGGTGTGGCGTACCGCAAAACGGATGAAACGAACTTGTGTTGGAGCGCTACGATCGAAACGGGGGGGAGGGGTGTGGCGTACCGCAAAATGGGACTCCACGGGATACTGTTCATCTCCACCGTCGACCTCCTCCAGCCTCCACGGGCTACAGTCGACCTCCTCCAACCTCCACGGGCTCCTGTTCATCCAGCCTCCACCACGCGCTACTCCACCAGCTACTGTTCAACCACCCCTCCACGGGCACCCCTCCACCGTCTACTGTTCATCCAGCCCTCCACACCACGAGGTCCTGTTCTACCACCCCTCCACGGCCACCCCTCCACCGTCTACTGTTCATCCAGCCCTCCACACCACGGGGTCCTATTCATCCAGAGGCAACGCCACC
>NC_041381.1:310179985-310212823 GCF_002162155.2 Triticum dicoccoides
CAGAGGCAGTATCAATCGGCTTCAGTTAGCAACAGTAGCGAAGGAATCGCTCCATCAGGTTCAGTTAACAGCCATCGATCGATCGATCGGGTTCAGTAACGCGTAGCCTGCAGTGCAATCGCTCGGGTTCAGTTAGAGCCCAACGCCTCGCTCGGGTTTAGTTAGAGCCAACGCCTCGCACACACGCGCGTACCTGTACGAGAGAAACGTGCATCGCTCGTCCCACGACCTCCCACCGTAACCGGCAACTCCCCGAAATTTCCCCCGCCCCCTCGCTTCTACCACAGTTTTTTACGTCATGGACGGCCCAAAGAATGTCATGCAACTGCTTCTCTAGCCCGCCCAGGACGAAAAGCCCATTTTCTGTCATGATTTTTTGTCATAGAAGTAGGATCCCACCATATCTGTGATGATACCGGGTTTTGTCACAATTATCGTCATAGAAGTGTCATATGTATGACAGAAAAAAATTTCGTTCGGCCCAAAATGTCACAGATGTGTCTTTCTTTTGTAGTGCTTAGACGCACAGATCGGGACCCCCTACCCCAGATCCACCGGTTTTGACACCGACAGGGGGAGTATTCATTTTTTTGTGCATAATAAGGAGGCACTTCCTTGCATGCGAAGATATAGCTGGTGGGTCCGAGCTGTCAGCAGCGGTAACGTTTTTTTCACGAAATATAGAGGCCCTTCCGGTGGGTCCCTGATGTCAGGTGGAGGAATCATTATTTTGCGCATAATAAGGAGGAATTTCCTTGCGTGCGACCGTGGACCCAGCTGTCAGCCTCTCCACGTACAGTCCACTTCAGATGCATGTCGGTCGTTAACCATGTTGACCAGGCCGCGTCGAGAGCACCATGGCGATGGACGACGGCGAAGCCTAGGAAGGGAACGACACGGAGGCAGGGAAGACTCAGGAGTTGTTTCCCACGCGGAGGGGAGTACGACTGTACGAGGGTTTACTGGTTCGTCTGCCGTCGCTGGAGAATAACAACAGGTGTGGGTGAGTAGAGGGATGGCTAGGCCAGCGATGGGAGTATGATGGGGCGGTTAGGCCTACGCGGCTGCACAACCGGCCGCGGGGAGGAGGGAGCACGCAGTCCCGCCGGCGCTTGTTTGAGCGGCTGGAGCAGGAAGAGCAGAGATTGAAGAAGCACGACGACCGTTCGATGGACATCCAACAGTCACTGCTTGTGCGTCAACCTTTTTTTTAGGAAAGCCTCACATCTGTGGAAAATAGCATACAGCCCATCTGCCACTACTTCTAATAATTTACAGCCCAGTTTCTAATTCTTAAGTTTTTTTTGGAGCCCATATTCTTTTCGTTAGCATTACAGCCCATATTGTGGCCACGGTTAAAAAATTATACGAAATTTTGCATATTTCGGTGCGGTCCGAACTATTTTTAATCCCGAAATTTCGACTCACATTCAAACTTATTTTAAAAATAAATGTATATCAATATATAATCCAACAAATTCTCCATGCATAAAAATTAATGTAATTTAAAATCTCGAAATGAAAAAAACATATTTGAAACTAATTGCCAGTTTAATGTGTTTTAAAAATGTACAACCCATTTCTCATTACTGATAGGCCATTTTCTTGGCCAGTCGAATGAAGCTCTCCTCGTCTTGAAAGATTTGCAGCCCAACAGGCCTGACAAAGCGACTTGGCAAATCACAAAAAAACTGGGCTGTGGCCGTGGACCCAGATGTCAGCCTCTCCATGTACAGTACTCTTCCGATGGAAGTCGGTCGTTGACCACATTGACCACGCCGCGCCGAGAGCACCAAGGCGGTGGACGACGGCGAGGCCAAGGAAGGGGACGACATGGAGCCGAGGAAGAAGCGGCAGTGGATGCCCACGCGGAGAGGAGTACGAGGGTTCACTGGTTCGGCTGTGGTGTCAGGCTGCCGTCGCCGTAGAATAACAGGGGGTGTGGGTGAGTAGAGGGATACCTTGGGCCAGCGGTGGGAGTAGTAGGGGGTGGTGAGGTCTCCGCGGCATCACAGCCGGCCACGAGAGGCAGGAGCACGCGGCACGACCGGCGCTGCTTTGGGCGGCTGGAGCAAGAAGACCAGAGGTTGAAGAAGCACTATGTTCGTTCGATGGACATCGTATGGTCACCGGAGCTAGAATCGTTCATATTGACTAAGTTGACAAAGCCCTCCATCCTCGTCAACTTGGTAGGCCCACAAGTCAGCTACCCACTATGCTGGGTCCCAGCTAGCAGGGGGTATTCATTTTTTTGTGCGTAATAAGGAGGCACTTCCTTGCGTGCGAAGATATAGCTGGTGGGTCCGACCTGTCAGCGGGGGGAACATTTTTTTCACGAAATACAGAAGCCCTTCCCACGTATAGTGCACGTGCAGTGCGTAATAAGGAGGAACTTTCCTTGCGTGCGACCATGGACCTCGTGGGTCCCAACCGTCAGGCTCTCCACATACAGTCCTCTTCCGATGACTCTCGTATGTTGACCACGCCACGCCGAGCGCACCGAGGCGGTGGACGACGGCAAGGCCCCAGACTAGAATGACCCGGAGATGGGGAAGACGCAGCAGTGGAGTTGTAGACAGAGAGGAGTGGGAAACTTGACTAGTTCGGGTGCGGGGTGGGCCTACACTCGGCAGAGAATAACATGAGGTGCAGAGTGGAGGGATGGCCTGGCCATCGGTGGGGTAGCGTTTTGCTGAGGTGCACAAAACAACGGCGCTGGACGCCGAAGGCTGGAGCAGGAGGTTCCGGCAGCGCTGGGGGAAGAAGATGAGAGATTGAAGAAGAATGCCGGCCGTTGGATGTAAATCCAACGCCTTCTTAGGCTTCGACCTACTGGCCCACATGTCAGCCAGTCCATTTTTTAGTCCATTTGGTGGGCTGGGTGAAACAATGATGTAGCATCTATGCAGCCCGTTTAAATCCCATTTGCATTTTTCTCGAAATCCGAGGACTTGCTGGGCTGGGTGAAAATATCATGTTGGGCTAGACGGAGAAATGTTATAAAAACATAAACACATGATTGCATGTCTATTACTGCATTGGTCAGTAAAATCTTTGCAAGCTTATGTACGCAATCACTAGGAGATAACTTGCCAAGTTATATATAAACAATTATTATTATTATTTTGTAAGAACTTTCAACCGACGAAATAAAATATCATTTTAATTTGATGAGTTAATAGTACGTGGGGTATTATTATTTTTTAAGCTAGACGTGGGACAGTTGAGTTGGTTCTAGGGTTAAGTACTGGGAGAAAACTCAGTTTACATCGAAAAAGAAAGTGGGAGAAAATTCAGAGACCTGCTGGCTCCACCTGAGGAGGGGAATATGTTGGGAGGAAGGAGATTCAAAGCACGGCAGCGGAGTGAACTAGTTTTTTTAACAGACAAGCGAACTAGTTACATACGTAAGCAAATAGCCACTAAAAAAGCAATCAGGTTAATGGGTTCTTAAAAGAAATATTTCGGACAAAACAGATAATTATGATGCATAGGTTAATGCATGAAACACTCATATGATAAAGGTGCTTATAAACAGATAAAGTACAACATTTAGACCTTCCTGGCACGCTTGATCATGACGCTGCGGCTGTCCGTGTACTCGTCGGTTACAGGAAGCAGACACACCCTCATGTCCAAGATCTGCCTGTACATGTCGTAGCATGCGTATGTGTCCTTGGCCGCATAGGTTATGTAGGCTAGATTCAGAGGTACCTCTCACCTGTTCAGGTCGTCTTC
Organism: Triticum dicoccoides; assembly: GCF_002162155.2. Lineage (NCBI taxonomy): Eukaryota > Viridiplantae > Streptophyta > Magnoliopsida > Poales > Poaceae > Triticum > Triticum dicoccoides. The sequence goes on from NC_041381.1 coordinate 310,183,724, forward strand.
TTTCATGTTGGCGTATCAGGGGTCGATGATGGTCTCAGCGTGGTCAACCATGGAGTCCTTCTCCTGCCCGTTGTTGATGATCTTGTATTGCTTCTGGATGTCGACAAGCTTGTTGCACCAGATGGCCGAATCATCGCGTTCTTCCTTCTCTACACCGTAGCGAAGGTGCAGTCGGTGCTCCTGATGAAACGGGCGAATGCTCGAGAACCTAGTACAGCCATAGGGCTGAGGCGAGGCAGAGCTTCACCGAGTCTGTATCGTTGGTGTACATCACATTCAACTTGGTGCAGCCATAGGACTGAACGACGAACTCAAAGGGGAACTCCTTGCTGAAGTCCATATCCAGCAGGCTCACCCCTCGGATCGCCATTGGAGTCTCTTCGAGTGAACGAGTGTGTAGGCGGCGGCAGCAGTTCGTTTTTTAGCTCTTGGGGAACTGGATTCAACAGTAAGCTGAGTGTGTACAGGCGACAACAAATACTACCCCTCCCTCATCCGCTGCACGCCCGACAGAAGATGCACTCCCGGCGCATTCAAACGCCTCCGTTAAGAAACCTACTCCGGCCACACGTCGGTTCATGAGCGGGTCTGTATTGTTACTGTAATAACAGGAGTTAGTGGTCACTTTACTTAAATTTAATTAGCTTTAATAGAAATTTATACTTAAAACAAGCAATGCATTCGCTCGTTCCATCAGTGCCATAGGATCAACATGCACAACAATTAGAATTATTATTCTCAGGACGCACACGATCAACACATTTTTCGCACTTTCACAAAGATAATACTACCAAGTTTCAACTGTTTGTTATGGTTGTTGTCCTCTGCATCATCATGCCGTGTTTCCCAGCTTGCAAGATTCAGAACCAACAAATAAGATCCAAATAATAAGTACAACAAAGATGCCTACACATCTCATTGATTCCCAGCTTGCAAGATTCAGAACCAACAAATAAGATCCAAATAATAAGTACAACAAAGATGCCGACACATCTCATTGATTCCCAGCTTGCAAGATTCAGAACGAACAAATAAGATTCAAATAATAAGTACAACAAAGATGCCTACACATCTCATTGATCCCCAGCTTGCAAGATTCAGAACCAACCCATTAGAGCCTTTTGATAAAGTGAATATTGGGATTAAATCCATCTTGACTAGCCATGTCATACAATCGAAGAACTTGGCGAATGCTCTTGACCGTCACAACATCTGTAGTTGAGTATTCCTGTTTGCACAACACAAACAAGGAGACAGGAGAGCATGATTTCGCTTTAATAGCGGCCTCCTTGAACTCAACCTACAGCTCCACTAGGATGAGGTCTGCCTGGAGTTCCATGATTCAATTCAAGCGCCTTTTTCTGCATTTCACCTGAAATGAAGCAAAGATTGCATCGTTCAGCTAGCAAGAAGTACTTGCTCTTGTGAGCTAGCAGGTTCTTCTTTAGTAGTTGCGCTAAAATTGAGGAACATTAAGGTTGGCTGTCCGGCTCATGTAAGGTGCAACTATAATTTTCTTATCCTTTTGTGCAGTTCCACTAAAATAAAGTGCCATTGTGGTGACAGTGACGGCTCCATCTTGCAAAGGCTAATAAAATGTTGCACGAGATTACTAGCAGAACTTCACAGAGATTTTGGAAACTCCAATCACCATTTTGTGCAGTTCCACCAAAATTGAGAGATGTTGCTCACGTGACATTTTAGTTGAACTGCACAAGACACTCATTCCAAAAAAAGTGTTTTGTGCAGTTCACCAAAAGGTCACAATAGCAACAAGGTGAAATGGATATTCCTATCTGCACAAAAAGATAGAAAGTAAACAGTTGCTGGTCAATAAGAATATATGAAACATATACAAAATGAAAAGAAGCATCTTAATTATGTTCATGGCAATCACGCAAGGACAGTAGAAATTTTAAAACGTCAGCAATGGTTCATGTTACCAGAAGCATTAGGATCAACAATGAGATTCCTCAAATATGGGATTACTTTAATGGTGGCATTGCTTGTTTACACAGTAAATCAACAGCAGCTAAAGAGTTGGTTTAAGGGCATGGGACCATGGGGACACCAGGACACTCAGCAGTGTAAAGGAGCAACTTACTTATCATACTGGGGAAAACAGCAGGAGTGCCATTTGTAACACAGTTTAATTGCATCTTATCACTCGAGGCATTAGATTAACAATAACACTGGTTAGACATGTCCCTAAGGTAACAGTGTGATCGCTTCATTTTACATGTGCCCTTACATTAACAACAACAAAAGGTTGGTATAAGGACATGCGACAGTGGACGCATCAGCACAATGTACCTACAAGGAGGCATAAAGTGGTGATGCCAAGTTTGTTCATGCTATGTGAGGGCAACAAACCTAATCCTGGAGACCTTGTACTATGTGAGGGCAGCAAATCTAATCATGGAGACCTTTTACTATGTGAGGGCAGCAAATCTAATCCTAAAGACCTTTTACTATGTGAGGGCAGCAAATCTAATCCTAGAGACCTTTTACTATGTGAGGGCAGCAAATCTAATCCCGAGACCTTTTACTATGTGAGGGTAGCACATCTAATCATGAGACCTTTTACTATGTGAGGGCAGCAAATCTAATCCTGGAGACCTTTTACTATGTGATGGCAGCAAATCTAATCCTGGACATACTCTGTTGACTTGTCCACCAGCCGCCACTTTCAATCCTTTTTTCCACCAATAATAGATTTGTTCCTTATCCAGTTTGTACTGTGTTTTCCCATTATTTCCCTTTTCAACCAAGAGACCGGTTGGGTATCCGGTCTCTACTACTTTCACCATATTATTTCCTCTTTGAATCAAGTCCTAGATTCATGCTACAACTTCCCCCCTTTCTTCGTTGTTTGAATAAAGCCCTAGATTTGAATGCATGAAGTAGCTTTACCTGTAATAATACTAAAAATTTAGGTGGCTTTGGAAGAGCTGATGGGAGTAGAAAAATATGCACATGCAGACACATGGGGAGCGGGGGCAGTAGAGCAAGGCAGCTTTCGAAGAACTTATACCTGAGGGTCGCCGAGATGTCGGCGGTGGCAGGTCGGATCTGCGGACAATACGTCAGGGAGGAAGAAGGGTCGGAGGACCTCTCGAGCCGGTGTTGTGTCGGTGAGAACAGCACGGGCAGAGGATCGGGCCCCTCCGGCAGCTGTGGGTTTCCTCCCTCGGCGGTGATGACCGCGTGAACGATGCACCTTTTAGTCCTCTACACACACTGGCCGAAGGGATCCGACCGGATCTGTGACCAGCGGTGAGCAGAGAGAAAATGTCGCTACCACTGTCTTGTTTATATCTAGAGAGGATGAGAGAATGAAGAGGGCAACCCTAGTAAAGTAAGTGCTCAGGCCCCTGCGTCCATATATAGTGGAGTGATTATCTTTTTTCTCTCCACAACAAGTGTTTCAATTTGTGTACGTGGCATTAAAGAAAAGAAACTCTATTTAAGGTGACTACTGTATGCCTCCTACTTACTACTAGTAGTACTACAGTATTGTTCACTTGTGCTCCCTGCCCCTCCATTCATTGAACAACCCCACGGGTGAATAAACATACAGTAAATACTGTATTTACATAGAACGAACAAGCTTGAACTATTTTTGCATAGTTAAAAGTTGAGGGCGGGGCTTTTCCCGGGCAGTACGCGCGGTAGTTTTCGGGTAGGCGGTTTGACAAAGAGGCGAGGGCGGTGAGCGAGTGGGGCTGTGCGATTTGACGGCGCGTTACTGCTAGAAAGACTTGTGATATGACCACTCACTATAGTCATGAATTACTGGCGCTCCAACCGGGGTGATGCCCCCCTTCCGTTCCGTGCTCTAATCTGGTGCATGACACGTCGACCTAGATGCTGGCTCTCCCACATGTCGGAGTAGTAAGAAGGAGCAAAGAATGATGCGGTATATACTAGTACTACACTACTCCCTCCGTTCCTAAATATAAGTCTTTGGAGAGATTTCACTATGGACCACATACGGAGAAAAATGAGTGAATCTACACATAAAATGCATCTATATACATCCGTATGTGGTCCACAGTGAAATATCTAGGAAGACTTATATTTAGGAACGGAGGGAGTACTACTCAGGTCGGAGGAGTGCGAATCACGACAGCCATATGAACCAGCAGTGCGGACCACGGTAGCCTAGTGAATCAGCAGTAGAAAACAATATGGTGATATGGCCATAAAAAATAATGTGCTACGGTCCACACTATAGCGTGTACAGTAACACTCCTCTTTGTTTGGATCCCTGAGTTAGAGCTAGTTTGGGTTGAAATAGCCTCAAATTATCGAAACAAGAGGGGTTAGTTTGAGCTAGTTTGCTCTAACCCAGCTAAAAAAACTAGCCCGATGGAGAGGTTCTAATTGGGTTAGTTATCCTCGGGCCCACTAAAAGAGAACTAAAAAAAATCTCCCCTACCCGCACCAGATCCCTCCCCCCTCTCGCACAACTCCTCTCTGTTCCCCATAGGGCCGCCTGCCCAAGCGCCGCTCGCCCTCTCTCTCCTCCGGCCGCCCTCTCCTTCCGGCCTCCGCCGCCCTACTCCGGCCGCCCTCTCCCTCCGGCCTTCGAAGGTTGCCCCACTCCCCCTTCACCAGTCGTTTTTCTCCCTTTGTCGTGCGCGGCGGCGGCGCATCTACCAGGGAGGTCGCGAAAGGGGTGAGTTTGTTCGTTCCTTCTCTATCTCACGGCCATATCATTGATCTTGCTTGCTCTAGCGCTAATTCTGATTTGGAAAAGTAGAACCTGATCAAACTTGGTATAGATTTGTGGTGCACGCATGGAATTGTTTGATGTTGCTTGAGGAGGTAATAAATCTTTCTAGAGGCCCAAAGATTCAGGTCACCTTTCTAGGTATTTCAATTTCAGGCTTGCATTATTTCTAGAGGCCCAAAGATTCAGTTCACCTTTCTAGGTATTTCAATTTCAGGCTTGCATTATTTCTAGAGGCCCAAAGATCCAGTTCACCTTTCTAGGTATTTCAGTTTCAAGTTTGCATTATTTCTAGAGGCCCAAAGATTCATTTCGCCTTTCTAGGTATTTCACTTTCAGGCTTGCATTATTTCTAGAGGCCTAAAGATTCAGTTCACCTTTCTAGGTATTTCAGTTTTAGGCTTGCATTATTTCTAGAGGCCCAAAGATTCAGTTCATCTTTGTAGGTATATTAGTTACATGCTTGCATTGTTTCTAAAGGACCAAAGATTAAGTTCCCAGTCGGCGGCAAGCGGCCCTGCTACCCATGCCGGTGTCGACCTCAACTCGCAAGGGCCAGCGTCGGAGGGGTTCTCGGGGCTTGGGCTCTATAGATCCTTCCTCCAGAGCGACGATGGCGAGCTCCTCCCTCAGTGCGTGAGGGTCTTCGGTCTCCCTCCCTATCGTGAATGACTTCCGTGATGAGTTATCTCATTCTTTGTTTCATGAAGTGTTTTTTTATTTTGTGAAGCTTGATTGATGACTTGTATGTTTAAGTGGGATATCTCATTTGTATGGGCAAAGTAAAAATTATCATGTTTTGCATGCTTGATATGTATAGATGGTTCGTTTATGTCAATTGTGAGCGGGAGGAGGCCACAGAAGAGCCGGCCACACCAAGAGGGTGCTTGGATCCAAGGGACTTATTTTAGCCTGACTAAAAATAGTCTCTTTAAGAGGCTAAAGTTCCAAGCACCCCTGACTAAAGAGAGGCTAAAACTAGTCTTGCGACTAAAATTTTTTAGTCAGGGGTACCCCTACTAAAATGTGGATTAGGCATCTCTCTACTCATTTAACTCCTCTCCTTTAACACAGACGAGTTCTGGATTGGAGGTTTTGAGGATAATAAATGCTCATTAACTTGATTTTAGTCTCTTTAGTATTTGGATCCAAGCATGGGTGAGGCTAGCAAGTTTTAGTCCCACTACTTTTAGTCATGGAACTAAAACGTATCTAAGCACCCTCCAAATCTGGCAGGAAATAGGGTCCAAAGTAGTATTGTCAATCTAACCCTGCCATCCATACGCCTCTTTGGTTTAGAGTTAGTTCAGTGTTAGAATCTAACTCTAACCTCTAACTGAGTTAGAGTTCTCCTCGTCTCGGTTCATCGCCATCATACTTTCCCCATTCCTGTGTTTTCAGTATCCTGCGAATCAAAGAGGCCCTTTTTTCTGCGGGAAAAATCAAAGAGGCCCTTAGACTGGTTTTGGTCCGGTCATTTTTTATAAACGTGTTATGTCCAAAATTTAATGAACGTGCTTCGGTTTCCACGAAAATAATCCGGCTTCATGTAGTAATTCATTCATTTATTTATTCTTCTTCGGGGGGTTTGCATGTAATTCATGAGGTCTGAAATGTAAAGTACCCCGGCATATGCTCCGAGTCATGCATGCACTACGACCCAGATGCTCTATGTCCCACATGTCGGCGAATGGAAGCACGTGGAAATAGCCTAGGAGTACATATAGGAGGATAAATGCGTGAAAAAATATGTACTGTGAAGCATAGCCGCGGTTCGAAAAGGAGACCTAAAGTGATGACAGCTATAGGTCGCACGCACCCAACTAGTGGTACTAGACATATGACTAATTTTTCCCTCAAAAAAAAGAGGCACGAGTGCTCAGACTCCTATTCTATAAAAACGAGTCCCATCTGACAACCGCGTCCGTGCTACAACTAGCTCTCCTCCCTCGTTTTTCTCTTCTAATTCTAAATTCGGCCGACGCCCGGTGGGCGGGGTGGGTTTGCTCAACTACGGCCCCAACTCACAGTGAAAACATTACGACTGGAATAAAAATGCCATATACTCCCTCCATTCATAAATATAAGCCTTTTTAGATACTATTTCAAATGGAATACAATATACATATGTATGTAGACATAGTTTAGAGTGTAGATTCACTCATTTTGCTCCGTATGTAGTAGTCACTTGTTGGAATCTTTAGAAAGAATTATATTTGAGAACGGAGGGAGTACTATACTAATAAAACATTAAGGCCACGAGGCGATGTAGTGCTGGTTACAGGAGGCAAGAAGAAGAGATGCATGCATCGACGACGTCCACCTCCTCAACTCAAGGCGTCGGCCCACCGAACGGCGCCTAAGTAGCAGCGGCTTTCGTGGCCAGGTTGACGTGCTTCTGAACAATGGCGTCCAAAGATTCTAGCCGCTAGAGCCAACGTCTTTCTGTCCTCGCTTGCCTTGTAGTGGCCTATGTAGACGATTTCCTCGTAGATGTGGATGTGCGGGTCGACGATTTCTTGCGTGGCGAGGCGCTGCGCGGTGAGCACGGCCTCGAGGTGTACATTCTTGTTCACGACCTCCGGCACCTGCAGAGCCACCAGGGCTTGAAAGAGTTCGTCACCATGGAGGCCGATGAGGGTGGTAGGCAATGAGGAGCCTGGGCGCGCGGGCTGGAGGAGTACGGCAAGGTCGTCCGCGCGCTTCTTGACGGCGGTGAACTTGCGGATGGAGTTGACCATCATGTCGTCCATGCGAGAAGCGAAGCCGGTGTCGGCGAGGGCTACTATGCCTGCGGTCGCCATCACCGTATGGAAACACTGCACGGTGCTGGGCCGCAGGCCGGCACCTTGGATGATTTGGCACAGTCGACTGCCGCTCGCGTCCATCGCCTAGGTGCTTGTGGCTTCTGGTCACTTGGTCTTCGATTGGAGTGAGCAGTGTTGCGCAGAGACTTGGGAGTAGATGGATTGGAGTGGTGGGGTGCCTTTATTATATGAGAGTCCAAACTCTGTTGCATTCACATCGTGGTGGCTCTATTCTGCTTCTCCAATTAATTCCCTCTGCATGTAATTGAGGATGCATGATTGTCCGTTCAACGTCTTGGGAACCGCTACCCTCTCCCTCCTTGGCATTCAAGCACCTATGGACACGTTGACGACGAGATGCCTATGGTGACTTCATAAATTTCAAGATGATAGTGCCGTGCGTGTGTGTGTTCATAGGGGTGAGTGTATGCGTGTGTATATGAGCGCTTGCGTCTGTACTGTGTCAAAAAAATGTAAATGCATGTCAAAAAGAGACTAGTCAGTATACTCAATATTGTGCACGTCGGAGAGGAAAACGATAGAACTAGTACGTATTTATTTACGGTGCAGATTCACTCATTTTGCTCCATATGTACTCCATCTCGGTGTAGTCTAGTCACTTGTTGAAATCTCTAGAAGGGAAAATACTCCTTTCTGGTTTACAGGGCTATACTAGCAAGTAGTTGTACGTACTAGTACAATAGTGGTCTCACATAGCAATTTTGTCTCATGCAAGAGCCTGGCTATATGCGTGCTCCAATGTTTGCAACTGCAACGTCTGGTTTGCGCTTGGCTCTTCGCCTCTTCGAGAAGACGAACACTGATGTTACTACTACTGCTTCTACAGTGTCGAATCCACTGCTGCATGTCCGTCCACCGCGAGTGGGACAGATAGCTTGTTGTAGAAGTACTACTAAGCAAAATCATGTCCTCGTTTGTGAGCAACCGCATGCATGGGCGAGGGAGAATGCGTGTAGTAAAATCAAGCTTCTCCTCGTTGTACGAGTTGACGCAACATATCATAGCACTGGCCCCGCATGCTTGCCTCTAAACTTGGTTGAAAGACCCGTAGTGTACAAAATATTTGCTGCAACCTCTAACATTTACCCACCACAAATTAAAATATATGTGGCCATATGCATCGTTCTGATGCAGAGGCCGGGGAGTCCCCCCTTTTCGAAAAAAACTAATTAAAATATATATTCCTGTCTTGACCAGATGAGCGTGCAAACTACAATCACCAGGGTGACAGGTAGGGCCAGAAGACTATTTTATTTTATTTTAAAAACTTCGAGACGGCCACATAGCATGGAGCCGACCCCAACGATTTTAAGCTTACAGGAATGGTACACGCTATCCTAGACTACTCTACACATGAAACCGCCACACGAGCGTCCGGGCTGCGCTTGGCTCTTCGCCTCTTCGGGAAGTCGAACAATGATAGAGTACTACTGCACTGGAGGAGTACTACAGTACGCTTCTGGTTATCTGACACCGATTGAACTGCTACATGTCCACCGTGTGCAGGAGGGAGAGCGTGTAGCGAAAGCTTCTCCTAGACTTGCCAGCCACCACGCTCATGGGCGAGGGAGGGCCGCTCCCGCCTTTGCGTCTATGACAGATGGGCCCGACAGGTGTGTGTCCAACCTGTCATACAACCAAAGGCAGGTGCAGTTAAGTTCGTGAGGGAGAGGATAATCAAACTTCTCGTTGATGTACGAGTTGACGCGACACATCAAAGCAGTGCACTCGATATATTTCAATAATTTGCATTTACCGATGCATTAATTACAATGCATGCATGCATGCCGTGACTCTCCTTTTGATACTTGCATGTGTTGATTTAATGCACCTTGAAGTAGTATAAAATATGTGACGATAAACTTTGTAATACCCCGGCCCAAGTCGAGAGATAGTTGTGCATGAGGAGGGCGAGATCATGCAGACCGAACAGGACCCGACGATGGAGCTCTCTAAGGTCTCGATGGACCTCACCATGCTCCACTGCCCCTTGTGCCTCCGCCCCTTGACGCCTCTAGCGTATGAGGTTCGAATACACCTCGTCCATTAGGCTGATTGCGCAAGGTGCAGGTTTCTTGATTGATGTGCTGTTCGATTGATTTCTGCAGTGCAAGGGAGGGCACCTGGCCTGCGCGGACTGCCGCGTCGAGCGCCCCGGAAACCAGCGGCAGTGCCAGAAGTGCGAGTGTGGTGGTGGATTCGACATGCGGAAAACGACGGTGGACTCCGTCCTTTCATCGGTGAGGGTGGAGTGCCCGCACGAAGGTTGTGGGCTCTACGTCACTTACCACAAGCTCGCCGATCACCAGAGCGTGTGTCCGCTCGCGCCCTGCAAATGCCCCATGCCCGTCTGCGGCTACAAAGGCCCGCCGCCGGCGCTCTACCACCACATCAGCACCGCGCATCCCATGCCCGTGCACAGGATCCAGTACGGCAAGGTGCTCCAGCTGCAAGTGCCACTATCAGAGCCACGGCTCTTGCTGTTCGCGGAGGAGGACCGCTGCGTGTTTTTCTTGGTCGGCGGCGTGCTCGACATCGGCGCGCCTATCGCCGTGTCGGTCATCTACATCAGAGCGGGGGCGTCCCCACTGCCGCACTACGTGGCCAAGATGCGGGCGAACGGCCCGCCGGGGGAGCCCAATGGCACGACCGACGCCATCAAGGTGGAAATGGAGGTGAAAAGCAGCAAGTATCCTAGCGACATCGATGTGCAGGAGTTGACCTTCTTGACAGTTCCGCCCAAGCTGTTGGCCGGGGCTAAGCTTGTGTCCCTCCACATTCAGATTGACAAGCTCACGTCCTAAATGTTTCTACAGTGCCTTCTATTTATCTTAGTAATATGCTAATATAGGGATTACCTTGGTCTACTTTAGCTTAAGAAATGGTGGGTTTTGGTGGCGATGCAGCAATTACTTCGACACCAGATCAGTAATTTCCAACAGTCGAACGAATATTTTTTGTCTGTTGGATATAAATTTCCTTTGGGTAAGAAGTACTACTTGTCATCAAAATGGATAAAAGGAGATGTATGTAGACGTATTTTAGTTCTAGATACGTCCCTTTTTATCCATTTTGATGACAAGCACTCCCTCCGTTCCACAATACATGCCTTCCATTTGTCAAAATATAGATGTATCTAGACATGTTTTAGTATATAGGTACATCCATGATAGAGCCAAATCGGATGGTTGAGAACACTACAATTTTTAGCTAGAGATGCGTGTGTGACTCCCAGATGCAGAGGCTGGGGTCATCATCCTCCTTTTCAAGAAAAAACAGATGCGTGTGTGAGAGTACGAGTGCGTGCGTGCACCTCTTCTCTTCCTGTATAACGTACTCCCTCCGTCCGAAAATACTTGTCATCAAAATGGATAAAAAGATATGTGTCTCAAACTAAAATATGTCTAGATACATCCCATTTTATTCATTTTGATGACAAGTATTTCTGGACGGAGGGAGTACTAAACTCAGAGTACAAGTTTTTGTGGGTGGCACGATGGTGCGTGCGAGAAGTCCTGAGAGATAGGTTTTATGCGTCTGAAAAAAAGACTAGCCTAGAGCTCGCCACGCGGCTATTCCTGACAAACGCCCCATTAACCATGAGATATGTATACGACGGTGCCAGTTATTGCACGTACACAGCAATACTCCCTCCTTTCCGGTTTATAGGGCTTAATTCAAAAATCTCACCAACCAAGATGGTGAGTGGTGGGATATTTTTTGTAGTTTGCAAAAGCACCTAATTAATGCTCTTGTTTTTCTCAAAAAATTATGTTTATCAATGCATTAATTACAATGCTTGCATGCATAAAGTACATGCATTTGGTCAATTTTCTCTTAATACTTGCATGCAATGATTTAATGCACCTTGGAATCTGAACATGTGTTGGGGAACAATCAAATTGAGCCTTATAAAATGGAAAAACTAAAATTTTGAGATAAGCCCTATAAAACCGGAAAGGAGGGTGTAGAAAAAGAACTACTCCATCCGGGAATAGTGCCGCACTTCGAAACTAGAACCGTCAATAAATTTTGAGCTTGCGTCTCATCACATTCCAAATTACTCCACGCTATATTGAATTGCAAACCTTTTCACACCGATCACAACCTAAACGGTTTCCCACTTAGGAGCGTATTAGTACCACGCTATATTGAATTGCAAACCTGTTCACACCGGTCGCAACCTAAACAGTTTCCCACTTAGGAGTGTATTAGTAATCGGTTATAAATACTAGTATGCCAAGATGACTGCACATTCAGCATCCTTCCCTTGCGTCTGCCATGGCCAGCGTGAGTTCTGGGTCGAGAGATTGCCACCAGGGAGAGGCGAGCATGGAAGCGGAAGCACGAGAGATGTCCCGCCTCACTGCGAGAGCAACCGACATGTCCCGCCGCACGGAAGTAGCAGCACAGAGGTCCCACCGCACGGCTGAAGCAGCACGGAGGTCCCGTCATGTCGTTGATGCAGTAGACTGGTCTGGCAGCACCGCGGAAGCAGCGGAGATGTCCCGCCGCGCCATAAATGCACCTAAGATGTCCCGTCGCGCCGCGGCGGCCTTGGAAAACTTCTCGCGGGCAGGCGACGACTGTTACAGGCGCATGCATGCGATCGTCCATAGCCGCATGTGGCTTTTTTAATTATCTTTCTAATTACGTAAGACAATTAATCGTCCTTATCTTTCTATGGAAGATCAATGTTGCGAGGCTGGAATGAAGAAAACTCTTGCTGTAGCGACCCTGGCATTGCTGTTCTTCTAGTTGCTGTTGGGCTTCCTTCAGTTTCCTTGTTTCTTTTGATGTAATAATCGGTTTAGGATGTGGATTGTGTCCTCGGTTGTGAAATGTTGGGTTCTAGCGCAGATGTTTGGCCTTTGTTGGCCTCTTGGGATGTTGCGATTTCAATCTGGTAGCTTTTAGTCCTTCCTGTTAGGCTGGAGTTGTGCTGAACTTCTTATGAATTGTGGTGGTTTTCAGTAATGAAAACCGGATGGTGCAAGCCCTTCTTTGATCAAAAAAATTAATCGTCCTTATATATTCATCAGTCTTGCTATAAGTCGCAGTAGATGCTATATAGGTCCGTCGGATCTTACATCAAGATCTGTGCTTCTAGATTTTCTTTTTTCTCTCTTAAATCTCAGTCGAGTGAGACATAGCCACGCCATTAAACAGAGGCTTGGGCGCCATTAATGGAGACCTTGGGAGAGAGGTGGACGGCGGATGGAGGTCAAAGGGCTCTCCTCCCGATAAGCACGCGCAGGGGTCTGATCGCACGCCTCTCGTACTCAAATAGCTAACCTGCACGACGCCTCCTAGCTAATAAAAAATGGGGACGCGTGGCGGCACGTAAATGGTACTAGTAAGTAGAACGCCCACGGTTTCAATAATACTTGTGTTTCCGATTGTAACGTGACAGCACTTGTTCCAAAATGACTTTGTTGATTGTTAATGTGTGCGCCTTCGCAAATCGGACTGCAAATTTACCACAACATGTTGGTGCCATGTCACGGCACCAAGACAAGTTTCATTATTTTCATGCGTGTTTTGGATTTATAGGAATTAAAAAACTAAGTTTCTCAATGTTTCCAACCCAGCCACGACGCCCAGAATTTTGAATTTCATTCTCATTTCTTGCATGGAACCTAGAAATTTACCCGAGGACACACATGTGATTTTTCAACCAACTTTGGTGCACTGGAACATGTGCTTGTATTTCAAATTTGAATTATGCACACAAAGGTGACACGTTCCCTCCCAGAACCATGAGCCTTCTTGAGAGAAGCTCCAATTTGCAAGAAGCTTATACCAAAATTTGTTCCTATTCGGCCATTTTTTACCACGGCATGGTACTACCATGACATGACACCATGCCAAGTTTCATGATTTTAAAACCAAGTTTCTCAATGTTCTCGACCGAGCCACGATGCCCAGATGTTTGAATTTTATTCTCATTTTTTGCATGGGACCTAGAAATTCACCCGAGGATACAAATGTGATTTTTCAACCAACTTTGGTGCACGGGAGCATGTGCTTGTAGTTCAAATTTGAATTATGCACATTAAATGACCAAAAACTCAATTAATGTGTAAATAAGGCCAAACGAAGCCGGAATAATTCCAAAATTTAACAGGGCACTCATGTAGTTCTATGTTGCCTTTGTAAATAAACTCAAGGGGGACAGCGTATATCATTTCGCACTCAAAGGTGGCATGTTCCCTCTCAGAACCACGAGCCTTCCTGAGAGAAGCTTCGGTTTGCAAGAAGCTTGCACCAAAATCTATTCCTATTCGGCCAATTTTTTTACCACAGCATGGTAGTACCATGACATGACATCCATGCCAAGTTTCATGATTTTCAGACGTGTTTTGGATTTACAAGAATTTTAAAACTAAGTTTCTCAATGTTCGCGGCCGAGCCACGATTCCCAGATGTTTGAATTTTATTCTCATTTCTTGCATGGGACCTAGAAATTCACCCGAGGACACAAATATGATTTTTCAACCAACTTTGGTGCACGAGAGCATGTGCTTGTAGTTCAAATTTGACTTATGCACATTAAATGACCAGAAACTCAATTAATGTATAAATAACGACAAACGAACCCGGAATAATTGCAAAATTTAACAGGGCAGTAATGTAGTTCTATGTTGCCTTTGTTAAGAAACTCAAGGGGGGGGGCAGCGTATATCGTTTCACTCAAAGGTGGCACGTTCCCTCTTAGAACCACGAGCTTCCAAATCGGCCCAATTTTTTATCACAACATGTTGGTGCCATGACATGACACCATGCCAAGTTTCATGATTTCCAGGGGAGTTTTGTATTTAGATGAATTTAAAATCTAATTTCTCGATGTTCTCGGCCTAGTCATGACGCCCAGATGTTTGAATTTCATTCTCATTTCTTCCATGGGACCTAGAAATTCAACCAAGGACACACATGTGATTTTTCAACCCACTTTGGTGCACCGGAGCATGTGAATGCAATTCATATTTTGATTATGCACATTAAAAGTCCAGAAACTCAATTAATGTATAAAAAGGCCAAATGAACCCGAAATAATTCAAAAATTTAACAGGGCACTCATATAGTTCTATGTTGCCTCTGTAAATAAAATCATGGGGGAGGCAGCTTATATCGTTTCGCACACAAAGGTGACACGTTCCCTCTCGGAACCACGAGGCTTGTTGAGAGAATCTCCGGTTTTGCAAGAAGCTTATACCAAAACATGTCCCAATTCAGCCAAAAATTATACATATGAAAACGGGGTTTAGATTATCCCGAACATCTCGCTACCTAGACCAATAATGTACTATGATTTGAATTCAACATAAAATGGATACAAATATTTGACTTGGAGAGCGTATGGTACATGTAGTTCATAGTGAAATATGATTACTGCTAGATGCATGTTCTTTGTTATCAAAATAATATTTAAATTATTGTATAACTTGACAACAATCGTATTCAAATAAGGAAAATTGATTCAAATTTAGTCCATATGGTAGACGACACAATATATGTTCACATGGTGGAGTAAAATGTTCATATATGATGGAAGATCAAAATGTACGACTACATGAATTATAAACCGCAAGGTCACCTAACGATATATTCGAATTCAACATAACGTGGATTCAAAAATTGAAATTTGAGATCATGGCATCTGTAATCATATAAAAAGGGAGATTCCTCTTTCTTTGGTGGGAATTGATTTGTTTTTTGTTGTTGTTGAGGGAAGTGCGAATCGATTTGGTACTGTGCAGGGTAATCTTGTTCTCCCGATTTTTTTTACATTTTTCTTGTAGTTTTTTCAATGCATCTATAGCAATATAGTAAAAGGGGACATGACTCTCTTGTGTCTTGTATGAATTGTTTTTTTACACGTTAGGTTTGTTCTACCGAACAAGGAATCCGCACCTTGTTATCCCGAAATTTTCAAGCTGGAGTATCTTTTGTCTCACCTGCTTTGAAACTCCCGCTTCTTCAACCCGCGCTGCGCCTTGTTATCCCGAAATTTGGATGCGCGCGAGAACTCCCTCCTCATCCGAAATCGCTCCCGCAGCCCAGACACGTGAAATCCCACTTCTACCCCTCTGCCGGAAATGAAGCTCCACATCGCGGTGTCAAAACCGGTGGGGGTACGCTGGTAACTTACCCTACATTTCGGACAAGCGCGTCCCTAAGCTTGGCTCCCCTCCCCCTTCGCCCCCCCCCCATTCGTACACCGAGGCCGCCAAAACCCGCGAAACCCCATGCTCCTCCGTCGGCCTCCCGACCGCCACCCAGCCGGAGACTCTTCCCTGACTATGTCGTCCACCGCAACAGCTCGCCGTCCCTCATCCACCACATCGGATGAGGATCCGTTGTCAATCTCGTCGTCCCGCCGGATCAGCTGCCCCGTCCTCCACCTCCAAGGAGCTGCCTCGATGTTCGCCTCGTCTATCGCGCCACCTCAATCCCCACAGCGCCATCTTGACCAGCCCCATTGGAACCGCAGCACCCTCACCAATTCCTCCAATGAAGTCGAGGCCAACTCGGCGCCACCAAGGAGGTTCTGCACTCACCACTGCATTTTATCTTTTATTCGATCTCACGGGGCTGCCGGTGCTCGATACCGAGCAGATATGACGTGTCTCCATCGACGGCGCCGTCGCCGGCCACATCATCCATGGCGTCTCTCCCCCATGTCGTTGCTTCCTTGGCAACGACTTCCACAACGGCACTAGCTTCAGCTGCTCCGGCTCTCACTCGCGTTGCGGCTCTGTTCTTGCTGTCAGTCACGCTGCTGCACTGCTCCTGTTTTCGTTCGTGCAGCTACTCTGCTCTTGCTCTCACTTGCGCTGCTGCTGCTGGTGCACGACCTCCGGCAGCTACAGGAGTTGCTGCTTTAGCACTCGCTCGCGGTGCTACTGCATGACTTGCTCTCTGCTAGTGCATTCCCTGCTCGAGCGTCTGCTGATTTAGATCACTGCTTCTCTGCTACTAGTGCTCGAACGCCCTAAACATCTATTGCGATGATATGTTACTAGTTCAATCAGTTTCGACAGTAAAATTCAGTTTCGACTGTAAAGTTCATTTTCTTCAGTTAAGTTCAGAGTGAATAGTACTTACAACATCTGTCGGAGCGGCGTGGCGTGGCTGATGTGTTTTACATCTAGCACTTTTTGGTGATGTATTTTACATCATCTATTGCAGATGATATTAGGGTCCCACTTCAGATTAACGTTGTCTATCTTGTCATGCTTCAGCCTCGTTGACGTACACCTTAGCGGAGCTGCTCCAACGACGGAACCGTCAATCATAGCGGAGCAGTACCCTCGGCGCCGTTTCCAGAGGCCTCGGATCTTCTTCCCCGCCTCCGATAGTCACACATCATCACCATCCTCCACGTCCAACCCAATGATGCTGAGGTCCACAAGGCTATGCCAAAGAGGTTGTACACTCGTCGCATCACTTTGTTTCTCCATTCCTTTGTTCTTCCAATTCATGTGAGCCAAACACCCAGGTTGACCGAAATCCTATGTTTCCAAATGCTCTGTTTTGCACGTGCATTCCTATCCTATTTCTGTGTTTTTCCTGTCCCTGCGTTTATAGAATCCTCCAATTCTAAGGAGCCCTTACAAATTTACTTCATTTTCAGATAGACGTCAAAGAAAACTCTGTGTGTTATGTCCTGCTTGTCAGGACCCCGATTCCATGCCACACCGATCTAGCATGTAACACCTCATATCACTTTGCGGCCTCACGCATGGTATTCCCATGGGTGTCGCCTTACCATGCCCAGGATCGTTTGCGCCTTTTGGCACACGTATATGATAGTGTCGCTAGCATCCATATGACAAAGAACCCAGGCTAACATGGCTAGTCGTGAACCCAAAGTGGCACTGACTTATAGGGACAGGCATACATGACCCAGCATCGACCGTGTCGGTCATCAGCGAGTGAATCCGGGCTGTAGCAACTGGGCTAGCGGGACACCGGTAAACCGGGCTGTAGCAGGCTAACAGGACTCCGGTAGACACCGCGTGACATTTCCCCGAAGGGACAGACACGGGAACAAAGAAGGACACATGCCGGCCAGCCTAAGTGTTCCGGAGCAGTAGCAAGCTACCAGGGCTCAGTGGAAGCACTAGGAGACATTTCCCGGTAAGAGAGACTACTAAGGATAAACAACTGGATAGTCAGATCCCACACATAGCAATACACATTAGACGTACGCATAACATGCAAGTATGTGCTATACAACATGGCATCACAGCATAACTCAACAACTCATATAGATAAGGCACAAAGAGCCATCATAACATTTATTGCAAACAGGGGTCACAGGACCCATCATTCAGAGCATACAAGCAACAAGCGGAAGCATTACACGTCTGAGTACAGACATCTACAAATGAAAAAGGCTGAAGAGCCTGACTATCTACATCATCCGGTCAAGATCGTAGCTGAGGTACAAGCTACTTGTCGAAGTCCACAAGACACTAGTAAGACCGAAGTCTCCGCTGCAAAAACATAAATAAAGCAACATGAGTACAAAGGTACTCAGCAAGACTTACATCAGATCCTATCATACATGCATTTGTATCAAGAGGGTAATGTGGGGTTTAGTTGCAGCAAGCCAGCTTTGACTCTGTGGCTATCCTGTTCTACGACTACCAGAAACTCTTGAGGTGATATGGCGCACACGAGTCCACTAATCACCACACAATACACTACTATGGATTCATCCCCGTCTCCCTACGAGAAGGCCATCCATAGCACTCACACTTGTCTTGAGCATTTTAGAGTATCCACTTCAAGTTGTCTATGTACCATGTAAGCATCCAAGAAGTCCATAACCGCGGACCCGGCTATTCAAATAGATCATGTTAACCCTGCAGGGGTGTACTTCTTCACACACGCTCTTGCCACTTACCACCATGTACACGTCGTGTATCTCGGCAACCTTCAAGCGGAAGCCTGGCGAGGGAGTCGGCCACGACCTGACTAACCACACAAGACTCTAGCCCAGGTTTATCGCCTATTCGGGTTCCATCCGCAAGGAGATCCGGCCGAGGTGTCTCTCACGGCCCCAAACGATGTGTGCAGGGTTCCCGAGCCCACCATCCGGGTGCCACTCGGTACACCAGGCCACGTGTGCCTAGTCTGTCCCAAGCCCACCCTGCCGAGTGCCACTTGGTAGAAAAATAGCACTACCTACAAACACCAGAAACTAGTTGCGACTCCTGGACAGAGATCAAGTTGGTTAATAAGTCAAGAGGGGTCGAGTTACCGGAACCCAATGTGTGGTAGTATCGAGTCATTGGACAACATACATAGAACTCAGTGCTTAAGGACGGTTCCAGTGAGACAACCCACCATGTACTCCTACATGGCCTCTCACCGCTACCTTTACCAAATCGTGTTCACACACTTCACTCTCAGCATCAGAACATAGAACTGCACTCCAATTCATTCCCAATGAATCAGACATGACACAACTCTAAGCAATAGCAAGCATGGCATGGTAGGAACACAACATGGCTCAATCAACTCCTACACATGCTAGTGGGTTCAACTATTTACTGTGGCAATGACAGGTCATGCAGAGGAATGGGTTCAACTACCGCAGCCCAAAGTAGCAGATGAATCGTTGTTGTCCTAATGCAATAACTGAGAGCAGGAGCGAGAGAGTAGGATTGTATCGGAATGAACAAGGGGGTTTGCTTGCCTGGTAGATCAACAGGGTGGCACTGCTCCTTGGACAGGTACTCTGGAACACTCTCCGGAGCAAGACCTATCGAGAAGGAACGGTGTCGACAATCAAAACACAAGCATATGCAACAATATGATGCATGATCATGGCATGTAGATGTGATGCTGTTTGAGCTAATGCAACTAGGTGTTATCTGGATGGAGTCCATTTGAACCAAAAACTCAAATGCATCTCCAAAGTAAGCTCTTATATATGCCATTTATATGTTTTCACCTATACAGCAGGTTTAGGTTGGTTTGTCATAAATGAAACTATTACAGATGGATAGATTACATTTTTCTGATAATTTTTCATATATAAATTATTTCAGTCTGAGCTACGGTTGAATTTCTATGAATTTTTGAAGTTTAAATCATTTTCTGGAATTTCCTGATTAATTTTAAATCCAGAAAATGAATAACTGCGTCAACATTACGGAGGCATGACATCAGCGAGTCAACCGTGGCTGACCGGGTCAAACCTGACGTGTGGGGCCACACGTCAGTGACACGGGTTAAACAGGGGGGTTAGTTTAGTTTAATTAAAGATTAGGGGGCACTGGGGCCCACATGTCAGCGTCAGGGGGTTAAATAAGCGGTGATTAGCACTAAGCTAATCACCTGACGGGCCGGGCCCACGTGGCAGGGCTCAGGCGACGGGGCTCGCCGCCGGCGACCTCTGGACGCGGCGGAGTCCGCGCCACAGGCCACGGGGACGGCGTCTAAGAGCACCGGGGCATAGCCCGGGCTCTCGCGCATCTGGTGGGGCAGGTGGGAGGAGCTGGGGGGTGGCCGGAGCTCGCCGGAGCGGAGCTCGGGGCGGCGGCCGGAGCACGGCTCGAGCGGGCGCGCGGCTAGGGCGCACGGGGAGGCCACCCGAGGGGCTCTGCGGCACCCTCGTGGCACCAGGAGCACGTTGATGCGCTAAGTTGCGGGCTACGGTGGCCAGGGCGACGGCGGCGACATGGACGGCGGCGAGGAACTACGGCCGTGAAGGGGGATGGAGCTACGAGGCGCAAAAACGAGGGGGAGAAGAGGGGTTCGGTAGAGGAGCTCACGGCGAGGCCTTCGGTGATCTCAGCGCGCTCGGGGACAGCTTGGAGACGACGGCATGTTGGTGGCGATCTCCGGCGGCCGATGATGAAGACAACGGCGGTGACGGCTCCACGGGGCGCTCCGGCTTGCGTGGCTTGACAGGGAGGACGAGGACGACGGCGCGGAGCTCGGGGACATCTCAGATGCTCTCGAGGGGTGCGGTGGCTACGGCTACGGCGAGCGGCAGCGACGGTGGCGTTCGGCCGTGAGAGAGAGAGCGAGGGAGAGGAGAGGAGAGGACCCGGGGGAGAGTGAGAGGGTCCGGGGGGGCGTGGCGACGTCCGGGGCATCTAGTGCGACGAGGGGGAGGACAGGCAGGCAGGGAGGAAGGAGGTGGCGCGGCGCGGCGGTGCGCGCGACGATCACGCGCCCGTCCTTCTGGTGGGAGGAAGACGACAGGGGAGGGGGAACAGGTGGGCCGGGCTGGCCAGCTGGGCCGGCCAGGCCGCACAGTGCTGGGCCAGCAGAGGAGCTAAGCGCCAGGTAAGTACAGATAGGTTTTTCCATTTCTTTTTCTTTTCTATTTTTCTGACGTTTGTTTTGATTTAATAAAAATACTAAATCATTTTATTTACTTATGCCAATTTTTGTAGGAACTAGTGGTATTATTCCAGAGCTCCTCAACAAATGGCATATTTTTTTTGGACATATATTATATATA
Organism: Triticum dicoccoides; assembly: GCF_002162155.2. Classification (NCBI taxonomy): domain Eukaryota; kingdom Viridiplantae; phylum Streptophyta; class Magnoliopsida; order Poales; family Poaceae; genus Triticum; species Triticum dicoccoides. The sequence goes on from NC_041381.1 coordinate 310,204,776, forward strand.
ACAAATATATATCCAATGCAAATATTTATGCATTAATTCCAAATTCCCAAAATAAATACTTATGAGCTCTCAAAAATATTGGTTTGATTTTTATCTCTGTCCAATATTTTCAGAGAGCAACATGAGCATTTTCTTGGACCTTTTTGGAGCAATTTTTATTTGGGTCATTTCCAAAAATGATTCTGAGGGTTTCACAAATTCCCATTTCAAAATTAAATGGAATTTAAACATGATGCACAAATGACTAGCTAGCCTCGAGCATACCAGAACTAGGGATGTGACACTGCTCCTGTCGTGCCGTCATCCACCCCACCTGAGGTGCACCATCAACAGAAGTGTTCACTGCAGCAGAGATCCCCCCTGCAGACTTTCTTTCGCCGCCTCAAATCATCTTCCCCGTTGCCAGCAGCCACGCCAACTACATTACCATCATCGACTGAGCAGATGAACCTGAGGACTACACAGTTCTGGAAGAGAGGTCGCAGTCTTTCGTGTTTGCTTACGTTATACACCGGTTATTATTACCTGCTACTTTATCATTCAATCTTGAGTTTTGAATTGCCCATGGGTCTCATATTAAGCCAGCAACGAATAGTATCTGTCTACTATCTGGTTCATCTGGGGTCTTCTATGTGGTTCATGTTGGGTGGGCAACAAACAATAGATGATCCATTGTCTATCTTTTTAAACTGAAGCTATAATCTACCTGCTATCATTAGTTTTGGATCCATCCAGTCGTTTGCTACCATCAGTCTTGATTTTTGCATGCACCCCCTAGGCCTTACAAAATTTAACTATTTTTTTATTATGCATGTCAGATATTGTACACAATCGTACTGAACATGTAGAGAAAAAGAGAAGACCGTTGCGTGCGAATATAATGTCATGCAGACGCCGCTCCATGGTGGGCGAAGTGCCCCCCCCCCCCCTCCTTCATTTCCATATTGTATTCTAGAGGAAGATAACTGTTCAGATGGAGATTCAGAAGGAGCCGACCACGCCTGTTTACCACCTGAGGTGTTTGCTCTAACCTGGCATGCTGATGTTGGTCATATCATGCATATGGCGCCTTGCATTGCTTACATTATACATCTTATATGTCATCATCTTAGTTTAGATTTGCTTTGTGTGAATGCCACCTGTTTGGTTTCTATATCATACTCCCACCATTCCTAAATATTTGTCTTTTTAGAGATTTCAACAAGTGACTACATAAGAAACAAAATGAGTGAATCTACACTCTAAAATATGTCTATATACATCCATATGTGGTAGTCCATTTGAAATCTCTAAAAAGACAAATATTTAGGAACGGAGGGAGTATATGGGAATTATGAAATTCCATCTTCTTTAGCCAGGCATCATATACGTGAATCATGCAATGCCATCCTGTTTAGCCAGTCATTGTATATGTGAATTGTACCGTGCCATATTTTTTTCCATAATGTATTCCATTTGTCAACAATGTTTATACATTCATCTACTCTTCCTGTGCATCAGCCATTTGAGTCGGTCATGGGAAAATCTGGAGTGAAAACAAGGTCTTCTAAGCAGTCAGTGCTACCTGTCGATGTAGATTTCTTGCTGGTTACTGATAGCTCCTCAGAGGAGGATTCAGAGACAGATGACCAGTCGTATTCCCCCCCCCCCCGAGGTGCATGCTCTAACTTGGCTGGGTTATATTGCTCATATCATGCATATGGTGTCTTGCATTGCCATGCCATCTGCTTAGATTAGACATGCTTTGTGTGAATGCCTCCTGTTTGCTTTCTATATCAGATATGTGAATTATGCAATGCCATGTTTTTCAGCCAGTTATCATATATGTGAATTATGCACCGCCATGGAGCCAGGCATCATATATGTGAATTATCTCATGCCATCTTTTTTTTCATTACGTATTCCATTTGTCGACAATCTGTGTATATTTAACTACTCTTCATGTGTATCAGCCATTTGAGCCGGTTATGGAAAAATCTGGAGTGAAAACAAGGTCCTCAGAGCAGGCAATGGTACCTGTTGCAATGTTTATATTTCTCATATGATACATATGGTGTCTTGCATTGCTTAGTTTAGACATCATATGCACAATATTGAATTCTATCTGCTTAGTTTAGAGATCATACATGCGAGTGCCAGCTGCTTAGTATATGAATCAATTATGTCAATTATATCATGCCATCCTGTATACTTAGACAACATGTATGTGAATTATTTCATCCCAACCTATTTTAGAAAGACATCATATAGTTTTGTCATGTCATCCTGTTTAGGTACTCATCATATGTTGAATTATGCCATTATATCTTGTTAAGTTATCCATCATATATCTGAAACTGTGTCATGCTATCCTATTTAGTTAGGCATCATATATGTGAAATTGTGTCATGATGTCCTGTTTAGTTAGACAACATATATGTGAATTACCACATCTGTCTATCATACAATGTCTGTACGTTCAATTTCTTTTCTTCTTTATCAGCCTTTTGAATTGCAGGGGGTGATGGCAGTATCTAAGGGAGCAAAAACCCGTTCTTCACAAAAGACAGTGCTACCCGTCCATGCAGATAGAACAATGGTTGTACTAGCCCACAAACTAGCCCCACCACACATAATCGAGACTCTTCCAGATTGCACACTTACACGGTTGGGCAGAGAACCAACTACAACCCATCTAACCGCAACCCCAATGGATAGTAACCCACTTATAGTTGACAAAGCACCATGTCCACCACAGAGTACCCCCACACGAGCAGTTTGTAAAGCTACTGCAATGCCCAAAGCACGAAGACCACCACAACTAACCCAAACTCCACGTTTAAAGCAGAAGAGCAACTGTTCTCAGGTCAGATTCCGTAGCTATGGTCCATACTCCTTTGCTGTCGCATCACTGTATTTACTCATACCAACTACTTTCGAATTTGAAGGATCCAATTGAAACTCCAATGGTGCAACAGGTATGCTTTAAACCTATTTCTTTAACTGGATTGCTGTTCTAACTTCTTGCTCTATGTTGATTTCAGTTTAAGTTGTATAAACAATTATGTTCTCATGTGATGCACATTACAAGTGATGCCAATGTTGTGTAGTTTCTCACACTTATATTCTGTCTATGCTTTTGTGTCTTAAAAATATATGAGTTGAACTGTGTCTCTATCTTGATTAGGGAACATAAACTAGAATGATATGGACAATACAGTGACCATAGTACATAGATATATGTTTGTTTCATGTTGTTATCCTGTCCGCCCTACTACTGAACCGGTTTACCAAAATGAGTTTGGTATACTACAAGCTAAACCTGTGATGTGTCTGCTTGTTTCTCTTGTAGTATGCAAACAGAATATTGGAGAAGAGCACCCCACTATGCAATGGTAGAGAAAGTAATGCCGATAAGGTTCAAGATAGTGAGACAACCCTGTTGGTCTCCAATAAAGGTGATAAAAAGATCTTGTAGACAGTGAGAAAACCCCATAGTCCTGTGTTGATGTAGTGTTCGAGTTACTGGCCAGTACCGCTGGCACAAGCTCTTCGAACTCGCTTCCTGAATCACTTCGGCTTCTTCAGTCTCAGCTACAAGCTGAAAGGCATCAGTCCGCTGTGCTGCGGCAAGAAGCCGAAGGACTGAGGAAGTCCATGCAGAATTCAGATGCGTACTTTCTTGTGCAACAGCAAGCGCTGGAGGATTTAAGCGCCAAACAAGAGAAAGTTAATAAGCTTGATAAGCATCTTGCCAGCATTGTGGGTACCCAGGATATTGTTTCTTGAACTCTTCTGAAGTGGTTTCAGTTCTGGACTTGTTTTGTTGCGGCATTTATATGCTACTTTGTTCCCTATATTTGCACTGGTGGCGAACTTTGGTGCCCAGTGGATGTAATATGTGTAATAGCCGTGATAGCCTAGCATAAGTTGCTTGCTTATTTATTTCCTTGGTGTCTTGTTTATGTGTTTGCTTGTAGTCAGTGCAGTTCTTTTTCCGTGGTTTGCTAGTGGCTGCAATAACCTATTTTTTAAAACTAGGCCACAATATCCATGGGCTAATATTTGCTGTAGTGACACTGGGCCTCCTACGGGCCGTAGAAACAGTGGGCCTTCTACGGGCCGTAGAAACAGTAGGCCTTCTATGGGCCATAGAAACAATGGGCCTTCTATGGGCCGTAGAAACAGTGGGCCTTCTACGGGCCGTATCATCAATGGGCCTTATACGGGCCGTATGATCGATTGGCCAAACATGGGCCAATAATAGGCCGCATTATGGCCGTAAACGGGCTAGAGTTGGAATCGTTCGTTCATGGGCCGACCATAACGGGCCATCGTTAATAGGCCGTATTTGATGACGCTATGAAAGCAGCCCAACGTATTAACGGACCACAAATGGGCCGACTGTAACCACATGCTGAATTTGGCCCACAGGCAGAAAATGACAGTAACGGGTCATAAGTAAACGAATGCTGGAAATGAGCCCAAGAATAAATGGGCTCTGAGAAGGCCGGAAGATAACATGGGCTGGAAACGGCCCAACGGAATAACGGGCCGTTAATGGGTATAAAGTGATACACTGTTCATTACGGGCCAGTTTCACTACGGCCCGTTAATGTGTGTAAAGTGATACACCGTTCATTACGGGCCAGTTTCACCACGGGCCGTTAATAGGCCAAGAGTTACATAGGGCCTCATATGGGCCGAAAGACGTCATGGGCCATACATGGGCCAGAAGTGAAAATGAGCTGGAATCATATTGGATGGCCCAGATGACACTACTAGGCCTAATTCGGATAGGGTGTAACGGGCCTTGGGTTAGCGGGCTGTAAATGGGCTATACGTGAATATGCCGTTAACATGCTTTCCATGGGCCGGCCCGCCACCTTTTGACCAAGTCAAACGGGTCGGCCTTCTCACAGGAATGGGCCTCTGTTGTGCCGTGCCACGTGTCGACGTATCATAGGCGCCTTCTGTCCAACGAGTGGATGACATCTGTCCCAACGATGAGCCGACACGTGTTTCCTCCAGCCAATGATGATTTTACACGTGGAAAATCCCCATTGGTCGGGGCTGTTAACGGGTTATCGGATCCAAAACCCGACCCGATAGCTTAACGGCGTTCCTTTATGGTGGATGACACATGTCGGTCACCCTTGACGAAAGCACTTCTGTGACGCGCGATTTATTGTCATGGAAGTGGACACTTCCATGATGATAATTTTGGTCATGTCATGGAACACTTCTACGACAACACAGGTATGACTATCTTGATTCTGTCATAAAATCGTCATGGATGTACATGCATGACAAAAAACGCGACCTACTGTGACAAACACGTATCATCACGGAAGTGTATTTTTTGTGAGAAAATTCCTTATTTAACACTACTTTAAAATGTGTTTCCCTATTTGACACTAGAAAACTTTTTCTTCCCTATTTAACATGGAGTCTAAGTTTTATGCCTTTTATGACACTTTTGCCTATTTTTTTCATCTAACGTTGTTAAATTGCATGTAAAAAGATACTTTTGCCCCTCGGATAATATGAACCGGCCATCTAGAATACGTCGATGAGCTGTCGACTACAGTACACGCCCCGTCCCTATGATCGAGCTCCTCGGCCGCACGTCCTAACAAGAGGCAACCTGGGCAAGGCGTCGCGCACGTCCTTGCCAGGTATCAAGACACGCCTGACCAAAATGATACACAAGGACCAGCTCGTGGACTCGGTCAACACGCACGCATGCAGGATGCAAGTGCAACTGCGCCTCACTCCGCATGTCTCCGCCTACTCGACAACCTTTCTACTAGTATTTAGATTCGGTAGGGAGCTTCCCCACTCGTTGTACCGGTATGTATGTATATGTAACTTCACAGATGTGATTAATACAAGAAAAGTTACACCATGCAACTCAGAGCACTTGTACACGCACGTACACCAGAGCTAGCATAAGCGGTTGATTGATTTTTCTTGAAAGTTGACTGACATAGCTACCAAACCCGAGCCAGTTACATACATACAATATTAACATTTATCAAAATTTTGATCACATATCACATGAGGGGCAAAATCGACTTTTCAAGTGTCATTTAACACAGTTAAGGCTCAAAATGGACAAAAGTGTCGTAAAGGGCACAAAATTTAGACGCATTGTTAGATAGGGAAGAAATTTTTTTCCAGTGTTAAATAGGGCAAAAAGTTTTAACACAGTGTTAAATAAGGAATTCTCTCTTTTTTTGTAGTGTAATGAGAAAAGCACACCCGAGGACACATGGGATTTATCGTCAAGCTAGTTTTCATCACGCTCATATGATTCGCGTTAGGTACTTTGATAATTTGATATGTGGGTGGACCGGTGCTTGGGTACTGCCCTTACTTGGAATAGCATCCCACTTATGATTAAGCCCTATTGCAAGCATCTGCAACTACAAAAGAAGTATTAAGGTAAACCTAACCACAACATTAGACATATGGATCCAAATCAGCCCCTTACGAAGCAACGCATAAACTAAGGTTTAAGCTTCTGTCACTCTAGCAACCCATCATCTACTTATTACTTCCCAATGCCTTCCTCTAGGCCCAAATAATGGCGAAGTGTCATGCAGTCGACGTTCACATAACACCACTAGAGGAGAGACAACATACATCTCATCAAAATATTGAGCCAATCCCAAATTCACATGACTACCAATAGCAAGACTTCACCCATGTCCTCAAGAACAAACATAACTACTCACAAAGCATATTCATGTTCATAATCAGAGGAGTATTAATACGCATTAAGGATCTGAACATATGATCTTCCACCAAGTAAACCAATTAGCATCAACTACAATGAGTAATCAACACTACTAGCAACCCACACGTACCAATTTCTGGTTTTGATACAAGATTGGATACAAGAGATGAACTAGGGTTTTGAGAGGAGATGGTGCTGGTGAAGATGTTGATGGAGATTGACCCCCTCCCGATGAGAGGATCACTGGTTATGACGATGGTGATGATTTCCCCCTCCCGGAGGGATGTTTCCCTGACAGAACAGCTCTGTCGGAGCCCTAGATTGGTTCCACCAAGGTTCCGCATCGTGGCGGCGGAGTTTCGTCCTGTAAGCTTGCCTATGATTTTTTCCAGGGTAAAAGCCTTCATATAGCAGAAGATGGGCACCGAAGGGCCACCAGGGGGCCCAGGAGACAGGAGGCGCGCCCAGTAGGGGTGGGCGTGCCCCCCACCCTCCTGGCCAGGGTGTGGGCCCCCTCTGGTGTTTTCCTCGCTCAGTAATTCTTATTAATTCCAAAAATGACTTCCGTGGAGTTTCAGGATTTTTGGAGCAGTGCAGAATAGGTTTCCAATATTTGCTCCTTTTCCAGCCAGAATTCCAGCTGCCGGCATTCCCCCTCTTCATGGTAAACCTTGTAAAATAAGAGAGAATAGCCATAAGTATTGAGATATAATGTGTAATAACAACCCATAATGCAATAAATATTGATGTAAAAGCATGATGCAAAATGGACGTATCAACTCCCCCAAGCTTAGACCTTGCTTGTCCTCAAGCGGAAGCTAAAATCGAAAAATATGCCCACGTGTTTAGAGATAGAGGTGTCGATAAAAATAAAATACAGACATGAGGGTATCATGATCATTCTTATAACAACAACATAAATAGGATTTTGTCATATGGTTTCTTATGCTCAATAACAATCAATTCACAATGTCAAGTATGGTTCAGAAACTTCATTGGGAACTAACAAACTATAATCTCAGTCATTGAAGCAATTGCAATTTATCATAACATCAGAAAGAGTCGAGAATAGAGCTTTTCAGCAAGTCCACATACTCAACTATCATATAGTCTTCTAAAATTTCTAACACTCACACAGTACTTGTGGTTATGGAGTTTCAACCGGACACTGAGAAAGATAGGGGCTTATTGTGTTTCCTCCCAACGTATTCACCTTTGGGTGATGTCAAAAATAATAATTCATGCTAACTTACATCCAATTGGATATATATATATATATATATATATATATATATATATATATATATATATATATATATATATATAT
>NC_041381.1:310213210-310236819 GCF_002162155.2 Triticum dicoccoides
TCTTTCAAACACGAGGAGCTTGCCAAAGGATAAAATGAAAAAGGGAAAGGTGAAGATCACCTTGACTCAAGCATAAAGTAAAAGATAGGCCCTTTGCAGAGGGAAGCAGAGGTTGTCATGTGCTTTTAGGGTTGGATGCACAAAATCTTAATGCAAAAGAACGTCACTTTATATTGCCACTTGTATATGGACCTTTATTATACAGTCCGTCGCTTTTATTGCTTCCATAACAAGATCGTATAAAGCTTATTTTCTCTGCACTAATAAGTCATACATATTTAGAGAGCAATTTTTATTGCTTGCAACATGAAAACTTACTTGAAGGATCTGACTCAATCCATAGGTAGGTATGGTGGACTCTCATGGCGAAAACTGGGTTTAAGAATATTTGGAAGCACAAGTGGTAGCTCTACTTGGTGCGAGGAGTTTGGATAGCATGAGGGGAAAAGGCAAGCTCAACATGTTGGGAAGATCAATGACAATATACTTTAATTGAGATGTGAGAAAACATAAACCATTACGTTGTCTTCCTTGTCCAACATCAATTATTTTAGCATGTCATACTTAATGAGTGCTCACAATCATAAAAGTTGTCCAAGATAGTATATTTGTATGTGAAAACCTCTCTTTCCTTATTACTTCCTATTAATTGCAACGATGGCCAGAACTACGTTTGTCAACTCTCAACAACTTTTATGCCTCATACTTTTTATGTGTGAAGTCATTACTATCCATAAGATTAATATGAACTATTTTTATTCTTTTTATTCTTTCTACTTTCTCAAGATCATAGCAAGATAGCAAAGCCCTTGACTCAACAACAATATTTATTATAGATAGCTCACGGACTCGATTACATAAAATAGATTACAAAGCAAAACTCAAAACTACTTGATACCAAAACTTCAATCTACTAGATGAAGATACTACTAAAAGGATTGAACTAAGTAAAATAGTAAATATAGGAGTGTGATGGTGATACGATACCGGGGCACCTCCCCCAAGCTTGGCAGTTGCCAAGGGGAGTGCCCATACCCATGTGATTATGTCCTCGGAGGTGGTGAAGTAGGAGTTGTTGATGATGTAGGCTTGTCGTCCATATTCCAAGGCATAGGCTCACCATCATAGAAGGATGATCGAGTCTCCGGGATCCTCAAATCTGCTGCCAAACTCATCCTCTTGAATCTATATTCATACTCACAATTTTGGGTTTGCAGGTCATAGATCTGTGCTTGGAGGTGCTCGATTTTCTCTTGAAGCTTGAAGATGGTCTCCCCAATGATCTTGGCATCTAGCTTGTGGTTGTTGGTGAACTCCGTGATCATCATCTGGTTGGCGTTGAGTCCACGCTCCACCATCCCTTGGCACTTGAAAACTTGTTGCTCCATGGCTTCGAGCTTTGTCTTCACGCTTCCGATACGCCTTGGTCCCTCCACATCGCGGATGTGCAGCACCCTCTCACGCATATCAATGGTTTGAGGGTGTTTCAGCACCTCCGCGAGATAGGGGTTGATAACCCTCTCGAAAAACTTGTCCTTGGGAGCGCTTGGAAACGTCATGGTGCTCTAGATTTGTCAGAAAAATAGCCCGAAATGAAAAAAGAGGATATTTGCGTGATACGGTGGTCAAAGCCTCCGGGAGATTATATAATGAATTTTTACCGACCAAAATACATAACGTGCAAGAAAACGGAGTCCGGGAGGCACACGAGGTGGCCACGAGACAAGGGGCGCGCCCAGGAAGGGTGGGCGCACCCTCCACCCTTGTGGAGGCCTCGTGTCCTTCCCGGATTACTTCTTTCTTTCCAAAATTCTCAAATATTCCAGAACGGATAAAAAATGCCATTAGAATTGTTTTGGAGTCGGTTTACTTACCGTACCACATACCTATTCCTTTTTGGAGTCTGAAACGTTCTGGAAAGTGTCCCTTATGTATTCCTCCGGGGTTATGGTCTCAATAATATTAGTTTCAACATTGATAGGATTACCTGAGATATAATGTTTAATTCTTTGACCGTTCACCACCCTCGGACTTGTGCCTTCGAAGTTGTTGATTTTTATGGCACCAAAACGATAGACTTCCTCGATAACGTAAGGACCTTCCCATTTAGAGAGAAGTTTTCCTACAAAAAATCTTAAACGAGAGTTGAATAATAACACATAATCTCCTACATTAAATTCTCGCTTTTGTATTCTTTTGTCATGCCAGCATTTGACTTTTTCTTTGAACAAGTTGGCATTCTCATAGGCTTGGGTTCTCCATTCATCAAGTGAGCTAATATCAAACAACCTCTTCTCACCGGCAAGCTTGAAGTCATAGTTGAGCTCTTTAATATCCCCATATGCTTTATGTTCAAGTTCAAGAGGTAAGTGACATGCTTTCCCATATACCATCTTATACGGAGACATACCCATAGGATTTTTATATGCAGTTCTATAGGCCCATAATGCATCATCAAGTTTCTTGGACCAATTCTTTCTAGACCTATTGATAGTCTTTTGCAAAATTAATTTGGGCTCTCTATTGCTCAACCCTACTTGACCACTAGACTGCGGGTGATAAGGAGATGCAATTCTATGATTAACATCATACTGAGCAAGCATCTTACGGAAAGCACCATGAATAAAATGTGAACCACCATCAGTCATAAGATATCTAGGGACTCCAAATCTCGGAAAAATAACTTCTTTAAGCATCTTAATAGAAGTGTTATGATCAGCCCTACTAGTTGGCATAGCTTCTACACACTTAGTAACGTAATCAACAACAACTAAAATACGTGTGTAACCACTGGAGGCAGGGAAAGGTCCCATATAATCAAAGCCCCAAACACCAAATGGTTCAATAACGAGAGAATAATTCATAGGCATTCCTTGACGTCTACTAATATTACCAATTCTTTGACATTCATCACATGATAAGACAAACTTACGAGCATCTTTGAAGAGAGTAGGCCAATAAAAACTGGATACCTTATGTGAAGTTCTATCTCCAGCGTGGTGTCCTCCATATGATTCAGAATGACACTTGCGTAGGATCTGTTCCTGTTCATGCTCAGATACACAATGTCTAATAACACCATCTACTGCTTCTTTATAATGGTGTGGGTCATCCCAGAAGTAATGTCTTAAATCATAAAAGAACTTTTTCTTTTGCTGGTATGTGAAACTAGGTGGTATAAATTTAGCAACAATGTAATTAGCATAATCAGCATACCAAAGAGCAGTATGAGAAGCATTAACGACTGCTAATTGTTCATCAGGAAAGCTATCATCAATAGGTAGTTGGTCATCAAGAACATTCTCTAACCTAGACAAGTTGTCTGCAACGGGGTTCTGAGCTCCCATTCTATCAATAATATGCAAATCAAATTCGTGGAGCAGAAGAACCCATCTAATGAGTCTAGGCTTAGCATCTTTCTTTTCCATAAGATATTTAATAGCAGCATGATCAGTGTGAATAGTAACTTTAGAATCAACAATGTAAGGTCTAAACTTATCACATGCAAATACAACTGCTAAGAACTCTTTTTCAGTAGTAGCATAATTTCTCTGGGCAGTATCAAGAGTTTTACTAGCATACTGGATAACATTCAATTTCTTATCAACTCTTTGCCCTAGAACAGCACCTACAACATAATCAGTAGCATCACACATAATTTCAAAAGGTAAATTCCAATCAGGCGGCTGAAAAATAGGTGCAGTGATCAAAGCTTTGTTAAGTATTTCAAATGCTTCTACACAATCATCATCAAAGACAAAAGGAATATCTTTTTGCAATAAATTAGTCAGAGGCCTAGAGATTTTAGAAAAGTCCTTAATGAACCTCCCATAAAAACCAGCATGACCAAGGAAACTTCTTATACCTTTTATGTCCTTGGGACATGGGATCTTTTCAATAGCATCAACTTTAGCTTTATCAACTTCAATACCTCTCTAGGAAATCTTATGCCCCAAGACAATGCCTTCACTAACCATAAAGTGGCACTTTTCCCAATTCAAGACAAGACTAGTGTCTTCGCATCTCTGCAAAACTCGATCACGGTTGCTCAAGCAATCATCAAAAGAGGATCCATAAACTGAGAAATCATCCATGAATACCTCACAAATCTTTTCACAAAAGTCAGAGAATATAGCCATCATGCATCTTTGAAAGGTAGCAGGTGCATTACATAAACCAAAAGGCATACATCTATAAGCAAAAGTACCAAAAGGGCAAGTAAAAGTAGTTTTTGGTTGATCCTCCGCTGACACAGGTATTTGAGAGAAACCAGAATAACCATCTAGAAAGCTGAAATGTGTATGTTTGGATAGTCTTTCTAGCATTTGATCAATAAAAGGTAAAGGGTAATGATCTTTCTTAGTAGATTTATTTAACTTACGGAAATCAATTACCATCCTATAACCTGTACTAATTCTTTGCGGGATCAATTCATCTTTATCATTAGGAACGACAGTAATACCTCCTTTTTTAGGAACGCAATGGACAGGACTTACCCAATCACTATCAGCAACGGGATAAATTATACCTGCCTCAAGGAGCTTTAGTATCTCCTTTCTTACCACTTCTTTCATTTTAGGATTCAATCTTCGTTGAGGGTCTCTAACTGGTTTGGCATCTTTCTCCACATTTATTTTGTGTTGACATAGAGTGGGACTAATGCCCTTAAGGTCATCCAAAGTATATCCAATAGCAGCACGGTGCTTCCTTAGAGTTTTCAATAATCTTTCTTCTTCTTGCTCTAAAAGGTTATCACTAATAATGACATGATATATTTTCTTTTCATCAAGATAAGCATACTTAAGATTATGAGGTAATGGTTTGAGCTCAAACACGGGATCACCCTTGGGTGGAGGGGGGTCCCCTAGGATTTCAACAGGCAAGTTGTGTTTCAGAATAGGACCCTGTTGGAGGAACACTTCATCTATCTCCCTTCTTTCATTCATAAACATATCATTTTCATGGTCTAGCAAATATTGTTCTAACAGATCAGTAGGAGGCATGGCAATAGAAGCAAGACCAATAATCTCATCCTTACTAGGTGGTTCTTTATCACGGGGTTGTCTATGAAACTTAGCAAAATTAAACTCATGAGACATATCCCCAAAGCCAATTGTAACAATATCCTTTTCGCAATCAATCCTAGCATTAACAGTATTCAAAAAGGGTCTACCAAAAATAATGGGACAAAAGTCATCTTGTGGGGAACTAAGAACAAGAAAATCAGCAGGATATTTAACTTTCCCACACAAGACTTCAACATCTCTAACAATCCCAATTGGTGAAATAGTATCTCTATTGGCAAGCTTGATAGTAACATCCATACCTTCCAATTCAGAGGGTGCAATATCATGCATAATTTCTTTATATAAGTCATAGGGTATTGCACTAGCACTAGCACCCATATCACACAAGCCATGATAACAATGATCTCCTATTTTAAAAGAAATAACAGGCATGCCTACAACAGGTCTATGTATCTTAGAATCTGGTCTAGCAATATTAGCAGTTTCACCACAAAAATAAATAACATGCACATCTAGATTATCATCCAAGAGATCTTTAACCATAGCAATACTAGGTTCAACCTTGATTTTCTCAGGAGGTGTATAAGTTCTAGTATTACTCTTACAAACAACAGTTGAAGTTTTAGCATGATCCTTTATCCTAACAGGAAAAGGAGATCATTATAATTGACAGTCTTTTCTTCAACTGTAATAGGTGAAACTACTTTTACTTCAATGGGAGGATTATATTGAAACCACTTCTCTTTAGGGAGATCAACGTGAGTATCAAAAGATTCACAAACAGCAACTACTATCTTAGAGTCAAGTCCATAATTAGCGCTAAATCCACGAAAAGCATCGGTATCCATAAAAGAGTTAACACAATCAAACTTAGGTGTTATATCTGACTCCTTACCATCGTCAGAACCCCAATCTTCAGAGTTGCGTTAATTCTTTCCAATAAGTCCCACTTGAATTCAGTAGTCTTTAGCATATAAGAACTAGCACAGGAAGTATCAAGCATGGTGCGATCATTGAGACAAAGTCGAGCATAAAAGTTTTGAATAATCATTTCTCTTGAGAGCTCATGATTGGGGCATGAATATAACATTGACTTAAGCCTCCCCCAAGCTTGAGCAATGCTTTCTCCTTCGCGAGGCTAGAAATTATATATGTAATTACGATCACGATGAACAAGGTGCATAGGATAGAACTTCTTGTGAAATTCCACCTTCAATCGTTTATAATTCCAAGATCCCGTATCATCACATAGCCTATACCATGTCAATGCATGTCCCTTCAAAGATAAAGGGAAGACCTTCCTTTTGACAACATCATCGGGAGTACCTGCAAGCTTAAATAATCCACAAACTTCATTCACAAAGATAAGGTGTAAATCGGGATGCATGTTCCATCTCCTACAAAGGGATTAGCTAGCAGTTTCTCTATCATACCCGAAGGAATCTCAAAGTAAATATTTTCAGTAGGTTCAGTAGGTTGAGGAGCAACTCTTTGCTCTTCTGGTCGGGGTGAAGATACCCCGAACAAGTCCCTCAAAGGATTAGTTTCCATAGTAACAAGTGAGAGAAAATTTCAGCACACTATACAAATGTTTCCTTACCAAGTTCCACTCACCAAAGGCGCTTCACTCCCCGGCAACGGCACCAGAAAAGAGTCTTGATGACCCACAAGTATAGGGGATCTATCGTAGTCCTTTAGATAAGTAAGAGTGTTGAACCCAACGAGGAGCAGAAGGAAATGACAAGCGGTTTTCAGTAAGGTTTTCTCTGCAAGCACTGAAATTGTAGGTAATAGATAATTTTGTGATAAGATAAATTGTAACGGGTAACAAGAAATGAAAGTAAATAAAGTGCAGCAAGATGGACCAATCCTTTTTGTAGCAAAGGACAAGCCTTGACAATTTCTTATAATGAGAAAAGTGCTCCCGAGGACACATGCAAATTATCGTCAAGCTAGTTTTCATCACGCTCATATGATTCGCGTTTGGTACTTTGATAATTGGATATGTGGGTGGACACGTGCTTGGGTAATGCCCTTACTTGGACAAGCATCCCACTTATGATTAACCCCTATTGCAAGCATCCACAACCACAAAATAAGTATTAAGGTAAACCTAACCACAACATTAGACATATGGATCCAAATCAGCCCCTTACGAAGCAACGCATAAACTAGGGTTTAAGCTTCTGTCACTCTAGCAACCCATCATCTACTTATTACTTCCCAATGTCTTCCTATAGGCCCAAATAATGGTGAAGTGTCATGTAGTCGACGTTCACATAACACCACTAGAGGAGAGACAACATACATCTCATCAAAATATCGAACGAATACCAAATTCACATGACTACTAATAGCAAGACTTCCAGCAAGTAAACCAATTAGCATCTCATCAAAATACCACTAGAGGATCTGAACATATGATCTTCCACCAAGTAAACCAATTAGCATCAACTACAAGGAGTAATCAACACTACGAGCAACCCACATGTACCAATTTGTGGTTTTGATACAAGATTGGATACAAGAGATGAACTAGGGTTTTGAGAGGAGATAGTGCTGGTGAACATATTGATGGAGATTGACCCCCTCCCGATGAGAGGATCATTGGTGATGACGATGGTGATGATTTCCCCCTCCTAGAGGGAAGTTTCCCCGACAGAACAGCTCTGCCGGAGCCCTAGATTGGTTCCGCCAAGGCTCCGCCTCGTGGCGGCGGAGTTTCGTCCCGTAAGCTTGCCTCTGATTTTTTCCAGCGTAAAAGCCTTCATATAGCAGAAGATGGGAACCAGAGGGCCACTAGGGGGCCCAGGAGACAAGGGGCGCGTCCAGTAGGGGTGGGCGCGCCCCCCACCCTCCTGGCCAGGGTGTGGGCCCCCCTGGTGTTTTCTTCGCTCAATAATTCTTATTAATTCCAAAAATGACTTTCATGGAGTTTCATGATTTTTGGAGCTGTGCAGAATAGGTTTCCAATATTTGCTCCTTTTCAAGCCAGAATTCCAGCTGCCGGCATTCCCCCTCTTCATGGTAAACCTTGTAAAATAAGAGAGAATAGCCATAAGTATTGAGACATAATTTGTAATAAGAGCCCATAATGCAATAAATATTGATATAAAAGCATCATGCAAAATGGACGTATCGTCCCCCCCCCCACTAATCCCTCGCGGATCTTGTTACTCTTGGGTGTTTCAGCACCCTAGATGGTTGAGATCACCGCGGAGCTATAGTCCATTGTTGTGAAACTTCGTGGTGTCGTTGGGAGCCTCCAATTAAGTTGTGGAGATAGCCCCAACCTTGTTTGTAAAGGTTCGGTCGCCACCTTCAAGGGCACCAATAGAGGAATCACGGCATCTTGCATTGTGTGAGGGCATGAGGAGAATACGGTGGCCCTAGTGGCCTCTTGGTGAGCATTGTGCCTCCACACCGCTCTAACGGAGACGTACTTCCCCTCAAAAGGAAGGAACTTCGGTAACACATCCTTGTCTTCATCGGCTCCACTCTTGGTTATCTCGTGCCTTTACTTGTGCAAGCTTATTTGTGTTGTATCCCTTGCTTGCTTGTGTACTTATTGTTGCATCATATAGGTTTCTCACCTAGTTGCATATCTAGAGAACCTACTTTGATGCAAAGTTTAATTTGGTAAAGAAAAGCTAAAAATTGTTAGTTGCATATTCACCCCCCCTCTAGTCAACTATATCGATCCTTTCAATTGGTATCAGAGCCTTGTCGCTTTATTAAGGACTTTGTCATCCGAAGAGTATGGTTGATGCTACGTCTTGAGCTTGCGTTGGTTTTCTTTGAAGAGGAAAGTGTGATGCAGCAATAGTAGCATAAGTATTTCCCTCAGTTTTTGAGAACCATGGTATCAATCCAGTAGGAGGCTCCTCAAAAGTCCCACACACCTACACAAACAAACAAAGAACTCGCAACCAACGCAATAAAGGGGTTGTCAATCCCTTCACGGCCACTTGCGAAAGTGAGATCTGATAGAGATAGTATGATAAGATAAATATATATTTGGTATTTTATAATATAGATGCAAAAAGTAAAGATGCAAATAAAAGTAGATTGAAAGCTTATATGATAAAAGATAGACCCGGGGGCCATAGGTTTCACTAGTGGCTTCTCTCAAGATAGCATAAGTATTATGGTGGGTGAACAAATTACTGTCGAGCAATTGATAGAAAAGCGAATAATTATGAGATTATCTAGGCATGATCATGTATATAGACATCACGTCCGCGACAAGTAGACCGACTCCTGCATGCATCTACTACTATTACTCCACACATCGACCCTATCCAGCATGCATCTAGAGTATTAAGTTGATAAGAACAGAGTAACGCATTAAGAAAGAGTACATGATGTAGAGGGATAAACTCATGCTATATGATATAAACCCCATCTTTTTATCCTCGATGGCAACAATACAATACGTGCCTTGCAACCCTTTCTGTCACTGGGTAAGGACACCGTATGATTGAACCCAAAGCTAAGCACTTCTCCCATGGCAGGAAAGATCAATCTAGTAGGCCAAACCAAACTGATAATTCGAAGAGACTTGTAAAGATAACTCAATCATACATAAAAGAATTCAGAGAAGATTCAAATATTTCTCATAGATAAACTTGAGCATAAACCCACAATTCATCGGATCTCGACAAACACACCGCGAAACGAGTTTACATCGAATAGATCTCCGCAAGAGAGGGGGAGAACATTGTATTGAGATCCAAAAAGAGAGAAGAAGCCATCTAGCTAATAACTATGGACCCGAACGTCTATGGTAAACTACTCACAACTCATCGGAGGGGCTATGGTGTTGATGTAGAAGCCCTCCGTGGTCGATTCCCCCTCCGGTGGAGCGCCAGCGAAGGCTCCAAGATGGGATCTCGCGGATACAGAAGGTTACGGCGGTGGAAATTGTTTTTTGTTGGCTCCCTGGATGTTTTCGGGGTACGTAGGTATATATAGGAGGAAGAAGTACGTCAGTGGCCGCCTGTGGGGCCCAGGAGACAGGGGGCGCGCACAGGAGGGGTGGGCGCGCCCTCCTATATCCTGGCCGCCTCGATTGCTTCTTGACTTGCACTCCAAGTCCTCTGGATCACGTTCGTTCCAAAAATCACGCTCCCAAAGGTTTCATTCCGTTTGGACTCTGTTTGATATTCCTTTTCTTCGAAATACTAAAATAGGCAAAAAAACAATATGGGCTGGGCCTCCGGTTTGTAGGTTAGTCCCAAAAATGATACAAATGTGTAAAATAAACCCCATAAACATCCAATAGGGGTAATATAATAGTATGGAACAATCAAAAAATATAGATACGTTGGAGACGTATCAAGCATCCCCAACCTTAATTCCTGCTCGTCCTCGAGTAGGTAAATGATAAAAACAGAATTTTTGATGTGGAATGCTACCTAGCATAATTCTCAATGTAATTTTCTTTATTGTGGCATGAATGTTCAGATCCAAATGATTCAAAATAAAAATTCATATTGATGAAAGAAATAGTAATACTTCAAGCATACTAATCAAAGCAATCATGCCTTCTCAAAATAACTTGGCTAAAGAAAGTTCATCCCTACAAAATCATATGGTTAGGCTATGCTTCATTTCGTCACACAAAGATGTTCCCAAATTCTACACCCTCGATGACAAGCCAAGCAATTGTTTCGTACTTAAATAATCTCAAACTTTTTCAACCTTCATGCAATACATGAGCGTGAGCCATGGATATAGCACTATGGGTGGAATAGAATATGATGATGGGGATTGTGGGGAGAAGACAAAAAAGGAGAAAGTCTCACATCGATGAGGATAATCAACGGGCTATGGAGAATCCCATCAATTGATAGCAACATGAGGAGTAGGGATTGCCATGCAATGGATGCACTAGAGCTATAAATGAATGCTCAACAAAAGAAAACTAGTGGGTGCGCATCCAACTTGCTTGCTCACGAAGACCTAGGGCATTTGAGGAAGCCCATTGTACGAATATACAAGCCAAGTTCTATAATGAAAAATTCCAGTAGTATATGAAAGTGACAACATATGAGACTCACCATATGAAAAACATGGTGCTACTTTGAAGCACAATATATGAGACTCGCTATATGAAGAACAGGGTGCTACTTTGAAGCACAAATGTGGAAAAAGAGATAGTAACATTGCCCCTTTTTATTTATTTTCTTTTTTTCTTCGTTTCTTTTTTTCTTTGGCCTTTTTTTTTCTTTTGGCCTTTCTTTTTTTTCTTTTTTTTCTTGGGACAATGCTCTAATAATGATGATCATCACACTTTTATTGATTACAACACATGAATTACAACTCGAAACTAGAACAAGATATGACTCTATATGAATGCCTCCGGCGGTGTACCGGGATGGTGCCATGAATCAAGAGTGACATGTATGAAAAATTATGCATGGTGTCTTTGCCACAAATACGATGTCAACTACATGATCATGCAATGGCAATATGTCAAAAGTAATGTATGTCATGATGATGAACGGAACGGTGGAAAGTTGCATGGCAATATATCTCGGAATGGCTATGGAAATGCCATAATAGGTAGGTAAGGTGGCTGTTTTGAGGAAGATATAAGGAGGTTTATGTGTGATAGAGCGTATCATATCACGGGGTTTGGATGCACCGGCGAAGTTTGCACCAACTCTCAAGGTGAGAAAGGGCAATGCACGGTACCAAAGAGGCTAGCAATGGTGGAAAGGTAAAAGTGCGTATAATCCATGGACTCAACATTAGTCATAAGAACGCATATACTTATTGCAAAAATTTAGAAGTCATCAAAAATCAAGCACTATGCGCATGCTCCTAGAGGGATAGATTGGTAGGAAAAGACCATCGCTCGTCCCCGACCACCACTCATAAAGATGCACAAGCCAGGTACACTTCATGTTTCAAATTTGTTACACAACTTTAACCATACGTGCATGCTACGGGACTTGCTAACTTCAACACAAGCATTCTTTAAATTCATAATCACCCAACTAGCATGACTTTAATATCACTACCTCCATATCTGAAAAAAATTATCAAGTATCAAATTGATCATAGCATCCAGTTCACTTCCTATGATAGTTTTTATTATACCCAACTTGGATGCCTAAAATTCTAGGACAAATTTTATAACCATATCAAATACCATGATGTTCTAAGAGACTCTCAAAATAATATAAGTGAAGCATGAGAGACTAGCAATTTTTACAAAATTAAGCCACCGCCGTGCTCTAAAAGATATAAGTGAAGCACTAGAGCAAAACTATCAAGCTCAAAGGCTTCTCCCAAAAGGTGTATACAACGAGTATGATTGTGGTAAACTAAAAAGCAAAGACTAATATAATACATGATGCTCCAAGCAAAACACATATCCTGTGGCGAATGAAAATATAGCTCCAAGTAAAGTTACCAATGAACGAAGACGAAAGAGGGGATGCCTTGCGGGGGCATCCCCAAGCTTAGGCTTTTGGCTACTCTTGAATATCTTGGGGTGCCTTGGGAATCCCCAAGATTAGGCTCTTGCCACTCTTTATTCCATAGTCCATCAAAGCTTTACCCAAAACTTGAAAACTTCACAACACAAAACTCAACAAGAAATCTTATAAGCTCCGTTAGTGAAAGAACACAAAACCACCACATAAGGTACTGTAATGAACTCATGCTTTATTTATTTTGGTGTTAAACCTACTGTATTACAACTTCTCTATGGTTTATAAACTAATTTATTAGCCATAGATGCATCAAAATAAGCAAACAGCACACGAAAGGCAGAATCTGTCGAAAACAGAACAGTCTGTAGAAATCTGTAACTAACGCAAACTTCTGGAACTCTAAAAATCCTACCAAAATAGGAAGTCTTGGACAATTCGTCTATTGATCAGCAGAAAAAAGAATAAACGCCAAAGCACGTTTCTGTGATTTAAAAAAACAAATTTCGTGCGCGCAAAGTTTCTGTTTTTTTCAGCAGAATCAAATTAACTATCATCATAGGTTATCCTATAGGTTCTACTTGGAACAAATACTAATTAAAAGATAAAAACACATCTAAACAGAAGGTAGATGCAAAATTTATTGCTAAACAGAAACAAAAACAAAAAACACAAATAAAATTGGGTTGCCTCCCAACTAGCGATATCGTTTAACGCCCCTAGCTAGGCATAAAAGCAAAGATAGATCTAAGTAGTGCCATCTTTGGCACTCAATTCCTCAATAGAGCACTTATAATATTTAGGGGTTTCTCCCTTTTTAGCAATGATTAAACCTTTAGGCAAAAATTCAAGAAATTCATTTGTAGCAAAAGGTTCCTTAACGATAGAGAGACAATTGGGATGAAAACTTATGGATTTGAGATCTACGTCTCCCTTACTAGAAGATTCACCCTTATATTTAGGAACATAAATAAACTTGGCAGTTTTGGTAGGGGGTTTTGGAGTGTTTTTCATGGAAGAAAACGCGGAACCTAAGTTTGTGATGATATCCTCAAGTTTACCGATTCTTGCGGAATCTAGATCTATTTTTTAATTAACTATAGGTTCTTTCTCTTTAAGATTTTTCAAAGTAACTCCAACCGTAGATTCATATTGGGTAATGTGATTATGAATATTTTTATCCAAAATTTTAATCAACTCAACAGTGGCAATTTTATTTTCAATAATCTCAAGCCGTTGCATAACATGTTCTAAAGTTAAAACAGTTCCATTAACCAAAAGAGGTGGTGGGACAAACAAATCTAACATAGCATTATAAGCATCAAACGTATGGCTACTCAAGAAATCCCCTCCGGTAACGGTATCAAGAACACAACTATTCCAAGGAGTAATGCCTACATAAAAATTGCAAAGAAGAACGGAAGTAGAAAGCTTCCTAGTAGATCTATTTTGATCATTGCAAATTCTATGCCAAGCATCTTTTAAATTTTCGCCCTCCCTTTCCTTAAAATTGAGGATTTCATGTTCGGGAGTAATAAGAAGGATAGGAGGACTAGCCATAGTGACAAGGTAAACGATCTAACACGCGAGCAAAAGGAAAAAGGCGAGCAAAAAAATGAGAGGAGAAGATTGGGAAAGAGAGGGCAAATAAAACGGCAAGGGTGAAATGGGGGAGAGGAAAACAAGAGGCAAATGGCGAATAATGTAAATGCGAGGGAAATGAGTTTGTGATGGGTACTTGGTATGTCTTGACTTGAGTGAAGACCTCCCCGGCAACGGCGCCAGAAATCCTTCTTGCTACATCTTGAGCTTGTGTTGGTTTTCCTTGAAGAGGAAAGAGTGATGCAGCAATAGTAGCGTAAGTATTTCCCTAAGTTTTTGAGAACCAAGGTATCAATCCAGTAGGAGGCTCCACAAAAGTCCCACGCACCTACACAAACAAACAAAGAACTCGCAACCAACGCAATAAAGAGGTTGTCAATCCCTTCACGGCCACTTGCGAAAGTGAGATCTGACAGAGATAGTATGATAAGATAAATATATTTTTGGTATTTTATAATATAGATGCAAAAAGTAAAGATGCAAATAAAAGTAGATTGAAAGCTTATATGATAAAAGATAGACCCGGGGGCCATAGGTTTCACTAGTGGCTTCTCTCAAGATAGCATAAGTATTACGGTGGTTGAACAAATTAAGGCCGAGCAATTGATAGAAAAGCGAATAATTATGAGATTATCTAGGCATGATCATGTATATAGGCATCACGTCCGCGACAAGTAGACCGATTCCTGCTTGCATCTACTACTATTACTCCACACATCGACCGCTATCCAGCATGCATCTAGAGTATTAAGTTCATAAGAACAAAGTAACACATTAAGAAAGATGACATGATGTAGAGGGATAAAGTCATGCAATATGATATAAACCCCATCTTTTTATCCTCGATGGCAATAATACAATATGTGCCTTGCAACCCTTTCTGTCACTAGGTAAGGACACCGCAAGATTGAACCCAAAGCTAAGCACTTCTCCCATGGAAAGAAAGATCAATCTAGTAGGCCAAACCAAACTAATAATTCGAAGAGACTTGCAAAGATAACTCAATCATACATAAAAGAATTCAGAGAAGATTCAAATATTTATCATAGATAAACTTGAGCATAAACCCACAATTCATCGAATCTGGACAAACACACCGCAAAAAGAGTTTACATCGAATAGATCTCCACAAGAAAGGGGGAGAACATTGTATTGAGATCCAAAAAGAGAGAAGAAGCCATGTAGTTAATAACTATGGACCCGAAGGTCTGTGCTAAACTACTCACAACTCATCAAAGGGGCTATGGTGTTGATGTAGAAGCCCTCCATGGTCGATTCCCCTCCGGCGGAGCGGCGGCGAAGGCTCCAAGATAGGATCTCGCGGATACAGAAGGTTACAGCGGTGGAAATTGTTTTTGTTTGCTCCCTGGATGTTTTCGGGGTACGTAGGTATATATAGGAGGAAGAAGTATGTCGGTGGCCGCTTGTGGGGCCCAGGAGACAGGGGGCGTGCCCAGGAGGGGTGGGCGCGCCCTCCTCTCTCCTGGCCGCCTCGATTGCTTCTTGACTTGCACTCCAAGTCCTCTGGATCATGTTCGTTCCAAAAATCACGCTCCCGAAGGTTTCATTCCGTTTGGACTCCGTTTGATATTCCTTTTCTTCGAAATACTAAAATAGGCAAAAAAACAGCAATACGGGCTGGGCCTCTAGTTAGTAGGTTTGTCCCAAAAATGATATAAATGTGTAAAATAAAGCCCATAAACATCAAAAAGGGGTAATATAATAGCATGGAACAATAAAAAATTATAGATACGTTAGAGATGTATCAGTTGACACCATAGACGGTAGGGAGGAGCACTCCGGTGTGAATCCGAGCTCGTCTACGGGTGATGGGGGAACCGCAGTGTCTCGTGAGGAATTCAATGTGGCTTTGGACACATTGAAAACCTCCATGACAACCGAGGTTGAAAGCATGTTTAATAAATTCTTAGAAGGACTTAAACTATCTACCTCGCCATTGAAAGTGGGTGATCCCACTAACAAGGTGATGGATGCTAACTCCGACAAGGGGGAAGCTACTATTGAAAGGATCCTTCTACTAGTGGTAGAAATGGCACTGGCCTCTTTGCCCATGTGGCACCTCCAATTTATGGAGGACCGATTCCTTCTACTCATTTAAATCATGCCAGCCCTCCTCCTAAGATTGTGAAAAATGAGGACTTTGATTCTTGGGTATATCGCTTCAAGCGTCATTTAAATCATGTGAATACTAACCTTTCGAGAATCATTGAAGAAGGTTTCCATCCACATGACCGAAGCAATTTCACCCCTAGAGAAGCCGTGGATAATCAATTCAATGAGAATGATCTCTTCATCATTCAAGATGCAGTTCTACCTGAAGATCTCCCTCATCTTCGACCCTTCGCCATGGCAAAGATGCATGGCATTGCGTTGTTTCCCTCTATAAGGGAAGCACAAGCATTCAACACTCCAACTATGAAGTGGTGCAAGATGAAGCCGATGAGTTTGCAATGAAAGAAGATGAAGAACCTCGTGACCTCTTTCAGAGAGTAACCACACTTGCGGTCTCACTCCGAGATCATGGGAGCAAGGACACAGATGACAATTGGATCAAGCGCAAGTTTCTCAAAGCAATGATGCCTTACCACAAGGCCTTGTTCTCCATCATTCGTCAAAGAGCGTACTTTCACTCTTTGACCTCAAATGAAGTGTTGGATGAGTTTCTGGCAATGAGGATCTTGGACAAGACCGCCGACAACGTGGTGTTGCGCTCTCAAAAGGCAAAGAAGCCCAACCTTTCCTTGAAGGCCAAGGTTATTGTGGAAGAAGAGGAAGAATAGTAAGATGAGGAGAGCAACCCCGAAGATACAAAATATGATTATCATGAGCACATGGCTCTTGCTTCAAGGCAATTTTGGAGCAATAATAACACAAGGCCCAACTTCAACAAGAACAACTCAAGTAGGTTTAAGGGCAAGCAACATGTGAGAACATGTTACAATTGTGGCAATGTGAGCCATTTTGTTGTGGATTGCCTTACGGGAAGCGGGAAGACAATGGTGCCAAGCTCATTCAAAAAGACAAAGCCAAGTCCTTCCCCAACAAGAACAATTCACCAAAAAGACTCCTACTCGTGGGTTGGTGGTTCAAGAAGAATACCATGAGGATGACGATGATGATGAAGATAGTGAAGCCATGGCCATGGCCTCCGCTTCCATTGCCACAACTCCATGGGTGTCCCTCTTCGACTCACCCAATGAGAACATCACCGCCAAGTGTCTCATGGCTAAAGCCACCAACAAGGTAACCCCCAACATCAAAACCACCATCGTTACTAATCCCTCCTTAACGGATGGCATTGATGAAAGTCAGGGGTCTAATGAGTAAGTGAATGAATTTGAGTCCTTTATGAGTAAGCTCAAGGGCAAATCCAAGAAGCACTTTTTGCTCTCTTGGAACAACTTGGTGAAGCCAATGACATGATCGAGGCTCATGAAGAAACCATCTCTAAGATGGAAGGTCATATAGTCATGACTATGCCGATGAGATATCGGATCTCTCTAATGCCCTTGAGGAAGAGCGTGGGCATCGTTTGGCTCTTGAGGAGTCACACAATGATGACCATGCCAAGTTAAAGAAAGATCTTGATCATGCCCTTATTGTGTCTCGTGTGCTAACTTCCGAGAAGGCTAAACTTGGCGTTGACCATGCTAGACTCAAGGAGGAGTTTGATATACTTGAAAAGGCCCACAAGGTCTTGAAGGGTGCTCATGCTAGCCTCAAGGAGTCTGATGATCAACTCCAAGCTAAGATAACCAAAGAAAAGGCCACCTTTTGTCATATGGTATTAATTGATAATGCAAATGCCACTAACCCGTGTTGTGAGCATGTGCATCTTGTGGAGGAGAATGCCAAGTTGAAGGAGCAACTCGAGAAAGGCCTTGTGATGTGCATACAAGGTGAGAAGAACCTCAACGACCTTTTGAGCAATCAAAAGGAAGTTGTGGCCAAGGAGGGAGTTGGGTTCACACCCAAGTCCAAGAACAAGAAGAAGAACGACAAGACCAAACGACCTCCTCCTCTCAAGCAAACTTTTGTGAAGGAGGGAGAGGGTGCTCCTAAGGAGAAGAAGAACAATGTGAAGGGTGGTGATGTCAAAAAGGGCAAAGCCACCTCTTCCAACAAAGCCGGCGACTTTAACCCTTCTTATGTGTTGTGCCGCGCTAGTGATGGGAATGTTTATGCTAAATTTGTTGGTTCTCCTTATGAGTACATTGAATGGTATATTTGGGTTCCTAAGACCCTTGTTACTAACATCAAAGGACCCATTACTAAATGGGTACCTAAAACCAAGCATTGATCTCTTGTAGGTGTTTGATTCTGGTGGGGGATCATGGTTGCTCGATAGTGGAGCAACAAATCATATGACTGGAAGCAATGACTTGGTGGTGGACGTGCACAAGATCCCATCTATGCCCACCAACGTCGAGTGGGGTGATGCCTCGTCTTCTAAGGTATTGGGTCTTGGCAAGGTTGTCATTTCTCATTATCTAACGATCAAGAAAGTCATGCTTGTTGAGTCTCTTGCGTACAATCTACTTTCCGTTCATCAACTTGCACTCATGGGCTTTGCCACTTTCTTTGATATTGATACCATGGCCCTCTTGTGGAGCAAGACTCTTAAAGTAGCCTTTGTTGGGCATGTCGAGAATGGTCTCTATGTGATTAACTTTTCAGAGCGACCCACTAAGACCGCGACATGCCTAATGGCTAAAGTTGATGTGGGATGGCTTTGGCATCGCCGTTTAGCCCACGTCAATATCAGATCTTTGCAAAGTCTTCTCAAGGGGGACCATGTCCGTGGACTAACAAATGTTAGTTTTGCCAAAGATCGTGCTTGCAGTGGTTGTATCAAAGGAAAGCTTCATGAAAAGGCTCACCCTCCCACGACTATCATCTACTCGAAGAGACCCTTGGAGCTCCTTCACTTGGATCTCTTTGGGCCTCCATCCTTTGATAGTCTTGGAGTTAGAAAGTATTGCTTGGTGATTGTGGATGATTATTCAAGATACACTTGGGTATTTTTCTTCAAGAGGAAGAGTGAGACTCAATAAACCGTCATCGATTTTGCAAATGAAGCTCAACGTCAACATGATGCAAAGATCTTGACAATAAGAAGTGACAATGGCACCGAGTTCAAGAACTACACCTTGGATGAGTTTCTTAGTGATGAGGGGATCAAGCATCAATATGCTGCACCATATACCCCTCAACAAAATGGTGTCGCGGAGAGGAAGAACCGGACGTTGATGGATGCGGCAAGGACCATGATGGCAGAGTTCAAGTCTCCATACAACTTTTGGGTTGAAGCCATCAACACAGCATGTCATGCATCCAATCGTCTCTATCTCCGCAAAGGCTTGAACAAGACTCCTTATGAAATACTTACCGGTAACAAGCCCAACCTCAAGTACTTCCGGGTGTTCGGGTGTAAGTGTTTCATTCTCAAGAAAGGTGTTCGTTTTTCTAAATTTGAGGCTAGAGCTTATGAGGGAATATTTGTTGGTTATGCTACAAACTCTCATTCTTACCGTGTCCTCAACAAGTCCACCTGACTCATTGAGGAGACGTGTAACATGGAGTTTGACGAAAATAACGGCTCCCAAGTGGAGCAAAGTGGTACTTGTGATGTAGGTGATGAAATTCCTCCCCAAGCCATAAGAAGAATGGGTGTGTGTCACATCCTAACTATTGAGGAACCCCTTGTGGCCAAAGGAGAAGGACAATGCTCCACTCAAGTGGAGCCATCACCAACCCAAGAGCCACATGCTTCCGAAGAACAAAGTGAAGGCCCTCAACCTCTTGAACAAGACCAAGGGCAAGATCAACCTCAAGATGGTGGTGAACCACCAATTGATGCCCAAGGTCAAGTTCTCCCCCTCGAGCAAGTTCAAGATCAAGAGCAAGCTCAAGATCAAGAACAAGCTCAAGACGGCGCTCAAGATGATCAAGTAGTTACCCCTTCTCCTTTCACATTCAAGGAGGAATTAGAGCGTCGTGCCGCGAAGATTGCATCCAAGCTCACTACCCAAGGTCATCTCATGAAGAATGTGGTAGGAAGCCTAAGAAAGGGGGTAAGCACTCGTATACAATTAGCAAACTATTGTGAACATCACGCGTTTGTCTCTTGTGTTGAACCCCAAAAGGTCTTTGAGGCGCTCGAAGATCCGGATTGGCTCAATGCCATGCATGAAGAACTCAACAACTTCGAGTACAACAAGGTGTGGAGGTTGGTGCCAAGGCCATCGGGGAACCACAATGTCATTGGAACCAAGTGGATATTCAAGAACAAGCAAGATGCTCATGGAACCATTGTTCGCAGCAAGGCAAGATTGGTAGCACAAGGCTACTCCCAAGTCGAGGGTATCGACTACGGTGAAACCTTTGCTCCCGTGGCTCACCTTGAATCCATTCATTTGTTGATTGCTTATGCTTCCCATCACAACTTTAAGTTGCAACAAATGGATGTGAAGAGTGCTTTTCTTAATGGTCATATTAATGAGTTGGTTTATGTCAAGCAACCCCCCGGGTTTGAGGATCCCTACTTTCCCGATCATATGTATCAACTCGATAAGGCACTCTATGGCCTTAAGAAAGCCCCACGTGCGTGGTATTACCACCTTACCGAGTTGTTGCAAGATCGTGGATTTGAGGTTGGGCAAATTGATCCCACTCTTTTTACTAAGAAGGTCAAAGGGTAGTTGTTTGTGTGCCAACTATACGTTGATGATATTATCTTTAGTTCCCCTGACAAAGCTTTCAGTGAGGAATTTGCCGCTATCATGACCTCTAAGTTCAAGATGTCTTCGATGGGAGAGTTGAAGTTCTTCCTCGGTTTCAATATCAAGCAAAGAAGAGAAGGTACCTTCATCAACCAAGCCAAATACACTCGAGACATGCTAAAAAGATTCAAGCTAAGTGATGTCAAGCCGGCTTCTACTCCAA
Source organism: Triticum dicoccoides (assembly GCF_002162155.2). NCBI lineage: Eukaryota > Viridiplantae > Streptophyta > Magnoliopsida > Poales > Poaceae > Triticum > Triticum dicoccoides. Next base: position 310,234,248 of record NC_041381.1, read on the forward strand.
TGCCCACCAAGTGCCAACTTGACATTGATCCCAATGGTAAAGCAATGGATCAAAAGGTATATCGCTCCATGATTGGCTCCTTGCTTTAGCTTTGTGCATCTAGACCGGATATCATGTTGAGTGTGGGAATGTGTGCACGGTTTCAAGCCGCACTGAAGGAAAGCCACTTTTTGGCTATCAAGCGAATCTTCCGATATTTGGCTCATAACCCAAACTTTGGCTTATGGTACCCAAGAGGAGCAAACTTGAAGCTTTAAGGATATTCGAATTCTGATTGGGCGGGAGACAAAGTGGATAGGAAGTCCACTTCTGGAGGGTGCCAATTTCTTGGTTGCTCTTTGGTGAGTTGGTCTTCCAAGAAGCAAAGTTGTGTGTCTCTCTCGTCCACCGAAGCGGAGTATGTGGCGGCCGGTAGTTGTTGTGCACAAATCTTATGGATGAGGCAAACTTTAAAGGATTACGGTGTCATTTGTGACAAAGTGCCTCTTTGGTGTGACAATGAAAGTGCCATAAAGATTTCTCTCAACCCGGTGCAACACTTCAAGACCAAGCATATTGAGATTCGGTATCACTTCATCTCGGACCATATTAGGCGAGGGGAGATCGAGCTCAAGTATGTCAACACTCATGATAACCTTGCAGATATTTTCACGAAGCCCTTGGATGAAGCAAGAATTCGCGAGTTAAGGCATGAGCTAAATATCATTGATTCGAGCAATGTGACTTGAACCCATGCACACCCCACCACATTCCACTTGTTGTCTAGTTTAGGTGTAGGCATGGACATAGGGGGAGTGTTGTTCTCTCAGTGAACTCTCCCTCCCCCCATTATGCATAAATTGATCAACTCTTTCACGTTAGCCATTTTTGATGGTATGTGTGCTTCAAAGACGAGTTGTGGTCATGGGCCCGAGGATAATTCTTCGCGGCGCCATACCTCCGGACTCAAACATAGGTGGCCTCGGCCACCGCCCTCTCTTGGAGAGGAGTGTGGTTCTCGTCCTCTTTGTGTTGGTGTTTGCGTTTGTGTTTTCTCTCGGTTCTAGTCGTTTTCATTTTCTTGAGCTAAGCTTTTGAGCCAGTTTTCCTGCGGCTGAGCGGTACTACCGCTGGGTGCGCGGTACTACCGCTGATATTCATCAAGCGGTACTACCGCCCACTCCAAGCGGTACTACCACTCCGAGGCGGGTGTGGGGGGTTATGTTCGGGCAGGGGGAGTTGCTTTTCTCCCCTATACCCATTCGCTCCACTCGCTTGTCTTCTCCGTCGCTCTAGTGACGCCTCGCCGCAGGAGGGCTTCGGTCGACCGCCGTCTTCGTGCCGCCTCTCTCCAGTTCCTCTGGTGGAGTCGATCCCCACCGCTTCCTCTTGCCATGGATGCCGGTATTGCCCCCGTTCCCACTCTCTTTTTGCCTAGATCTTGCATCTAGTTGTTAGGGGCAATAGGCATTGTTTTTCTCGATTTTTGGCTAAGTCGAGGCTTGAGTAGGATGGAGATGGCTTCTAGGCCTGTTGGATTGAAGTTTGGTAGGTTTATTTTTGAATTTGGCATCACTGGTAGTGCCGGATCCGTCCACGGCAGTAGGGAATCACCATTCCCCATCTAGAGCGGTAATACCGCTCATCTGGAGCGATACTACCGCTCAAGCGGTACTGCCGCGGTTGGGTCGCGGTATTACCGCTGAATGCCCAATTCCATCATTGTCCTACCACTTTTTGATCCATGTTGCTTTGTTTGGAGGCTTATGCTCTTTCTTTCGTGTTGTTTCTTTTTCTCGCGTGTTTGGTTCCAGGTGATGAACACCCTGAGCAGCAAGCCTGCTGTGGGGACCGATTCTCCGAGTATTGATTCCCAGAAAATGACCCTTGTGCTCATCATCCCCAGGATAACTGTTAGCTGATGAGGCACCAACTTGATACCGAAATTCCAAGCAAAAAGTAAAATATGTAGTACAAGACCATTCTGGTCTGTGAGTACAACAAATGGTTTCTAAGGTTGATGGCGGAAGCGGGTTGTGAAACATCAGTGTGCATGGAACTCCATTTCCCACGGGAACAGCTGACCAGGTTAACTCCTATCTTCGCGAGGCTGTTGTTACTGTTGCTTAGGTTCCGGGGCTGTCATCACGTCGCTCCTCTCCGCGCAAGAAATCTGGCCAAGACAATAGCCAGGGACAAGCCAGTGAGTACTTTGAATGTACTCGCAAACATTATGAACACAGGAATAATATAATAAAGAAGAGCTGAAAATATCCTATGCTCACGACGTCAGTCACAAAGATAAATAAAACTCTGATTCGTGCCAGCATGTTAATTATGAACATGCAATAGCTCAGCAATATTAAAATTATGAAATAAATAACAAACATGCCACAGTCGGGCGTCTTAGCGACACCGCATAAAGGGCTTTAAAAGAAATGCCACAGTCGGGCGTCTGAGAGACACCACATACAGGGCTTTCAAAGAAATGCCACCGTCGGGCGTCTGAGCGACACCACATACAGGGCTTTAAAAGAAATGCCACCGTCGGTCGTCTGAGCGACACCTTATACAGGGCTTTAAAAGAAATGCC
>NC_041381.1:310237113-310308400 GCF_002162155.2 Triticum dicoccoides
ATCGGGCGTCTGAGCGACACCACATACAGGGCTTTAAAAGAAATGCCATCGTCGGGCATCTGAGCGACACCACATACAGGGCTTTAAAAGAAATGCCACAGTCGGGCATCTGAGCGACACCACATAAAGGGCTTTAAAAGAAATGCCACCGTCGGGCGTCTGAGCGACACCACATACAGGGCTTTAAAAGAAATACCACCGTCGGGCGTCTGAGTGACACCACATACAGGGCTTTAAAAGAAATGCCACAGTCGGGTGTCTGAGCGACACCACATAAAGGGATTATAAAAGAAACAATCATAGTGAATATCCCGGAGGTAGAACCATCCCAGAGATACTCGATGATAACAATAATATCACGGGTTAGTCAACAATAATAATATTCATAATTATCACAAGTCACAAATAGTAATTTCAGTTCTGGTTTAACAGTTTCACCTCCAAAGACCGACACTAAGACCGACACTTGACCCATCCCAGACTGTAGTCCTTAACCATGGACACGGCTATTTGAATAGGTTTAATCTCTGCAGAGGGTGTACTCTTTACCCACGAGTAACGGATTCCATTAGTCCATCGGGACTAATTCTGTCTATGATCTTTTTGTTGAAAACACACCTAACTTGCACACACCAGCTTAACTCACACGTGTCTGGAATCACCCACGACACCTGTCAAGCAAACTCTAAGTGGGGAGGCTACAACCTCGCGTAGCATGGGATCAAATTTATATTGCGCGCTCTAAGGGGTGGCCTCCCCTCTCGGTTTCAACCGGAAACACCCATGCCCCCGAACCAGGTGGCTTGTCTACCAGCTACAACCGGTATCTTCCACCCTAGCCTCTCTGTACGGTGTGTGCTTGAAAGAGGTTGACAACTTACTGAACCGTACTCTACTTGTTGTAGAGTCGAGTGGTAGTACGAAACAAGTATGGGGGTTACTGGAACAAGACTCGATCTAGGGTCGACTCAGGAGGTTTAAGTATTCCCTGCATGATTAGCATAATGAATATATTTCAACCAACAGAGTCACCGCTCATTATACCTTACCACGCCATACAGGACATATCCGTCCCGACGGAGATCGGCGACAAACGCATGCCTACCCAAGGCAGAGGTTTTTCCCAGATTCCTTCCGGTATGCATGCAAGGCACATGAGGATGATCAACATCACAAGTATGCTCACTTCCAACATCATGGAAATCACCAATATGCATTCATGCAAATGATCACATCACATGAAATAACAACTCTCCAAAATGAGGTGGTGTGATAAATGTGTCAATGAACACTCAAAAATATCATGCCGGGGTTCAGAATGCTTGCCTTCAGGTCATGGGAACGCAAGGTGCATTTCAAACTCTTGAAATACTTCTCCTCTCTTCAAAAATCCTATTTTAGAAATATAAATGAATTAAAACACAAAATAAAAACAGCACAAAAAGTTGTTCTGAATTTTTTTCAAATAAATCTTAAAATAAACTATATCAAATTTGAGAGAGGTAGGAGAAAGAATTAATTCATTTGGATTTGTATTTAAAAAGATAAAGCCAGTCAAAGATTTGGTCAAAATCTATTTTTAATAATAAAACAGAAAAGAAAACGCTTCGGGCAGAATACGCCTTCAAAACGGGGAGACGTACCCGGGGTCTTTACGCTTTCACTTATACGCGTGGAGACGGGGCTGGGTCTCTGACAGTGGGTCCAGGGGGGCCACTGGTCAGGTTTGACCAGTCCCCACTCCCTCCTCTTCTCTGCCCGAGCAGAGGCGGGGCATCCGGCGATCATCACCGGCGAACGGCGTTTCTTCGCGGGCATCTAAGAGGAGGGAGTCGCCAGCGGCGAGCTCCGCGGCGGAGGGGGCTTCGGGGACAAAGTTATTTTTGGGCTGCGGTGGTCTCCGACTAAAATTGATCGAGGGGTTGCACTCGCGAGAGGGAGGGAGAGCTCTTGGTGGAGAGAGTGGAGAGGGAGAGGCCCTGGTGGCGACGGAATCAACCGGGGCTTGGCGGCGACCGAACTGGCTGGACCTGGGGAAGACGGCCTTCCCCTCTTCGACTGTTGGCTGTGGTAGCACTAGGAGGATCCTGTGAGGTTGCTCGAGGGCTCGATTGAGTTCCGGGGTCCTTATATAGGCGGTGGAGGTCGCTTCCGAGGCGGCCAGTGATAAGGACAACGGTGAACCGTCTTTCTGTAGCAATGGCGACGTGGCGGCGACGCGCGCTAGGAGACGAAGCTGCGGATAAGCTTGCGAAGCTCCAGGGGGAAGGTGGCGAGTGGGGGAAGGCTCGGGCGGCACCGACCTGGGCAGGGCTATCGGGCGGCCGTGGCGGCTAGTCCTTGGCTTGCCGGGGACGCGGCGAGGGTCTGCTTGGCGCGTTGCGGTGAGGGGGAGCATGCAGCACGCAAGGGGACACGGCGTGCCGGCTGCGGTTGGTCACGGGATGGGGTGAGTGAGGGGCGTGACGCGGCGGCTCGGGCGCCGCTCATGCAATACGCGCGCTCTGGGCGCGTCCAGTGCATGCACGGAAGGTGTTCGACACAATGTTGTGGCATGCTACAGGTCACAGGTGAGGTTGGCAAGCAACAGAACTAGGTTAGAGATAGAGGGAAACTCCAGGGACAAGGTGGTTTGGTCAGGTGGCCAAGTTCACAATGTAGACTTGAGATCATGCCAAATCAGTCCACGCACTCCAGGTGTTTGTCAAAATGCCAAAGGCACCTAGGCTATTCTTGGAGGGGCCAAATCTTCCAGATTGAAGTCTCTTTGGATGCACAAGAGGGTGGTGAGGTTTGTTTGTGAAAAGCACAAACTTGTTAGTGCAAGTTTTGCAGAATTTCAAATCTGGACAAGATGTGAATGGCATTATTGCATGAACCGGCGGTGTACCGGGATGGGCAATGACTCAAGAGCGACATGTATGAAAAATTATGCATGGTGGCTTTGCCAGAAATACAATGTCAAATACATGATCATGCAAGGAAATATGACAATGATGATGCGTGTCATGATAAACGGAACGGTGGAAAGTTGCATGGCAATATATCTCGGAATGGCTATGGAAATGCCATAATAGGTAGGTATTGTGGCTGTTTTGAGGAAGATATAGGAGGTTTATGTGTGATCGTGTTGGGGAACATACCAGAAATTCAAAATTGTCTACGCAACACCAAGATCAAGCCATGGAGCAATCTAGCAACGAGGGAAAGGGGATTACATCTACATACCCTTGTAGATCGAGCGGAAGCGTTCAAGTGAACGGGGTTGATGGAGTCGTACTCGTCGTGATCCAAATCACCGATGATCCTAGTGCCGAACGGACGGCACCTCTGTGTTCAACACACATGCAGCCCGGTGACGTCTCCCATGCCTTGATCCAGCAAGGAGAGAGGAAGAGGTTGGGAAGACTCTGTCCAGCAGTAGCACGATGGCGTGGTGGTGGTGGAGGAGCGTGGCAATCCTGCAGGGCTTCGCCAAGCACCGCGAGAGAGGAGGAGGACTTGGGAGAGGGGGAGGGCTGTGCCAGAACTTGGGGGCGGCTGCCCTCCCACCCCCCACATATGTATAGGGGCAAGGGAGAGGGGGGGAAGGCCCCCTCAGATCCAATCTGAGGAGGGGGCGGCGGCCAGGGGGGTTGCCTTGCCCCCCAAGGCAAAGGGGGGGCGCCCCCTTTTAGGGTTCCCCCAAACCCTAGGCGCCTTGGGCCCTGGTGCGGGGCACACCAGCCCACCTGGGGCTGGTCCCCTACCACACTTGGCCCACGCAGCCCTCTTGGGCCGGTGGCCCCACCTGGTGGACCCCCGGGACCCTCCCGATGGTCCCGGTACGTTACCGTTAGCACCCGAAACTTTTCCGGTGACCAAAACAGGACTTCCCATATATAAATCTTTACCTCCGGACCATTCTAGAACTCCTCGTGACGTTCGGAATCTCATCCGGGACTCCGAACAACATTCGGTAATGACGTACATCAATTCCCTATAACCCTAGCATCATCAAACCTTAAGTGTGTAGACCCTACGGGTTCGGGAGACACGTAGACATGACCGAGACAACTCTCCGGCCAATAACCAACATCGGGATCTGGATACCCATGTTGGCTCCCACATGTTCCACGATGATCTCATCTGATGAACCATGATGTCGAGGATTCAATCAATCCCGTATTCAATTCCCTTTGTCTAGCGGTATAATACTTGCCCGAGATTCGATCGTCGGTATCCTGATACCTTGTTCAATATCGTTACCGTCAAGTGTCTTTACTCGTTCCGTAACACATCATCCCGTGATCAACCCCTTGGTCACATTGTGCACATTATGATGATGTCCTACCGAGTGGGCCCAGAGATACCTCTCCGTCACACGGAGTGACAAATCCCAGTCTCGATTCGTGCCAACCCAACAGACACTCTAGGAGATACCCGTAGTGTACCTTTATAGCCACCCAGTTATGTTGTGATGTTTGGTACACCCAAATCATTCCTACGGTATCCGGGAGTTGCACAATCTCATGGTCTAAGGAAATGATACTTGCCATTAGAAAAGCTTTAGCATACAAACTACACGATCTTTGTGCTAGGCTTAGGATTGGGTCTTGTCCATCACATCATTCTCCTAATGATGTAATCCCGTTATCAATGACATCCAATGTCCATGTTCATGAAACCGTAACCATCTATTGATCAACGAGTTAGTCAACTAGAGGTTTACTAGGGACATGGTGTTGTCTATGTATCCACACATGTATCTGAGTTTCCTATCAATACAATTATAGCATGGATAATAAACGATTATCATGAACAAGGAAATATAATAATAATAACTAATTTATTATTGCCTCTAGGGCATATTTCCATGAGTCTCCGACTTGCACTAGAGTCAATAATCTAGTTCACATCACCATGTGATTAACACTCACAGGTCACATCGCCATGTGACCAACATCCAAAGAGTTTACTAGTGTCACTAAACTAGTTCACATCATCATGTGATTAAGACTCAATGAGTTTTGGGGTTTGATCATGTTTTGCTAGTGAGAGAGGTTTTAGTCAACGGGTCTGCAACATTCAGATCCGTATGTACTTCGCAAATCTCTAGGTCATATTGTAAATGCTGCTTCCACACTCCACTTGGAGCTATTCCAAATGGTTGTTCCACTATACGTATCCGGTTTGCTACTCAGAGTCATTCGGATAGGTGTTAAAGCTTGCATCGACGTAACCCTTTATGCCAAACTCTTTATCACCTCCATAATTGAGAAACATGTCCTTATTACTCCAAGGACAATTTTGACCGATGTCCAATGATCCATTCCTAGATCACTCTTGTACCCCCTTGCTAGACACGTGGCAAGGCACACATCAGGTGCGGTACTTAGCATAGCATATGTAGAGCCTACGTCTAAAGCATAGGGGACAACCTTCGTCGTTTCTCTCTCTTCTACTGTGGTCGAGCTTTAAGTCTTAACTTCATACCTTACAGCTCAGGCAAGAACTCCTTCTTTGACTGTTCCATCTTGAGCACCTTCAAGATCATCTCAAGGTATGTGCTCATTTGAAAGTACCATTAAGCGTTTTTGATCTATCCTCATAGATCTTGATGCTCAATGTTCAAGTAACTTAATCCAGGTTTTCCCTTGAAAAACTCCTTTCAATCAACCCTTTATGCTTTCCAGAAATTCTATAGTGCTCCCACTCACTTCCTTGGAAATACAAGTTTCTCATAAACTTTGTATAAACCCAAAAATTTTGATCATCTCATCAAAGCACACATTCCAACTCAGAGATGCTTACTCTAGTCCTTAGAAGGATTGTTGGAGCTTTGCATACTTGTTAGCGTCTTTCAGGATTGTCAAAACCTTCTGGTTGTATCACATACAACCTTTCCTCAAGAAAATCGTCGAGGAAACAGTGTTTTGACATCCTATCTACAAGATTTCATAAATAATGCAGTAACTGCTAATATAGTTCCAACAGACTCTTAGCATCGCTACGAGTGAGAAAGTCTCATCGTAGTCAACTCCTTGAACTTGTCGGAAAATATCTTAACGACAAGTTGAGCTTTCTTAATGGTGACAGTTACCATCATTGTCCGTCTTCCTTCTAAAATCCATCTGTACTCAACAGCCTTACGACCATTGGGTAGTTCTGCCAAAGTCTACATATTGTTTTCATACATGGATCCTCTCTCGGATTTTATGGCTTCGAGCCATTTGTCGAAATCCGGGCCCACCATCGCTTTTCCATAGCTCGTAGGTTCATTGTTGTATATCAACATGACCTCCAAGACAGGATTACCGTACCACTCTGAAGTAGTACGTGTCCTTGTCATCCTACGAGGTTCGGCAGTGACTTGTTCTGAGGCTTCATGATCACTATCATCAGCTTCCACTTCAATTGGTGTAGGTGCCACAGGAACAACTTCCCGTGCCCTGCTACACACTAGTTGTAGTGACGGTTCAATAACCATATCAAGTGTCTACCATCCTCCCACTCAATTTTTCCAGACAAACTTTTCCTCGAGAAAGGACCCGATTCTAGAAACAATCCCTATTGCTTTCGGATCTGAATTAGGAGGTATACCCAACTGTTTTGGGTGTCCTATAAAGATGCATTTTATCCGCTTTGGATTCGAGCTTATCAACCTGAAACTTTTTCACATAAGCGTGGCAGCCCCAAACTTTTAAGAAACGACAACTTAGGTTTCTCCAAACCATAGTTCAAACGGTGTCGTCTCAACGGAATTACGTGGTGCCCTATTAAAGTGAGTGCGGTTATCTCTAATGCCTAACCCATGAACGATAGTGGTAATTCGACAAGAGACATCATGGTACACACCATATCCAATAGGGTGCAACTATGATGTTCGGACACACCATCACACTATGGTGTTCCAGGCGGTATTAATTGTGAAACAATTTCCACAATGTCTTAATTGCGTGCCAAATCTCGTAACTCAGATACTCATCTCTATGATCATATCATAGACATTTTATCCTCTTGTCACGATGATCTTCAACTTCACTCTGAAATTACTTGAACCATTCAATAATTTAGACTTGTGTTTCATCAAGTAAATATACTCAGTATCTACTCAAATCATCCGTGAAATAAGAACATACCGATATCCACTGCGTGCCTCAGCACTCATTGGACTGCACACATCAAAATGTATTACTTCCAACAAGTTGCTTTCTTGTTCCATTTTACTGAAAACGAGGCTTTCAGTCATCTTGCCCATGTGGTATGATTTGCATGTCTCAAGTGATTCAAAATCAAGTGAGTCAAACGGTCCATTTGCATGGAGTTTCTTCATGCATATACACCAATAGACATGGTTCGCATGTCTCAAACTTTTCGAAAACGAGTGAGTCCAAAGATCCATCAACATGGAGCTTCTTCATGCGTTTTATATCAATATGACTTACATGGCAGTGCCACAAGTAGGTGGTACTATCATTACTATCTTATATCTTTTGGCATGAACATGTGTATCACTATGATCGAGATTCAATAAACCATTCATTTTAGGTGCAAGACCATTGAAGGTATTTATTCAAATAAACAAAGTAACCATTATTCTCCTTAAATGAATAACCGTATTGCGATAGACATAATCCAATCATGTCTATGCTCAACGCAAACACCAAATAACAATTATTTAGGTTTAACACCAATCTCGATGGTAGAGGGAGCGTGCGATGCTTGATCACATCAAGCTTGGAAAAACTTCCAACACATATCGCCAGCTCCCCTTTAGCTAATCTCCGTTTACTCCACAGCCTTTTTTTCGAGTTACTAGGACTTAGCAACCGAACCGGTATCTAATACCCTGGTGCTACTAGGAGTACTAGTAAAGTACACATTAACATAATGTATATCCAATATACTTCTATCGACCTTGCCAACCTTCTCATCTACCAAGTATCTACGGTAATTCTGCTCCAGTGGCTGTTCCCCTTATTACAGAAGCACTTAGTCTCGGGTTTGGGTTCAACCTTGGGTTTCTTCACTAGAGCAGCAGCTGATTTGCCGTTTCATGAAGTATCCCTTCTTGCCCTTGCCCTTCTTGAAACTAGTGGTTTCACCAACCATCAACAATTGATGCTCCTTCTTGATTTCTACTTTCGCGGTGTCAAACATCACGAATATCTCAAGGATCATCATATCTATCCCTGATATGTTATAGTTCATCACGAAGCTCTAGTAGCTTGGTGGCAATGACTTTGGAGAAACATCACTATCTCATATGGAAGATCAACTCCCACTCGATTCAAGTGATTGTTGTACTCAGACAATCTGAGCACAAGCTCAACGATTGAGCTTTTGCAGGCTAAGAAAATCGTCGGAGGTCTTATATCTCTTGACGTGGGCACGATCCTGAAATCCCAATTTCAGCCCTCCAAACATCTCATGTTTCGTGACGTTTCGAATTCGTCTTCGGTGCCTCAACTCTAAACTGTTTAACATTACTCAACTATCACATAGTTATCAAAATGTGTGTGTCAGATGTTTGCAATATCCATAGACGACGTTCGAGGTTCAGCACACTGAGCGGTGCATTAAGGACATAAGCCTTCTTCAAAGCAACGAGGACAATCCTCAGTTTACGGACCTAGTCCGCATAATCGCTACTATCAACTTTCAACTGAATTTTCTCTAGGAACATATCTAAACAGTAGAACTAAAGCGTGAGCTTACGACATAATTTGCAAAGATCTTTTGACTATGTTCAGGATAATTAAGTTCATCCTATGAACTCCCACTCAGATAGACATCCCTCTAGTCATCTAAGGGATTACATGATCCGAGTCAACTAGGTCGTGTCCGATCATCACGTGAGACGGACTAGTCATCATCGGTGAACATCTTCATGTTGATCATATCTACCATACGACTCATGCTCGACCTTTCGGTCTCTTGTGTTCCGAGGCCATGTCTGTACATGCTAGGCTCGTCAAGTCAACCTAAGTGTTTCGCGTGTGTAAATCTGGCTTACACCCATTGTATGTGAACGTTAGAATCCATCATACCCGATCATCACGTGGTGCTTCGAAACAACGAACTTTCGCAACGGTGCACAGTTAGGGGGAACACTTTCTTGAAATTTTAATGAGGGATCATCTTATTTACTATCGTCGTTCTAAGCAAATAAGATGCATAAACATGGTAAACATCACATGCAATCAAAAAGTGACATGATATGGCCAATATCCTTTTGCTCCTTTTGATCTCCATCTTCGGGGCTCCATGATCATCATCATCACCGGCATGACACCATGATCTCCATCATCATGATCTCCATCATCGTGTCTCCATGAAGTTGTCTCGCCAACTATTACTTCTACTATATGACTAACGGTTTAGCAATAAAGTAAAGTAATTACATGGCATTGTTCAATGACACGCAGGTCATACAATAAATTAAGACAACTCCTATGGCTCCTGCCAGTTGTCATACTCATCGACATGCAAGTCGTGATTCCTATTACAAGAACATGATCAATATCATACATCACATATCATTCATCACATTCTTTTTGGCCATATCACATCATATAGCATACCCTGCAAAAACAAGTCAGACGTCCTCTAATTGTTGTTTGCATGTTTTACATGGCTGCTATGGGTTTCTAGCAAGAAGGTTTCTTACCTACGCAAAAACCACAACGTGATATGCCAATTGCTATTTACCCTTCATAAGGACCCTTTCATCGAATCCGATCCGACTAAAGTGGGAGAGACTGGCACCCGCTAGCCACCTTATGCAACAAGTGCATGTCAGTCGGTGGAACCTGTCTCACGTAAGTGTATGTGTAAGGTCGGTCCGGGCCGCTTCATCCCACAATACCGTCGAAACAAGATTGGACTAGTAACGGTAAGCATATTGAACAAAATCAACGCCCACAACAACTTGTGTTCTACTCGTGCATAGAAACTATGCATAGACCTAGCTCATGATGCCACTGTTGGGGAACGTAGCAGAAATTCAAAATTTTCTACGCAGCACCAAGATCAAGCCATGGAGTAAGCTAGAAACAAGGGAAAGGGGAGTACATCTACATACCCTTGTAGATCGCTAAGCGGAAACGTTCAAGTGAACGGGGTTGATGGAGTAGTACTCGTCGTGATCCAAATCACCGCTGATCCTAGTGCCGAACGGACGACACCTCCGCGTTCAACACACATGCAGCCCGGTGACGTCTCCCATGCCTTGATCCAGCAAGGAGAGAGGAAGAGGTTGGGAAGACTCCGTCCAGCAGCAGAACGACGGTGTGGTGGTGGAGGAGGAGCGTGGCAATCCTGCAGGGCTTCGCCAAGCACCGCGGGGGAGGAGGAGGACTTGGGAGAGGGGGATGGCTGCGCCAAAACTTGGGTGCGGCTGCCCTCCCACCCCCCACATATATATAGGGGCAAGGGAGAGGGGGGCCGGCCCCTTCAGATCCAATCTGAGGAGGGGGCGGCGGCCAGGGGGGTTGCCTTGCCCCCCAAGGCAAAGGGGGGGCGCCCCCTTTTAGGGTTCCCCCAAACCCTAGGCGCCTTGGGCCCTGGTGGGGGGGGGGTGCACCAGCCCATATGGGGCTGGTCCCCTCCCACACCTGTCCCATGCAGCCCTCTGGGGCCGGTGGCCCTACCTGGTCGACCCCCGGGACCCTCCCGATGGTCCCGGTACGTTACCGTTAGCCCCCGAAACTTTTCCGGTGACCAAAACAGGACTTCCCATATATAAATCTTTACCTTCTGACCATTCCGGAACACCTCGTGACATATGGGATCTCATCCGATACTCTGAACAACATTCGGTAACCACGTACATCTATTCCCTATAACCCTAGCGTCATCGAACCTTAAGTGCGTAGACAACTCTCCGGCCAATAACCAACAGTGGGATCTGGATACCCATGTTGGCTCGCACATGTTCCATGATGATCTCATCGGATGAACCACGATGTCGAGGATTCAATCAATCCTGTATTCAATTCCCTTTGTCTAGCGGTATAGTACTTGCCCGAGATTCAATCGTCGGTATCCCAAGACCTTGTTCAATCTCGTTACCGGCAAGTCTCTTTACTCATTCCGTAACACATCATCCCGTGATCAACCCCTTGGTCACATTGTGCACATTATGATGATGTCCTACCGAGTGGGCCCAGAGATACCTCTTCGTCACACGGAGTGACAAATCCCAGTCTCGATTCGTGCCAACCCAATAGACACTTTCAGAGATACCCGTAGTGTACCTTTATAGCCACCCAGTTACGTTGTGACGTTTGGAACACCTAAAGCATTCCTACGATATTCGGGAGTTGCACAATCTCATGGTCTAAGGAAATGATACTTGACATTAGAAAAGCTTTAGCATACGAACTACACGATCTTTGTGCTAGGCTTAGGATTGGGTCTTGTCCATCACATCAATCTCCTAATGATGTGATCCCGTTATCAATGACATCCAATGTCCATGGTCAGGAAACCGTAACCATCTATTGATCAACGAGCTAGTCAACTAGAGGCTTACTAGGGAGATGGTGTTGTCTATGTATCCACACATGTATGTGAATTTCCTATCAATAAAATTATAGCATGGATAATAAACGATTCTCATGAACAAGGAAATATAATAATAATAACTAATTTATTATTGCCTCTAGGGCATATTTCCAACAGATAGATTGTATCGTATCACGGGGTTTGGATGCACCGGCGAAGTTTGCACCAACTCTAAGGGTGAGAAAGGGCAATGCACGGTACCGAGGAGGCTTGCAATGATGGAAGGGTAAGAGTGCGTATAATCCATGGACTCACATTAGTCATAAAGAACTCACATACTTTTTGCAAAAGTTTTATTAGCCCTCGAAGAAAAGTACTACTATGCATGCTCCTAGGGGGGAGGTTGGTAGGAGTTAACCATCGCGCGCCCCCGACCTCCACCCATAAGGAAGGTACTCAAAAGAGCACTCCATGCAATAAATTTGTTACACAACTTTTACCATACGTGCATGCTACATGACTTGCCAACTTCAACACACGTATTCCTCAATTTCATAATTACCCAACTAGCATGACTAATATTACCACGTTTATATCTCAAAACAATTATCAAGCATCAAATTGATCATAGCATCCAATTCACTTCCTATGATAGTTTTTATTATACCCAACTTGGATGCCCATCATTCTAGGACCAATTTTATAACCATAGAAAATACCATGCTGTTCTAAAAGACTCTCAAAATAATATAAGTGAAGCATGAGAGATCAACAATTTCTACGAAATAAAGCCACCGCCATGCTCTAAAAATAAGTGAAGCACATAGAGCGAAACTATCTAGCTCAAAAGTTATAAGTGAAGCACATAGAGTATTCTAATAAATTCCAAATCATGTGCGTCTCTCCCGAAAGGTGTGTACAGCAAGGATGATTGTGGTAAACTAAAAAGCAAAGACTCTCCAAGCAAAACACATATCATGTGGTGAATAAAAATATAGCTCCAAGTAAAGTTACCGATAGACGAAGTCGAAAGAGGGGATGCCATCCGGGGCATCCCCAAGCTTAGGCTCTTGGTTGTCCTTGAATATTACCTTGGGGTGCCTTGGGCATCCCCAAGCTTAGGCTCTTTCCACTCCTTATTCCATAGTCCATCGAATCTTTACCCAAAACTTGAAAACTTCACAACACAAAACTCAACAGAAAACTCGTAAGCTCCGTTAGTATAAGAAAATTAATCACCACTTAGGTAATGTTGTGAACTCATTCTAAATTCATATTGGTGTAATATCTACTGTATTCCAACTTATCTATGGTTCATACCCTCCGATACTACTCATAGATTCATCAAAGTAAGCAAACAACACATAGAAAACAGAATCTATCAAAAACAGAAGAGTCTGTAGTAATCTGTATCAAATGTATACTTATATAAATCCAAAAATTCTGAAATAACTTGGTGGACCTGAGGAATTTGTCTATGAATAATCTGCAAAAAGAATCAACCTAAAATCACTCTCCAGTAAAAACTGGCCGCTAATCTCGTGAGCGCGAAAGTTTCTGTTTTTTACAGCAAGATCACAAAGACTTCACCCAAGTCTTCCCAAAGGTCCTACTTGGCACAAACACTAATTAAAACATAAAACCACATCTAACCAGAGGCTAGATGAACTATTTATTACTAAACAGAAACAAAAAGCAAGAAACAAAAATAAAATTGGGTAGCCTCCCAACAAGCGCTAACGTTTAACGCCCCTAGCTAGGCATGATGATTTCAATGATGCTCACATAAAAGATAAGAATTGAAACATAAAGAGAGCATCAGGAAGAATATGACTAGCACATTTAAGTCTAAGCCACTTGCTATGCATAGGGATTTTGTGAGCAAACAACTTATGGGAAGAATCAACTAGCATAGGAAAGCAAAACAAGCATAGCTTCAAGATTTTCAACACATAGAGAGGGAACTTGATATTATTGCAATTCCTACAAGCATATATTCCTCCCTCATAATTAATTTCTGTGGCATCATGAATGAATTCAACAATATAACCATCACATAAAACATTCTTTCCATGACCTACAATCATAGAATTTTTATTACTCTCCACATAAGCAAATTTATTCTTTATGACATACGTATCATCACAATAATCATCATAAATAGGAGGCATGCTTTCATCGTAATAAATTTGCTCATCAAAACTTGGGGGACAAAAAATATCATCTTCATCAAACATATCTTCACCAAGCTTGTGGCTTTGCATATCATTATCATCATGGATATTCAAGGAATTCATACTAACAACATTGAAATCATGCTCATCATACAAAGATCTAGTACCAAACATTTTAATGCATTCTTCTTGTAGCAATTGAGCACAATTTTCCTTTCCATCATTTTCACGAAAGATATTAAAAAGATGAAGTGTATGAGGCAAACTCAACTCCATATTTTTGTAGTTTTCTTTTATAAACTAAACTAGTGATAAAACAAGAAACTAAAAGATTCAATTGCAAGATCTAAAGATATACCTTCTAGCACTCACCTCCCCGGCAATGACGCTAGAAAAGAGCTTGATGTATACTACACAACCTTCTTCTTGTAGACGTTGTTGGGCCTCCAAGTGCAAAGGTTTGTAGGACAGTAGCAAATTTCCCTCAAATGGATGACCTAAGGTTTATCAATCCATGGGAGGCATAGGATGAAGATGGTCTCTCTCAAACAACCCTGCAACCAAATAACAAAGAGTCTCTTGTGTCCCCAACACACCCAATATAATGGTAAATTGTATAGGTGCACTACTTCGGCGAAGAGATGGTGATACAAGTGCAATATGGATGGTAGATATAGGTTTTTGTAATCTGAAAATATAAAAACAGCAAGGTAACTAATGATAAAAGTGAGCACAAACGGTATTGCAATGCTAGGAAACAAGGCCTAGGGTTCATACTTTCACTAGTTCAAGTTCTCTCAACAATAATAACATAATTGGATCATATAAATATCCCTCAAGATGCAACAAAGAGTCACTCGAAAGTCACTAATAGCGGAAAACAAACAAAGAGATTATTGTAGGGTACGAAACCACCTCAAAGTTATCCTTTCTGATCGATCTATTCAAGAGTCCGTAGTAAAATAACACAAAGCTATTCTTTCCGTTTGATCTATCATAGAGTTCGTACTAGAATAACACTTTAAGACACAAATCAACCAAAGCCCTAATGTCACCTAGATACTCCAATGTCATCTCAAGTATCCGTGGGCATGATTATACGATATGCATCACACAATCTCAGATTCATCTATTCAACCAACACAAAGAACTTCAAAGATTGCCCCAAAGTTTCTACCGGAGAGTCAAGACGAAAACGTGTGCCAACCCCTATGCATAAGTTCACAACGAAACCCACAAGTTGATCACCAAAACATACATCAAGTAGATCATGTGAATATCCCATTGTCACCACAGATAAGCACTGCAAGACATACATCAAGTGTTCTCAAATCCTTAAAGACTCAATCTGATAAGATAACTTCAAAGGGAAAACTCAATCCATTACAAGAGAGTAGAGGGGGAGAAACATCATAAGATCCAACTATAATAGCAAAGCTCGCGATACATCAAGATCGTGCCGAATCAAGAACACGAAAGAGAGAGCGATCAAACAAATAGCTACTGGTACATACCCTCAGCCCCGAGGGTGAACTACTCCCTCCTCGTCATGGAGAGCGCCAGGATGATGAAGATGGCCAACGGTGAGGGATCCCCCCTCCGACAGGGTGCCGGAACAAGGTCTCGATTGGTTTTTGGTGGCTATAGAGGCTTGCGGCGGCGCAACTCCCGGTCTATTGTGTTCCTCGATGTTTTTAGGGTATATGGACATATATAGGCGAAAGAAGTCAGTCAAGGGGGCCACGAGGGGACCACGAGGGTGGGGGGCACGCCCAGGGGGGTAGGGCACGCCCCTGACCCTCGTGGCCACCTCGAAGCTTCCCTGACGTCCACTCCAAGTCTCTTGGATTGCTTCCGTTCCAAAAATAACTCTCCCGAAGGTTTCATTCCGTTTGGACTCCATTTGATATTCCTTTTCTTCGAAACACTGAAATAGGCAAGAAAACAACAATTTGGGCTGGGCCTCCGGTTAGTAGGTTAGTCCAAAAATGATATAAAAGTGTAAAGTAAAGCCCATAAACATCCAAAACTGGTAATATAATAGCATGGAACAATCAAAAAATATAGATACGTTGGAGATGTATCAGCTGCCTCCTCTCTCCCCTATGGCCCATGTAGGCCGAATACTTCCCCGGGGGGTTCCGGTAACCCCTCGGTACTCTGAAAATACACGAACCATTCTGAAACCATTCCGATGTCCGAATACCATATTACAATATATCAATCTTTACCTCTCAACCATTTCGAGACTCCTCGTCATGTCTGTGATCTCATCCGGTACTCCGAACAATCTTCGGTCACCAAAAACACATAACTCATAATACAAATTGTCCTCGAACGTTAAGCGTGCGGACCCTACGGGTTCGAGAACTATGTAGACATGACCGAGACACATTGCCGATCAATAACCAACAGCAGAACCTGGATGCTCTACGAAGATCTTTATCGGTCAAATGGTAATGATAACATACGTTATTCCCTTTGCCATCGGTATGCTACCTTCCCGGGTTTCTATCATTGGTATCCTCATACCTAGTTCAATCTCGTTACCGGGAAGACTCTTTA
Source organism: Triticum dicoccoides (assembly GCF_002162155.2). Taxonomy (NCBI): domain Eukaryota; kingdom Viridiplantae; phylum Streptophyta; class Magnoliopsida; order Poales; family Poaceae; genus Triticum; species Triticum dicoccoides. The sequence continues at coordinate 310,253,343 of NC_041381.1, forward strand.
CTCGTTCCGTAATGCATCATCCCGCAAAAACTTATCGTGATGTGCATTACCAAGAGGGCCCAAAGATACCTCTTCGATACTCGGAGTGACAAATCCTAATCTCGATCTATGCCAACCGAACAAACACCTTCGGAGATACCTATAGAGCATCTTTATAATCACCCAGGTACGTTGTGATGTTTGATAGCACGCAAAGTATTCCTCCGGTATCCGGGAGTTGCATAATCTCATAGTCAAAGGAATATGTATAAGTCATGCAGAAAGCAATAGCAATAAAACTTAACGATCATTATACTAAGCTAACGGATGGGTCTTGTCCATCACATCATTATCCTAATGATGCGATCATGTTCATCAAATGACAACACATGTCTATCGTTAGCAAACTTAACCATCTTTGATTAACGAGCTAGTCTAGTAGAGGCTTACTAGGGACATAGTGTTTTGTCTATGTATCCAGACATGTATCAAGTTTCCGGTTAATACAATTCTATCATGAATAATAAACATATATCATGATACAAGGAAATATAAAATAACAACTTTATTATTGCCTCTAGGGCATATTTCCTTCAGTCTCCCACTTGCACTAGAGTCAATAATCTAGTTCACATCGCCATGTGATTTAACACCAATAGTTCACATCACTACAAAAAAATACACTTCCGTGATGATACGTGTTTGTCACAGTAGGTGACGTTTTTTTTCATGCATGTACATCCATGATGATTTTATGACAGAATCAAGATAGTCATACATGTGCTGTCGTAGAAGTGTTCCACGACATTACCAAAATTATCATCACAGAAGTGTCCACTTCCATGATGATAAATCACGCATCACAGAAGTGCTTTCGTCAAGGGTGACCGACACGTGGCATCCACTGTAACGGGTTGCCGTTAAGCTATCGTGTCCGGTTTTTGATCCGATAACCCGTTAACAGCCCGGACCAATCGGAAAGTTCCACGTGTAAAATTCTGATTGGCCGGAGGAAACACGTGTCAGCTCGTCAGTGGGTCAGATAGGCGCCTATGATATGTTGACAAGTGTGACGGCCCACCACTGGCCCATTTAGCTTACAAAGGCCACCCCGGTTGACATGGTCAGAAGTTAGCGGTTGGCCCATGAAAAGCCTATTAATGGTTTCACAAATAGCCCATTTTACGGCCCGGTAACTCACGGCCCGTTAGGGCCTACCCGAAATCGGTCCAACAACGTCATGTGGGCCGTTGAATATAACACCAGCCCATTTCACTTTCGGCCCATGTATGGCCCATGACATCTTTCGGCCCATATGAGGCCTTCATATCTTTAGGACCTTTAGAGGCCCACGGTGACTCTAGCCCATAATGAACAGTAAATTTCTTTGTACCCGTTAATGGCCCATGATTCACATAGGACGTTTCCAGCCCGTGTTAGCTTTGGGCCTACCGACGGCCCATACGTTCTTGGGCTCCTTTCCGGCCCTCGATTACATCCGGCCCATTACTGGCCTATTCCCCTAATGGGCCAAATTCAGCCTGTGGCAAGAGTCGGCCCGTTTCTGGCCTGTTAACCCGTTATGCTGTTTCCAGCCCGTCCTATATTCTGGCCCATTAACGACCCGTTATGCCTGTGATAGAATTAATCCTTTGTTGTCCTCCAGCCTATTAACAGCCGATTACCGTGTTGGGCTGATACCAATTACGCCCACTTACGGCCCATGTAGACCCATTTATCCGACGGCCCGAGGCCCACCGATTCTACGACCCTGTTGGAGGCCCATTTATCGACGGCCCGTAGGAGGCCCATGGATCCTACGACCCGTAGCAGGGTTAAGGTTACCACGGTCTGTACATGGCCCATGGTTGTTGCAGCCACTAGCAAACCAGGGAAAAAGAAGACTAGGAAATAAATAAGCCTGAAACTAACGTTAGGCTATTAAGGCGATTGCTCAGATTACATCCACTAGGCATCAAAGATCGCCACTAGTGCAAATATAGATAACACCCTACACTATACAAAAATGGCTTGTTGTTTTCTTCAGCCGGTGGCTGCATGTTAAGAACAAATTTTGTATCGCAACAAAACATATTACAACTATAAAACAAAAGGAAGGTTGGCATAAAAGTTAACAGTCTGGCAGATAAATGCACCATCGGAAGTTCAGAAGCTCAGTTCATTTGACCTAACTGTTATGTTTTCATGTTGTATTATCTGATGGAGCACCATAACCTTCGCCTTCAGTTCTCCTAGGCTCCTGAACAACATAGCAAATGTATGTTAGTCTAGTTTCAAAACCATGCATATCTTGACGACATCGAACAATGTCTGTCCTTGTTTCACAAAGGGTCTCTCTTAGGGAATGGACTTGTGTCTGGAGTGCAGATATAACACTGTTTGAGCTTGCATATCTTGATCATGAGGCAGTTTGGACGAGATTGCCTTAACAACCAACCCAATATTACGCATGAATGTGCTTTTGGCACTGTTAGTGGACAGGTACTGACCCACTGCAGCAAGAGCTGACATTGCGGTTATAGTTGCCTTGCCACCTTCAGAAGGTGGCGGTTCCACCAGTTTTTCCATAGATTGCTGAAAAGTTGAGTTTTTACATTAGTAGTACCAGAACAAAAGATATTAAGGAGGCAGCAAAACCAAACAAAATAGCTTTGGTCTATATACAGAACTTATTCTGGTGAACCCATGTAAAATATTAGTTGTATTTTACTACGAAGTACATAATAAAACCAGGTTCCAAACATATGACCATGTACCATGGCTAATGTATTGTCTATTTCTTCACATTGCATTGACAACTAAGGATAAAGAGACAAAGTTTATAAAACGATAAGCATAGTATGACATCATTCATATCACAAAACAACTGAGAACAGACAAGCAGGAAATTGTAACGTTGTGTGGGCAAGTCCAGCACGAAACTAGATTACAGGTCAAGATCAAAGGAACATCACTCCTCTCTTTTAAACATTGTAAGGTGCAATGATATGCCAAGACAACTGTGTATAAAATTGAAAAGAGTAATAGACATTTGCTGCAAACCATGCCGTTCAAGGCACAAGTCAGAGTAAGTAGTAGTTAAAACGCATGAGGATTAAGGACTTACAATAGCAGCTTTGACTGGTGTAGTCATGCCCTTCATCTTGCTGGTGTGACAGTCCTTGAAGATTTCCACATCATTTGGTTTAGGTACTTTTTGGTCCTTGCGGGATTTCCTCTGCATTTGGAACAAGTCAATATAGATCTGATAATATGGTACAATGAAAAGAGTGAAACAACAGCTAATTACAAGAGCCTCGCAGTGTGCAATATAGCTATGAGATCCTGTCGTCTATTGGAATTTCACTTTCATACGGTTGGCCTTGTTCTTTGAACAGTTCACCTACAAGAAGATAGATTTGTGTGGCACATGCGTAAATAGGACTTCAACATGTGATCTGATCACATATATATAATGTACCTAATACTTTGGATCAGACCAGTGTTTAACGAGGCCTCTCCAGTCTTCATATGATATATTTTCTACTTGAGATGTTTGGGCAAGTTCACTGTTAGCCTTGCCTTCAAAGTGAGTTTTCCTCAAGTTATATCGAAACTGTCGAAGAGCAGACTTGAAAACATGGGTGCAAGCTTGTCTGGTTGCATCATCTTGGCTATCCAACTTGAACCTCATCTGTTGAAAATTATGGGAGTCTCATTATCAGCTACCTAGAAAGTATGGGACAGAGCAAGAGGATATTCCTAATTTCCATACATAACCATACTTACAGATAAATGGTCGAGGAAGGTGTTGAATTGGGTTTCTTCTTTGTCATTCCTGTACTGAATCCATGTTGGCAGGATACGTACATGACACCTAACAACAACCCCTGCCTCTGATACTAACTTGGCTGACTTTGTAGCACCACGTGGCCTTTTTAAACCTGCCTCAAAACGGATCTCCATTCTTCCTCCTCTAGATTTAGTTAAGATGTCGAGCATTATCCCTGATGTTTGTTTCCTCTTGCGCCTAGGTGCTAGTCCAACAACGAACATAGGAAGTGTTAGTGTACATCAAACTGTGAGACTACATATAAAGAAGCATGCAACTGTAACTTGACTCCAACAACTACCTTCTTGTTGTTGAAGCTCACAAAGTTCATCTGATCTTGCCAACTCATCTTGTGTCAAGAGTGCTTCGGAAGTAGTGTCAGGTGGCAAGGGAGCTTGGGAACGTGCTGCTAGCTAGTTGAACAACGAGTAACTCGTGCAGTTGGTGGTACTATGGAAGGTGTTGCAACAGCTAGGGTTGTCTCTGCTTGTTTGGTGGCAACTATTTGTTTTTGTTTGCCTTGTTCTGTAGCTCGTGTAGCACGGGATACCCTGTTTGTACAATTTTCCGCTGGACTTTGACCTTCTATTGCACCATCAGTACCAGCAGAATCTACAGGATTCTTCTGCTTCCCTTTCCCCGTCATTCCGTGTTGCTTCCTCTTTCTCTCTGCCATGTTAAGTCAAGCCGACAAGAAAAACGAATAACAATTTAGTTCTTCAGAACAAATTGATGCGTGATATAGACGAATTGAACTTTGATTTTAGACAACCACATGATAGGAGGATGTAATATGTACAAAAAACAGGACGACATGAGATAACTAGAACTATGATGTGTAAACTAAGAAGAAGACATTTCACTAAATTAGAAGAAATGCAATGGAAGGTAGACTCCATATGAAAGATGCTACAAATATCGCTATGCCAAGTTAACAGTGTCTCATCATAAATGGTGTTTAAACAAATGTGAAGCAGTACAAGAAATAAATCATATGGAAGATGCAAACAACATCACACTACCAAGTTAAAGGTCTCTCATCATTAGTGCCATTGCATATTCACAACTTATGATGTGTAAACTAAGGAGAAGGCATTTCAACAAATTAGAAGCGATGAAAGCTAGACACCATATGAAAGATGCAACGAATATCACTCTACCAAGTTAAAACTGTCTCGTCATAAGTGCCATTTCAACAAATTAGAAGTACTACAAGCTAGAAAAGAATGCGAGATGTAACCTATATCACACTCCCAAGTCAAACGTGTCTTATGATAAGTGATTGTTGCAGGTTACACAGCAGTAGTACTTTGATGTAAGAACATGGTGTGATAGACAGATATTGTATGTTCTAGAAACAGGAACACGTGTCTTATTCACAAGTATAATGTGTAAAGTAAGCAGATGGAATTCAACAAAATTAGAAGGAATACAAGCTAGACATCATACATAACATGCAACCACATATAACAGTGCCAAGTTAGAGGGAGCACCTATGATGGTGCACTAGGGGAGACATGCTCATCATCAACACAACTACATTGAGTGTCTATGCATGTGTTGTCTTGCAAATCATCTTGGGGGGATGGAGGAGTAGAATCTATAGAGTCCCTCCGTTTGGAAGGAGCACCTTTATCCACTGCCTTGCTAACTTCCTTCCACTTTATTGATTTTGAATTGTCAAGTAAAACCGACAAGAAAAAGCAATAAAATTCACTCTTCAGAACTCATTCGTGCATGATACTGACAATCACTACTTTGATGTAAGGAAAATACATGATACTAGGATGGAATATGTACGAAAAATAGGATGGCATGGCATATTCACAACTGTTTGTGTAAACTAAGCAGAAACCATTCCAACAAATAAGAAGCAATGCAAGCTAGACACCACATGAAAGATGCAACCAATATGACTCTGCCAAGTTAGAAGCGTCCCATCATAAATGGCATTTCAACAAATTAGAAGTAGCGCATGCTATAAATCATATGAAAGATGCAACTAATATCACACTGCATATACTAAAGGTGTCTCGTCATATTGATTGATGCGGGATACAAAAAAAACAATAGTTTTATGTAAGGTCATGCTTAATAGATAGATGTACTATGTACTAAAAACAGGAAGGCATGTCACATTAATAGGTATAATGTATAAACTAAGCAGAATAGCACAAGCAATTTAAACAGTTTGGAAGAATTACAATCTAGACACCATATGCAACATGCAACCACATATCATGCTGCCAAGTTAGAGCAAGCACCTGCGATGCTAGTGTAGGGGAAATGCGGTAATCAACTACAGAGCTACGTTCACTATCTTCATCTAGCCTTGTTGTTTATTGAGAATCATGTCGGGAGGCTGATGCTGCATTCTTTAAATGTGGATCTTTACTCACAGTAGTTGTGACAGCCTGATTTTTGGCCCTTTCTTTTTCTTTTGTTTTTCCGAGGTTTTTGCCTGAGTTTTCTTTTTCCGTGGCTTTGTGGTCTGGAAACCGAAGAAGATGACCTCTTCTTTGCTTCCAGAGTGGCTTGTCATTCCCAAATCTTTCCCTAGACCCTGTCATTTCCATCCTAGCCCAAATTCCAATATTCTTTTTATTGAGAATATTCCTTTTCTATTAAAGGAATAACTCATATTGCCCTAGGTTGTGAAGCAACCTATATTTCCATCACTCCTAAAATTCCCAATTAATTCTCATAAATTGTTTGGGTCATATCTTGATCAAATATGGCAAACAATTTCATTGCCATGTTCAAAAATAATTCCTAGTAATTCATTTCCTATTCTGCCCCGAATGGCACTTTGTGAAGGAAGTGTCATTTATATTTCTCTTATTGACTCCCAAACTTTTTGGGCATGTTTATATGTCCAAATAATTACCTCATGCACAAGTTCAAATTTATCTGCCTAGCCAATCTTCCTCGGTGAATTTTCAAAGTTTCTGTCAGACAGAAGGCTTTGTGAAGGAAGTACTAGCTAGGAATACCCAAATGAGTTGAACTTTTGCAAACTCCTTAATATGCTCATATAACCCCTTCCACCCATTTGCAGCCCCATCCCATCATCTATGTGAGCACAGGGGCAAATCTTTGTTTCTGGCAATATTTTTAGGTTGTGAAGCAAGTATATATTATATTGCTCCAAACATCCTGATAAATTACCAGATCATTCTTATACCCATAAAACATCTCTCCACCCAATTTGGCATCATTTCATTGATCCATTTGACCACCATAATGATTTCAAGTTTCTGGTCAGCAGAGATGTTTGTGAAGCAAGTGTTATTTTGGTTTGTCCATTTGGCATGAGCTTTTTACAACATCATCATATGACCAAATGACTAAGCCTTGCCCAATATTAGCTCAATTGGACACTCCATGTGAGTGCACCATCCTAATCTTGATTCTGGACCATATTTGGCAGTTGCAAAGCAACTCTGTTAAATCTTGATCCAAACCCATACATAGTTACCAGGATGTAAGTCCTTCGTTACCTCAACCTCCCAGACAACTCCATTTGGCCCAATCACATCCCTCTTGAGCAGCAGTACACGATCAAGTTTACTGCAGTAAACTTTAGGTGTTAACTGCCATTTAACCGTGTCACTTTTAACCAAACTACCACCGCGGTTGCAACCTCCCCAGGAAGGACTATACTCCAGACATAGGTTGGCATCACTTGTGGCACTGTGTGCACCAGTGCACTCGGTGACCACCGCTTTGGCGTGCAATGGTCGCGCCCAAAGCATCTTCGTGCTCGGGCCCCTCCCCTCTCGCTCTCTTCGCGCCCGTGAGCATGTCCAGTAGATTGCCCTCGTCGTCTCCGTCCTCCTGGAGCCCTCTCCCCCTCTGTCCGCTTCCTCGTCGGCGCTCGTCGCCGCACGCCCACGGGTGAGCAGTACCCCGACATGCATTAATGGCACTATGCTGCTTCCCTCCCCTCGACCTCTTCTACCCGTGAGCTCTGTGTCTCATCCGCATCTCCCTCGTCGTGAACCCGTGCCACCCCGGGCTCGATGGCCTCGCCAGAGCGTTGGCCGGATCCCCATGGTGCCACCCGAGCTCGGCCTCCCTCGCCCCTGCCTATATAAAGACCCCAGAGTCCTCTCGAGCTCACCAGCCTCTTCCACGCCCTCCACTAGACCTCCCTGACCAGTCAAACGAGCTCAAGGAGCTCTCGATGGCCATCATGGACGCCATGGCCGCCATGGATTTCCTCCTAAATTGGAGCGAGTCGAGCCCTCTCCCTCCACTCTAGCACCACCAGAGCCCTACACCACACCCCTAGAGCCTCCCTGACGCCCAGCCCCTCCTCTCCGTGGCTCCTCCGTCCTCCCCAAGGTCGCCCGAGCCCCGCCATTGCCGCCGTCCGCCCCTACCTAGATCACGCGCTCCCCTGACTTCCCCGCCCTCCGTACCCCGCCTGGCAGGACGCGCCGTTCCTCCCCGAGCACCCCGATGGCCGGAGTGCCTCGAACGGTGGCCTGTGCCGCCCGGGCACCTCGCCGGAGCACGCGGCCTCCTCTTTTCTGGAGCCAGCGTCGGGAGGAAGAAGGGAAGGAGCAAGGAGGAGAGAGAGAGAGAGATCCGGTGGGCCCCGCTGGCAGTGACACGGGCGTTGACCCAGTTGCCAGCGTGGATAAGTGGCGGGTCCCACCTCCCTGCGGGCCCCGCCAGTCAGCCTCACAACCGCCGGCCCCGCGTTGACCCAGGTATGCTGGCGTGGATATGTGGAGGCGTAATCCACTAATTACGTCTTCTCTTTCTGAAAGCGTATTTCCCATTTTACGCTTCTATCTTATCCACTTAGGGACTTATTTGTGATGAAATTTTTGCAGAAAAGTCCCTGAACTTCAACCCCTCATATCTTTTTATCCATAACTCTAAATGAGGTGAAACCAACGCCCACTTCTTCGTTTCGTCGAGCCCTTTCTGTTGGTGTCACTTTCATTATGTTTGGGCGTATTTAAAATGACCATTTTGCCCCTGCCCTTAATCAGCGCCCTCCGAGAGAGAACATTTTCCAGCGATTCGTTCCGCGGCTTCACCACACTTCTTCCTGGTGCCTTCTTCATCCCCAGGCAAGCCACAATACCCACTTGCATGATAGGCAAGCTGCAATACCCACTTGCATGATAATCATGCAGTAGCAATGGTTTTCAACTTGAATCTTTATTAATGTTTGCTTGTTGAAAAAAATGGTTATTGTTGTTCCGGTGATGCTCAGATTTGCATGTTCACTTTTGTGCTATGTTGTATTATACTCTGTGATCATGTTATACTTGCTAGTATTACCTTTCACACGTTTATGCTTGGTAGTACTACATGTTGATGTTGGAGATGGTCATGCTAGTCAGTATGCGATGCTTAGTGGATCTGAGTTATTGTTGGTATGCTGGAAAGTTATGTGATACTCTCATGATGATGTTGATATCATGTTCATGTATTGTAGTTGGCATCATGTTATTTTGTCATGGCTCAGCATATTTGCATTCAAGTTAACCGGATTAAATTGAACTTGAACATCTGTTGGCTGAGTCATGGTGCCGCTGAATCGATGCTGACCAGTGCAACCATGCTTACCGGTATGGGATGGTCCTAACTGGGTCTATTATTGTGCCTCTCGCCGGTGCCTCCAATGAGGGAAGGTTATGGGCGCGTGCTACCCTGATCAGGTAGGCGGAGCATAACCTTGTGTGCCCGTAGTTGTTATAGCCGGCGGATCCCCGTGTGGGATCGTTTATGTTTTGGGCCACGACGATGGTCGTTGTGTCTGGAGGTAGGCACGGGGCCACCCATGACTTAGATCAGTGAGGGTGAGTCGGAGTGGCCGGGAGAGTGTCATGGCAGTAGATCGGTTTTGTCGGAACACCGTTGGTCCACCCGAATGGGAGTGCGAGGCCATGGGTTCTGTAGTGTGGGTACAGTGTACTAACCTCTGCAGAGTGTATATTAAATCTATCGATAGCCGCGCCCGCGGATAAAGGCCCAGGTCGAGAGAAGGTCACACCATGAGTCAACAGTAATTAGAATAATGTGCTTAATAATAACAAGACGGGCCAGGTATTGGTCGGGTGGTGATTGCCGTAAGGATCACGGGCCAAGTGTTGGCCGGGTTGTGATCGCCGTAAGGATCACGGTTTGGGACCCAGCGTTGGTCATGGTTGTGATCGCCGTAAGGATCACAATGGTATCGAGGATATCGAGTTATTGTATATTCATGGTGTTGTACGAGAATCGTGGGTAAAGATCAAGCTCCTTGTGGTCGCTTATTGATTACTACGATATTGTTTATACTAAGCTTGATTTGATCCTGAGATGATCATGTGATGTCCGAGGTTGGTAAGTGATGCATATGTTCGTTACGAGGTAATCGAACAGAATAAGTGGTGCATATGGTGTCATTATGTTGCATGCTAGTATTGTCGGATTAATATGCTCATGCCGAGTTAGCTGTATCATGTTTATGATGGTCATGCCATGTTATTCTGATGATATCATGTTAATTCCTGTTTAACCTGTAATTGCCATGCTGTTGTCTGTCTTGAATGCTTCTGGTTTATTGTGAGCTTGCAAGTACATTCAATGTACTGACCTGGAGTGTCATGCTAGTTTGCAGGTCATGCCAGATTTGATTTCTTGCTTGTCGTGGTTTCCGTTCGTGTGAGCTAGGATAAGCGTTCCAGCCAGAGTCCCTGCAGAGTGGAGTTTACCACCGTCGCCGTTGTTCCGCTGCTAGAGTTATTCTGCTGCTTCGAGTTGTTCTGCTGCTTGCATAGAGCAACTGAGGATGGCATAGTGTCGCCGTACCGATGTTATTCATTGTAATATCGGAGACCTTGTTTCATATTTGTGTAATAATGGAAAGCTGGTTTGTTTTATGCTAAGCAGTGCCATATTCCAGAAGACTTCTCCTCGATCTCTGGGCTGGAATACGGGGTGTTCCGGTTTTCTTTGAGCCGGGGTGCCACGGGCTTGGTATCAGAGCAGGTCTGGCTGTAGGACGCCCTAGACCGCGTGAACGTTAGAACGCGGTAGTATAGACCCCAGTTGGTTTGTTGCATTTGATTGTTGCATTTGTTTGTCGCATAGCATCCATATAGCCTTAGTATTCGTGATAACGGTTTATCTGGTGAGTGTAGCTGGCATCGGTTTGGATCCACTACAACTCAACCTTTGCATTTCTCCAGTTCCTTTTTCTTTCGGTGTTTGGTGTCAATTCTATCCCAGCAGAGTGATGCCAAGTGATCCCGACACTGTTTGCAAAAATGGTGCTCAGGCATCGCGCCGATGTATTTCTTTCAGTCCTGTCTATCATTTCGGTGATGGACATGCGTCTATCCCGGATCATTCTTTTATTTTTTCATATTGGCAACCCTTAATGATCTTAGTTATCAAGAAAGGGCAATGTCAGCAGCCTCAGTTTTTCGCCGCTATCCTATTTCTTGGACGAGTATGGATCTTTTTCCGCCCGCTTGATAATAATGTGGTTGCGACCTTCATGTCCCACTGCATGGTTACCAAGTACGTCCTCGTCTGCAAGCTAGTCTAGGTTGCTACCTGGCTAAGATAGCACTTGGTGTAGCGCTGTTTACACCAATTCTTCCACATATTTATTCTTCCTCGTGCACATCATCACAGTATGCTAGGTCGTAATACCGGAGTTTCCGCGAGATTTGTGTGCTTAGGTTTGCATGCATATTATTGTGTGAATAGCAGTAATATGTGATGATTGCTTGATTAATTATGTTAGTAGAATGCTTGTTTGCTCTGGTTTTAGTCGTTTCTGTTGTTCCTTTTTTTGGGCCTTTGGTGTTACAAATTTTTCCCCTATTAAAGTTGCTCGTCAGCCGACACTGGACCCGAAGAATCAGGAAGGAATGCATATATTTGGAAACTCAGCTAAACAGAATGGAATTATCAGCTGACTGCAGTGAAATTGGGAATATCTTCTCTGAATGCAAAAGAAATCCTGGATGGACCGTTAGTAAGTTTGCATTAGCGTGCACTCATCACTACGAAATGATTAAATCAGCAAGAAGATAAATTGTGTGCAAGGTTGACAGAATATTATCAAAGTTATGGCTCAGATACAAGTTTAATTTTTCGTTGAGGATGATTTTGGAACTCGATGTACCTGGAAGCAAGCAAAAATACGACATATACTCAGAAAGGAGGATAGTCCTGCAAAACCCCGTTTCATGCAGGAAATCAATAGAAGAAATATTAAGATGGTATGTATATGTGGAAATCGGTCCGCATATCCCAATAAGAAGTTTCTGGTGTAAGCAACCCACTTTTCCCTCGCAAGATACCAGAGAAGCTTCCAAGGCAAGATTCATCTATATTCCTCAGTATGATACGTGGATGATTTCCCATGCAAGGTACTCTGCCTTCTTCAGTAAGCACCCGCAAAAGCTTCCAGCATAAGGTGCTGACTCTTTCCCCAGCAAAGTATTTAAGGGGGTAAGCTTCTGAAGCACGATACCCAGTCTTCTTCAGGAAGCCGTCCGATGAAAGTTTCGAGCACAAGCCAGCAAATCTTCCTCAGTAAGACATTGGTCAAGGTAGTACGCTGTGAATTGAGAGCATATGGCAGTGAATCCCAAGAATCAAATCCGCAACATTTTGGTCAGAATCAAGAATCAGTCGGAATGAACGTCTATCTCAGAATTAGGTCCTCATATATATGCCATGAGCATACCATCAAGATCTTACAGGTCACTCGGATGAGGATCTGATAACCATGTGAGGATGATTCAGAGAAGAAAGCCAGTATACACCGTAGTGTGACAAAGGATTATGAGGACTGATGACATCAATGAGCTCAGTACAAGTACCCGTGAACCTGGAAAATGATCCTGATGATCCCTTGTCCCCTTTTTCTCCAATGACGGCACCACGCGTGTGATCTGAGCTGTTTCTAGCTATCCGGGGTGGATGCCTATTTTTGTTTCTCTCTTCAACAACTGTCACGAGTCTGAGCTACTTTTCGGCCGTCTCGTACAGCTGTTCAGTTTCTTTTGTGACAGTAGCCCTATAGCTGCTTTTTGGCTATTTTAGGGAGCTGCCACCTTCTTCTTATCGACCCGGTCTCGTGCTCTGAGCTATTTTTCGGCCGTCTTGAGCCGTGGTTGAGTTATTTCAGTAATGTCCTAGTGTCACAGCCCCAGTTCAGCCCTTGCTTGACTTTGCTTGTTCATCATGCCATCATGTTTAAATTCCAAAGAAATTTGAAATGGGGATTGTTGAAACCCTATCACCAAATGAAATTTAACTAGGTTCAATAAAAATATTTTCAATAACCCAGAATGCCTTTGGAAATGTTCGTAATTTCTGTTAAAGGTGAAAACCTCTTCCAAAAATGATGAACATATTTATAGGCTATTCCTGGATTTTTGAATTAAATTATATAGTATTTGCATTTGGGCATTTAAATGCTATTAAATATTTCAAATGCTCAAATAATCATAAACTAAAATGTTTACTGTTGGATATATTCTAAACAGTAGCCATGATTAGTTTCATGATTTTTGAAAGTGTCTGAGTATTTTTAATAAAGCCCTAAATTTACAGAATAATAGAAAACTGAGATATTAGAAAAAGGGAGATAGAGAGAGAGGATACCTGGCCACTTACCCAGCCCAGCAGTGCGGCCCACCGGCCCAACTGCCAGTCGTCGTCTCCACCGCGCCAGTCGGACGCCGAGCGCGTGCCCGACGCGCGCGCACGGCCATGCTGCCACGCCACCTGCCTGCCTGCCTGCGTCCTCGGGACAGCGCAACGCCATGGGTCTTCCTCCTCGGTGCCGTCCCGATCGATCCGGCCTCCCATTCGCCCCCCCTACGCCTCTCCTCGCCCGTTCCCCGCCATGGCCGAAGCCTCCATGGACGCGCTACCGTAACCCCGCACCCCCAGCCACTGCCCCAGCTCTCCGACGTGATCCCGAGCTCCGCCACGACGTCGTCGTCCTCTCCATCGAGTCACGCGGCGCCAGAAGCTCTGCTGCATCTCCAACGCCGCCGTTTCCGACCTCGGGTGCCGGTGATCCCCGCCGTCGATTCGCCGGACCCCGTGCCTCCCCTGCCTCGCCAGCAGCACCAGAAGAACCGCGGTGAGCCGCTGCATCGTTTCCCTCATGCCTCGTTGCCTAATTCGCCCCCTAGCCGCATCAACCACCGGAGCCGAGAGCTTTTCGCCGCCGGCCATGTCGCCGCCGTAGCCACGGTTGCCTAGAGCTGCAACCGAGCACGCAGCCGTGCTCAGTGCACCCCCAGGAGGCCATAGCACCCATCCGCACCCTCTGCTGTGCCCCCTAACGCCGACTCCGAGCTCACCCGAACTCCGGCGGCTACCTAGCTCGTCGCCGGCGCCGATTCCGGCCGCCCCGACCCCCAACCGACTCCACAGGAAGACGCGGCGCTCTTCCAGCTATCCGTAGAGCCCCTCCTCCGTCCGTTTGGTCGCCGGAGCAAGAAACCCGAAGGCCTCCGCCGCCTCGGCCTCGCCGGCGACTCACCGTCGGTGGGTTAGGCCCTGTTGACCAGTGGTTTGACCCCCCCTGGGTCGATGACAGGTGGGGCCAGCCCCCCTGTTAATTAGTTTAGTTTATTTTAATTTAATTACCCCCCCTGCTGACACTGACATGTGGGCCCTAGTGCCCTAATTCTTAATTAAACTAAACTAAACCCCCCCTGTTTAACCTGTGACGCTGACATATGGGTCCCACAGGTCAGTTTGACCTGGACGGCGCCCGTTGACCTGCTGACGTCACTATGAGGTCATGATGACGCAATAATTCCTTTCTGAAATTTAAATAAATCTTAAATGATTTAATAATTTCAGAAAATAGCTAAAACTTCTATAAATCATAGAAAATTAACCGTAACTCCAAATTAAATAAATTATATATGAAAAATTATCAGAAAAATTCAAGGAATCCATCTGTACCATTTTCATGCATGTTAGAACAACTTATAGCTGCTGTTTAGCGCAAATCGATTAAATGGCATTTGAATAATCACATATGGAGTTTGAATTTGAATCTTGTATTCAAACCAACTTCATTTAATCTGTTGCTAGTTGCATTAGCCCAAAACACATTCATTTTGCCATGTCATGATCATGCATCATATTGTGCATTGCATTGATTGTGTTCCCTTCTGTGTTGCCGGTATTTGTCCCCTCTCGATAGACGTGATACCGATGATGTGATCGTTGACACTGATGAAGACTCAATGTTATCTTCAGAAGTGCCAGGCAAGCAAAACCCCCTTGTTCATTTCGATAAAATCCCACTCTCTCGCTCCTGCTCTCTTTTACTGCATTAGGACAACAACGATATATTTGTTACTTGCTGCGGTAGCTGAACCCCTTTATCCTCTGCATGACCTGTCATTGCCACAGTAAATAGATGGAACCCACTAGCATGAGTAGGAGTTGTTTGAGCCCTGTTGTGCCTACTCATTCATGTTTGTTTGTCATGCCTGCTACTGCTTAGAGTTGAGTCAGGTCTGATTCATCGGGGATGAATCAGAGGCGTGTGAACATGTCCTAATGTGTGTGAGCTAAGTGTGTGAACACGATTTGGTAAAGGTAGCGGTGAGAGGCCATGTAGGAGTACATGGTGGGTTGTCTCATTGCAGCCGTCCTCAGGAACTAAGTTCTGTGTTTGTGATCCATGACCAGTTACTACCACACATTGGGTTCCGGTAACTCGACCCCTCTTGACTTATTAATCAACATGATCTCTATCCAGGAGTTGCAACTAGTTTCTGGTGTTTGTAGGTAGTGTTAGTAGTCTACCAAGTGGCACCCAGTACAGGTGGGCTTGGGACAGACTAGGCACAGTGGCACGGTGTACCAAGCGTACATCCACCCGTCGAGGTGGGCTTGGGAACCCTGCACACATCGTTTGGGGCCGTGAGCGACACCCCGGCCGGATCTCCTTGCGGATGGAACCCGAATAGGCGATAAACCTGGATTAGAGACTTGTTCGGTTAGTCAGGTCGTGGCCGACTCCCTCGCCCGGCTTCCGCTTGAAGGTTGCCGAGGTACATGACGTGTACAGGGCGATAAGTGGCGAAAGCGTGTGTGAAGAAGTACACCCCTGCAGGGTTATCATTATCTATTAGAATAGCCGGATTCCTCGGATATGGAAACTTGGACCCCTTGTATAGTTCATAGACAAGTGAAAGTGGATACTCTAAAATACGCAAGATAAGCGTGAGTGCTATGGATGGCGTTCTCGTAGGGAGACGGGAGCGGATCCATAGTGGTGTATTGATATGGTGAATATGTGGACTCGTGTGCGCCACCTCAAAAGAGTTACTTGCAGTCGTAGTTCAGGTTAGCCACTGAGTCAAAGCTGGCTTGCTGCAGTCAAACTCCACCACCCCCCTTTGTTGATAATGATGCATAAGTAGTTAGTTCTGATGTAAGTCTTGCTGGGTACATTTGTACTCACGTTTTCCTATTTTATGTTTTGCAGAGAGACTACGGTCTCGCTAGTAGTTCCGCGTGGACTTCGACGTTTAGCTTGATACCTCAGCTACGATCTTGTGCCCTCGGCAGGATCTGGTAGATAGTCAGGCTTCTCAGCCTTTTTCATTTATAGTTGTCTATACTCAGACATGTTAAGCTTCCGCATGTGCTTTGATTTGTATGCTCTGATTGTTGGGTCATGAGACCCATGTTTGTATTATCTCGCTCCTCGGAGCCTATTGAATAAATACTTGAGTTGTAGAGTCATGTTGTGATGCCATGTTGTATTTGCACATATCGAGCATATTGTGTGTATGTTATTGAAATGCTTGGTATGTGTGGGATCTGACTACCTAGTTGTTTATCCTTGGTAGCCTCTCTTACCGGGAAATGTCTCCTAGTGATTCCACGGAGCCATGGTAGCTTGCTACTGCTCCGGAACACTTAGGCTGGCCGGCATGTGTCCTTCTTCGTTCCTGTGTCTGTCCCTTCGGGGAAATGTCACGCGATGAATACCGGAGTCCTGTTAGCCCGCTACAGCCCAGTTCACCGGAGTCCTGCTAGCCAAGTGCTAAAGCCTGGATTCACTCGCTGATGACCGACACGTTCGATGTTGGGTCATGGATGCCTGTCCCTGTAAGTTAGTGCCACTTTGGGTTCACGATTAGCCATGTCAGCCCGGGTTCTTTGTCATATGGATGCTAGCGACACTATCATATACGTGAGCCAAAAGGCGCAAACGGTCCCGGGCCAGGTAAGGTGGCACCCGTGGGAATACCGTGCGTGAGGCCGCAAAGTGATATGATGTGTTACATGCTAGATGGGTGTGACTTAGGATCGGGGTCCTGACAGCGTTGGTATCAGAGCTTGACTCCCTGTAGGATTACCAAGCCAAACTGGTCGAAGTTGAGTCTAGAAATTCTTTAGTTATATAAGGGAATTGATTGTGGGATGGAACGTAAGGCTCTTTTTACTCCTTATATATCATGGCCTTCTGATCTGAGTCATCATCTTCTCCTCTACGGGGATTAAGAACTAGGCTTTCTCTTCTTTCTATCAGGATCACGTGTTACTAATCCGCAGACATATAAGATTGTTGATTCAAGCCTCAGTTCAGTTTCTACTTCCGTATGTTAACTGTTGATCTCGATACCTTGATATTGTGCTTTTGAGTGGTTATGCCACCATTTTTGTGAATGTCTCAAATCTTTTTTTGAGCATTTACAGCCGTTATGCTGTCCGAGTCATCTCAGGTCTCTAAATAGTCTGATGCATTTGCAAAATCCTTTCCCTCTGGTTTCGATGTTCCTTTATGCCAGCTCAATCACACTAATTGTTGAGTTGAGGTATTCTATTGCCTTGACATTATGTTGGAGTTACTATTATGACCCTAGGTGTCTTAGGGGATCATCTAGTAGTCTAGCCATGATTTATGTTCCAGTGTGATGACTCTGGCCGTCATTATCGAAAGCATCCCGTGATGCCATTTAGTAGTAGGTATTCTATCCCTGGGTTTTGAACCCGAGATTCACCCTACTTGCTTCATGTTGATAGTTTTGCTAGTTCCTTCAGGATATTAGTAAGTTTGCGATAGTCCTTGAAGTCCGTGGTATCTTCTTCTTCCAAATACCATGAACTACTTATGGCAGAAGTTCCTCGTTGAACTGAAATATCACAACAGGATTATTTTTGATGAGTTCTCCATTATATATTGTGGCTCTGCCAGTTCTACTTTTCTGCATGGGTTATCCGGAAGAATTATGTTGAACTTGGATCGACATACTAATCTATGCATCCACAACTCAGAAAGTTATATGTTCCTTTGAGTTGTCCCTCTTTAGTTGTCTACTGACCCTCGTCTATCAATTGATAGTCAAGAGTATGTGTGCGTTCGTTTATCGATGCCTATTACTCTTGTGGTCCGTCAAGCCATTCTATCGCGGAATGACTAGGAGAAACAAACTCCAGTACCTCTTCCATATCCAGGATTGGGTCAAAGAAGTTGTGCTCAAATTGCTAATCCAGCTTTTGTTCTGTTCTACCTTGGAGTATTACCCCCTTTATGTCAGGATTTTCATGAGGACTGCACCGGCTCTTGTGAATTCTTGATGTAGTGATACTTCTTGCCATCATTGTTCATTCCTCGGTTCCTGTGTTATTGTAACCGGAATGCCGACAAATGAATCATGGCGTGTGAATTCAATACTCCTAGCAACCTTGTTGCTTGGTAGTAAATGGACAATATTCTCATTCTTAGCATGTTGGTTATTGAATCACCATTCTAAGATAGATTGTGCTACCTAGTCCTTATTTCCTGGTGCACTCTTTGATTAATGAGTTAGGATTTTGTCAAGTCCTCGCTCATTTGATCATATCATCTTGCACTGAAAAGCAAGATTGTTCTCGAGCCTAGTAACATATCGGTGGTTCGTGATTTTCCGAAGATCTTCTCGGAAGTATTACCAGGTTGTCACCTGACCGCTGTGTTGAGCTCGTGATCAAGTTGGTTTCTTGTGAACCACCCTTCTCCAAGAATCTGTGTTGGATATCCCTGAGCTAGTTGGTTAAGCTAGACAACAACTTGGAGAGTTGGAAGATAAAAGCTTGTCTGACTTAGTTCGTTCCAAAGGGATATTCTTGTGTAGTGTGTGTTGAAGAAAGATGATATCTTCATCGATTGGTCCCTGTGATCAGTTACTGGACCTATTGTCTTATCAATCCCTTGATTTGAGTGTGGGCTATCGTCAAATCAAATCAGTACCAACGATGCTCGTAATGTTGTCTTACTCGTGGTTGATCCCTCGAGCATACACCCTTACATCTTTGGTCTGACCAATGCTATCACTTGTTCACTTAACTATGGAATTCCTTTTAAAAGGAAACCCGGATGAATTGTTGTTGAGCCCATTGACAACATCTTTATTCCCTCCATGATTTTGTTGAACATTAAGTTAGTGTTGGAAACTTTTGAAAGCATTTCTTCATGCTAGTTCATGGAGCAAATGTTCGGATGTAAGAAGTGACTTCCTCCAGTCCATGTGCATTTGATGCAAGTTGCCGCCGTGGATTCGAGAAAGTCAATGTTGTTTCCTTTGGAATCATCCCAAATCAGTCATGCATACGTGCGCAGTAGTTCGGTGGTTCGGAGACTTGCAACCTCCATTCTATATCTATATCCTAGCACACCAAGCCACTGATTGAGTTGTTCAAAGATAAAGGAGTCTGTCCAAGGTGAACTCTTTGGACTTCCACGCGTGGAAACTTCGATGTCATTAATGATGGTTCCCCACCTGAACTCGGTAGTGTTTTATTATAAGACTACCACGTGGTCATGTTTGTCTGGGACAGCGTGTTCACATGTTTGTAGCAGAACCAGCTCATGTTTTGGAGCTTACTATCGTAGTTCATTCCCCGAGAATCTCGCAGCGTTGTCTCGTCGAATTGTGTTGCAAACTTTCATTTTCTTCCTAGACTCGATGAGTCTGGAATATCCTGACACCAACCAGATCTGAATCTCAGGCAGATATGATGGTTGGATCCCAAAAATTATAATATTGGTCGCGCGATAACCGGTAAAGTGGATGTCGTGGCCAACACACCCAGCCGGAAGACCTGTTATTATAATATCTTGATTGATGAAGTTGGCCACCTCCCCATAGGGATTTCGTAGGATTTACTCCCTAGTTACCCCTATGGATTTCTGTGTTCCGAAGTCCGACCTTTTTACTTGATGTTCTAGATATCAAACCATATCTATGGGTGGATTACGCTAGCACATCAAGGAGAACATTAGAAGCGGAGTGCTAAATGTCTCTCGGTCGATCATCCAGATTTTATCTGCTTGGCCTCGCTAAGGTGAAATCTGAGAAAGTGTTATCCTCCTTTGCATCTGCATCGTCCATCGCTATTCATCATGGTAGTATGTTGTGTTGTCAGCACCATTGACGCGGTTGTTGACAAAACCTTGATGAATGTGGAATTGCTCAAGTTCTTGAGAGCACGTGCAAGTGCTAGGTTGATCGTCGGCATTAACTGTATAGCGCTCTCAGTTTCCTCGGTTATGCTATAACCACTCCAACAGTGAATTCACTCTTTATTGTTGGGTTCTTCCCCAGTTACCAGAATCATTCCCATCATTTGCATTTTGTTCCCAGCTTGCACCGCCAATGTGCCATTCTACCATGGGTCTCTCCCATTTCCGGTGGTAAGCAAATTCATCCATTACGTTGTCTTCAACAAGGTAATCCACATCATCCAAGTCCAAGTATGCCACTCTACCGACCCTCTCCAAACGATCGCTCGAGAATTGTCTTAGGCTGGTCTAAAGAGTTTCAATGATCTCTATATCAAAGGTAATTCTTTTTGCCACTTAAGATAATAATCTACGAATCACCCTTCTCCAGGATGTTTCGTCGTGGCATCATGGCAATTCAACTCCTCGCTACGTTGACAATCGTTTACCACCTTCCTAAGTGTGGAATTGTTGTCCACCTAGTGAACCCTCGTCATCCGTTTCTTTCCACCCCTCTTGATGGGTATCTCGTGCCCCAAACCAAGAGATGGTTTTATGTCTGATTCCGTGAGTTAATCCTGAGTTGTTCGTTCTTTGAGAAGATTAATTCTTCTAGAGTTTTCCTTCCCTCTTCTTGTCATGTTAGTTGGAGTTCTCAGAGAAAGACTTCAAGACAATGATGGTGTTCAAATCAATGTTCATTTGAAGTGCAACCTGGATCGTGAAGATTGTGCTAGTTGCGTTCCCCCCTCACCTTACCTTACGCTTGAATCTCGGGACGAGATTTTTGTTTAGTGGGGGTGAGTTGTCACAGCCCCAGTTCAGCCCTTGCTTGACTTTGCTTGTTCATCATGCCATCATGTTTAAATTCCAAAGAAATTTGAAATGGGGATTGTTGAAACCCTAGCACCAAATGAAATTTAACTAGGTTCAATAAAAATATTTTCAATAACCCAGAATGCCTTTGGAAATGTTCATAATTTTTGTTAAAGGTGAAAACCTCTTCCAAAAATGATGAACATATTTATAGGATATTCCTGGATTTTTGAATTAAATTATATAGTATTTGCATTTGGGCATTTAAATGCTATTAAATATTTCAAATGCTCAAATAATCATAAACTAAAATGTTTACTGTTGGATATATTATAAACAGTAGCCATGATTAGTTTCATGATTTTTGAAAGTGTCTGAGTATTTTTAATAAAGCCCTAAATTTACAGAATAATAGAAAACTGAGATATTAGAAAAAGGGAGATAGAGAGAGAGGATACCTGGCCACTTACCCAGCCCAGCAGTGCGGCCCACCGGCCCAACTGCCAGTCGTCGTCTCCACCGCGCCAGTCGGACGCCGAGCGCGTGCCCGACGCGCGCGCACGGCCGTGCTGCCACGCCACCTGCCTGCCTGCCTGCGTCCTCGGGACAGCGCAACGCCGCGGGTCTTCCTCCTCGGTGCCGTCCCGATCGATCCGGCCTCCCATTCGCCCCCCCTACGCCTCTCCTCGCCCGTTCCCCGCCATGGCCGAAGCGTCCATGGACGCGCTGCCGTAACCCCGCACCCACAGCCACTGCCCCACCTCTCCGACGTGATCCCGAGCTCCACCACGACGTCGTCGTCCTCTCCATCGAGTCATGCGGCGCCAGAAGCTCTGCTGCATCTCCAACGCCGCCGTTTCCAACCTCGGGTGCCGGTGATCCCCGCCGTCGATTCGCCGGACCCCGTGCCTCCCCTGCCTCGCCAGCAGCACCAGAAGAACCGCGGTGAGCCGCTGCATCGTTTCCCCCATGCCTCGTTGCCTAATTCGCCCCCTAGCCGCATCAACCACCGGAGCCGAGAGCTTTTCGCCGCCGGCCATGTCGCCGCCGTAGCCACGGTTGCCTAGAGCTGCAACCGAGCACGCAGCCGTGCTCGGTGCACCCCCAGGAGGCCATAGCACCCATCCGCACCCTCTGCTGTGCCCCCTAACGCCGACTCCGAGCTCACCCGAACTCCGGCGGCTACCTAGCTCGTCGCCGGCGCCGATTCCGGCCGCCCCGACCCCCAACCGACTCCACAGGAAGACGCGGCGCTCTTCCAGCTATCCGTAGAGCCCCTCCTCCGTCTGTTTGGTCGCCGGAGCAAGAAACCCGAAGGCCTCCGCCGCCTCGGCCTCGCCGGCGACTCACCGTCGGCGGGTTAGGCCCTATTGACCAGGGGTTTGACCCCCCCCCTGGGTCGATGACAGGTGGGGCTAGCCCCCCTGTTAATTAGTTTAGTTTATTTTAATTTAATTACCCCCCCTGCTGACACTGACATGTGGGCCCTAGTGCCCTAATTCTTAATTAAACTAAACTAAACCCCCCCCTGTTTAACCTGTGACGCTGACATATGGGTCCCACAGGTCAGTTTGACCTGGACGGCGCCCGTTGACCTGCTGACGTCACTATGAGGTCATGATGACGCAATAATTCCTTTCTGAAATTTAAATAAATCTTAAATGGTTTAATAATTTCAGAAAATAGCTAAAACTTCTATAAATCATAGAAAATTAACCGTAACTCCAAATTAAATAAATTATATATGAAAAATTATCAGAAAAATTCAAGGAATCCATCCGTACCATTTTCATGCATGTTAGAACAACTTATAGCTGCTGTTTAGCACAAATCAATTGAATGGCATTTGAATAATCACATATGGAGTTTGAATTTGAATCTTGTATTCAAACCAACTTCATTTAATCTGTTGCTAGTTGCATTAGCCCAAAACACATTCATTTTGCCATGTCATTATCATGCATCATATTGTGCATTGCATTGATTGTGTTCCCTTCTGTGTTGCCGGTATTTGTCCCCTCTTGATAGACGTGATACCGATGATGTGATCGTTGACACTGATGAAGACTCAATGTTATCTTCAGAAGTGCCAGGCAAGCAAAACCCCCTTGTTCATTTCGATAAAATCCCACTCTCTCGCTCCTGCTCTCTTTTACTGCATTAGGACAACAACGATATATTTGTTACTTGCTGCGGTAGCTGAACCCCTTTATCCTCTGCATGACCTGTCATTGCCACAGTAAATAGATGGAACCCACTAGCATGAGTAGGAGTTGTTTGAGCCCTGTTGTGCCTACTCATTCATGTTTGTTTGTCATGCCTGCTACTGCTTAGAGTTGAGTCAGGTCTGATTCATCGGGGATGAATCAGAGGCGTGTGAACATGTCCTAATGTGTGTGAGCTAAGTGTGTGAACACGATTTGGTAAAGGTAGCGGTGAGAGGCCATGTAGGAGTACATGGTGGGTTGTCTCATTGCAGCCGTCCTCAGGAACTGAGTTCTGTGTTTGTGATCCATGACCAGTTACTACCACATATTGGGTTCCGGTAACTCGACCCCTCTCGACTTATTAATCAACATGATCTCTGTCCAGGAGTTGCCACTAGTTTCTGGTGTTTGTAGGTAGTGTTAGTAGTCTACCAAGTGGCACCCAGTACAGGTGGGCTTGGGACAGACTAGGCACAGTGGCACGGTGTACCAAGCGTACATCCACCCGTCGAGGTGGGCTTGGGAACCCTGCACACATCGTTTGGGGCCGTGAGCGACACCCCGGCCGGATCTCCTTGCGGATGGAACCCGAATAGGCGATAAACCTGGATTAGAGACTTGTTCGGTTAGTCAGGTCGTGGCCGACTCCCTCGCCCGGCTTCCGCTTGAAGGTTGCCGAGGTACATGACGTGTACAGGGCGATAAGTGGCGAAAGCGTGTGTGAAGAAGTACACCCCTGCAGGGTTATCATTATCTATTCGAATAGCCGGATTCCTCGAATATGGAAACTTGGACCCCTTGTACAGTTCATAGACAAGTGAAAGTGGATACTCTAAAATACGCAAGATAAGCGTGAGTGCTATGGATGGCGTTCTCGTAGGGAGACGGGAGCGGATCCATAGTGGTGTATTGATATGGTGAATATGTGGACTCGTGTGCGCCACCTCAAAAGAGTTACTTGCAGTCGTAGTTCAGGTTAGCCACTGAGTCAAAGCTGGCTTGCTGCAGTCAAACTCCACCACCCCCCTTTGTTGATAATGATGCATAAGTAGTTAGTTCTGATGTAAGTCTTGCTGGGTACATTTGTACTCACGTTTTCCTATTTTATGTTTTGCAGAGAGACTACGGTCTCGCTAGTAGTTCCGCGTGGACTTCGACGTTTAGCTTGATACCTCAGCTACGATCTTGTGCCCTCGGCAGGATCTGGTAGATAGTCAGGCTTCTCAGCCTTTTTCATTTATAGTTGTCTGTACTCAGACATGTTAAGCTTCCGCATGTGTTTTGATTTGTATGCTCTGATTGTTGGGTCATGAGACCCATGTTTGTATTATCTCGCTCCTCGGAGCCTATTGAATAAATACTTGAGTTGTAGAGTCATGTTGTGATGCCATGTTGTATTTGCACATATCGAGCATATTGTGTGTATGTTATTGAAATGCTTGGTATGTGTGGTGTATGTTATTGAAATGCTTGGTATGTGTGGGATCTGACTACCTAGTTGTTTATCCTTGGTAGCCTCTCTTACCGGGAAATGTCTCCTAGTGATTCCACGGAGCCATGGTAGCTTGCTACTGCTCCGGAACACTTAGGCTGGCCGGCATGTGTCCTTCTTCGTTCCTGTGTCTGTCCCTTCGGGGAAATGTCACGCGATGAATACCGGAGTCCTGTTAGCCCGCTACAGCCCGGTTCACCGGAGTCCTGCTAGCCCAGTGCTACAGCCTGGATTCACTCGCTGATGACCGACACGTTCGATGTTGGGTCATGGATGCCTGTCCCTGTAAGTTAGTGCCACTTTGGGTTCACGACTAGCCATGTCAGCCCGGGTTCTTTGTCATATGGATGCTAGCGACACTATCATATACGTGAGCCAAAAGGCGCAAACGGTCCCGGGCCAGGTAAGGTGGCACCCGTGGGAATACCGTGCGTGAGGCCGCAAAGTGATATGATGTGTTACATGCTAGATCGGTGTGACTTAGGATCGGGGTCCTGACACCTAGATCTGAGTTGTAAAGACTATTCTGGTGGCTACTGATTTATTTGTCGATTTCTTGCAAGGGTTTCGGATGATCATTTCCCAACAATCGGAACTTGAGAGGTGTAGAACCTGCCATTTGATGGGTTACCCTACCAGAAAAATGAGGATAAGCTACAATTGCCAAAAAAATTGCACCGACAGTACCTATGGTCATACGAAGAAGCAATATGGCCCCAGCTCTTTCAGCTAAAGATCCAGACCAAGAAAACAATAATGAAGGAGCAAGACCAATGAGGCAGGTATGAAAATTATACACGACCGCCATGGTGCAGATCCCCCGGATAGTCTAAGTCGGTATTGATCCACATGGATATGCCTACAACATGAGTAATCGGCATGAGGAATAACAGTCTGGAAGCATGAGTCCTCACTTATATGAATCATCATGGATAGCCTGTCGTGACCAAATTTTTTCCGTCAGAACCACCGTTAGTCAAGCCGGCAGATATTATCATACAGGCCGAACCCTTTATGCTAGCCCCGACGGGAGACAACCAAATATTTGATACGGATCCGGTACCCATGCTAGTGGAATCGGTTAAGATGGTTCAAAAACTTCTGTGATGAGTCAGAATCTGTCAGGAAACGGTTATGTTTTAACTCACTGTTGGAAACCCAAAGGACCTTCATTTGGTGGAGAAACCCAATGAAATGAGTCTGAGCTTGAGTTTTAATCAAAACATTCTGATCATCATTACATGAAAGGTTGTCAGTGCCGGATGGCACACCCAGCGGAAATCCCTTTTGGATTTGTGAGATGGACATATATTTCAGTCGTGATAATCAAATCACACTCAGCTAGTCAGCAGATCTAAAAAGAAATTGGAGCCTATATAAGCATGACCAAGCCAGTTAAGATCTGTCAGAATGTGGATACAATGAATCAAACCAACCCAGGGCCAGTCAGATAAGAATTTAGTGGGAACAACAATAAAGGAAAAAGGATACCCGAGTTGGAAATGGTTTCCTTAAGTCAGAATATTAATACTAGTTCCCTGAGCAACCAAATCTTGAGGACGAGATTTCTTTAAGGGGTTAAGGTTTGTGACAGCCTGATTTTTGGCCCTTTCTTTTTCATTTGTTTTTCCGAGGTTTTTGCCTGAGTTTTCTTTTTTCCGTGGCTTTGTGGTCTGGAAACCGAAGAAGATGACCTCTTCTTTGCTTCTAGAGTGGCTTGTCATTCCCAAATCTTTCCCTAGACCCTGTCATTTCCTTCCTAGCCCAAATCCCAATATTCTTTTTATTGGGAATATTCCTTTTCTATTGAAGGAATAACTCAAATTGCCCTAGGTTGTGAAGCAACCTATATTTCAATCACTCCTAAAATTCCCAATTAATTCTCATAAATTGTTTGGGTCATATCTTGATCAAAGATGGAAAAACGTTTCATTGCCATGTTCAAAAATAATTCCCCAGTAATTCATTTCCTATTCTGCCCTGAATGGCACTTTGTGAAGGAAGTGTCATTTATATTTCTCCTATTGACTCCCAACCTTTTTGGGCATGATTATATGTCCAAATAGTTACCTCATGCACAAGTTCAAATTTATTTGCCTAGCCAATCTTCCTCAGTGAATTTTCAAAGTTTCTGTCAGACAGAAGGCTTTGTGCAGGAAGTACTAGCTAGGAGTACCCAAATGAGTTGAACTTTTGCACTCCTTAATGTGCTCATATTAACCCCTTACACCCATTTGCAGCCCCATCCCATCATCTATGTGAGCACAGGAGCAAATCTTTGTTTCTGGCAATATTTTCAGGTTGTGAAGCAAGTATATTTTATATTGCTCCAAAAATCCTGATAAATTACCAGATCATTCTTATACCCATAAAACATCTCTCCACCCAACTTGGCATCATTTCATTGATCCATTTGACCACCATATTTATTTCAAGTTTCTGGTCAGCAGAGATGTTTGTGAAGCAATTGCTATTTTGGTCTGTCCATTTGGCATGAGCTTTTTACAGCATCATCATATGACCAAATGACTAAGCCTTGACCAATATTAGCTCAAGTGGACACTCCATGTGAGTCCACCATCCTAATCTTGATTCTGGACCATATTTGGCAGTTGCAAAGCAACTCTATTAAATCTTGATCCAAACCCATCCATAGTTACCAGGATGTAAGTCCTTCATTACCTCTACCTCCCAGACAACTCCATTTGACCCAATCACATCCCTGTTGAGCAGCAGTACACGATCAAGTTTACTGCAGTAAACTTCAGGTGTTAACTGCTATTTAACCGTGTCACTTTTAGCCAAACTACCACCGCAGTTGCAACCTCCCCAGGAAGGACTAAACTCCAGACATAGGTTGGCATCACTTGTGGCACGGTGTGCACCAGTGCACGCGGTGACCACCGCTTTGGCGTGCAATGGTCGCGCCTAGAGCTTCTTCTTGCTTGGGCTCCTCCCCTTCTCGCTGTCTTCGCACCCGTGAGCATGTCTAGTAGATTGCCCTTGTCGTCGCCGTCCTCCTGGAGCCCTCTCCCCCCTCCGTCCGCTTCCTCTTCGGCGCTCGTCGCCGCGCGCCCACGGGTGAGCAGTACCCCGACATGCATTAATGGCGCTTGGCTGCTTCCCTCCCCTTGACCTCTTCTGCCCGTGAGCTCTGTGGCTCGTCCACATCTCCCTCGTCTTGAACCCGTGCCACCCCGTGCTCGATGGCCTCGCCAGAGCGTTGGTCGGATCCCCACAGTGCCACCCGAGCTCGGCCTCCCTCGCCCCCGCCTATATAAAGACCCCAGAGTCCTCCCGAGCTCACTAGCCTCTTCCACGCCCTCCACTAGACCTCCCTGACCAGTCAAACAAGCTCGAGGAGCTCTCGCTGGCCATCATTGCCGCCATAGCCGCCGCGGCTTTCCTCCTAAATTGGAGCGAGCCGAGCCCTCTCGCTCCACTCTAGCACCACCAGAGCCCTGCACCACCACCCTAGAGCCTACCCGACGCCCAGCCCCTCCTCTCCGTGGCTCCTCCATCCTCCCAATGTCGCCTGAGCCCCGCCATTGCCGCCGTCCGCCCCGACCTATATCACGTGCTCCCCTGACTTCCCCGCCCTCCGTACCCCGCCTGGCTGGACGCGCCGTTCCTCCCCGAGCACCTCGGTGGCCGGAGCGCCTCGAACGGTGGCCTCTGCCGCCCGGGCACCTCGCCGGAGCAGGCAACCTCCTCTGTTCTGGAGCCGGCGTCGGGAGGAAGAAGGGAAGGAGCAAGGAGGAGAGAGAGAGATCCGGTGGGCCCCGCTGGCAGTGACACGAGCGTTGACCCTGTTGCCAGCGTGGATAAGTGGCGGGTCCCACCTCCCTGCGGGCCCCGCCAGTCAGCCTCACAACCGCTGGCCCCGCGTTGACCTAGGTACAGTGACGTGGATAAGTGGAGGCGTCATCCACTGATTACGTCTTCGCTTTCCGAAAGCGTATTTCCCATTTTACGCTTCTGTCTTATCCACTCACGGACTTATTTGTGATGAATTTTTTGCAGAAAAGTCCCTGAACTTCAACCCCTCATATCTTTTTATCCGTAACTCCGAATGAGGTCAAACCAACGGCAACTTCTTCGTTTCATCGAGCCCTTTCTGTTGGTGTCACTTTCATTATGTTTTGGCATACTGAAAATGACCATTTTGCCCCTGCCCTTAATCAGCCCCCTCCAAGAGAGAATGTTTTCCGGCGATTCGTTCTGCGGCTTCACCGCACTTCTTCCCGGTGCCTTCTTCATCCCCAGGAAAGCCACAATACCCACTTACATGATAGTCATGCAGTAGCCATGGTTTTCAACTTGAATCTTTATTAATGTTTGCTTGTTGAAAAAAATGGTTATCGTTGTTCCGGTGATGCTCAGATTTGCATGTTCGCTTTTGTGCTATGTTGTCTTATACTCTGTGATCATGTTATACCTCCTAGTATTACCTTTCGTATGTTTATGCTTGGTAGTAGTACATGTTGATGTTGGAGATGGTCATGCTAGTCAGTATGCGATGCTTAGTGGACATGAGTTATTGTTGGTACGGTGGAAAGTTATGTCATACTCTCATGATGATGTTGATATCATGTTCATGTATTATAGTTGGCATCATGTTATTTTATCATGGCTCAGCATATTTGCATTCAAGTTAACCGGATTAAATTGAACTTGAACATCTGTTGACTGAGTCATGGTGCCACTGAATCGATGCTGACCAGTGCAACCACGCTTACCGGTATGGGACAGTCCTAACTGGGTCTATTGTTGTGCCTCTCGCCGGTGCCTCCAACGAGGGAAGGTTATGGGCGCGTGCTACCCTGATCAGGTAGGCGGAGCATAACCTTCTATTCCCGTAGTTGTTATAGCCGGCGGATCCCCGTGTGGGATCGTTTATGTTTTGGGCCACGACGGTGGTCGTTGTGTCTGGAGGAAGGCACGGGGCCACCCATGACTTAGCTCAGTGAGGAGTGAGTCGGAGTGGCCGGGAGAGTGTCATGGCAGTAGATCGGTTTCATTGGAACGCCGTTGGTCCACCCGAATGGGAGTGCGAGGCCATGGGTTCTGTAGTGTGGGCACAGTGTACTAACCTCTGCAGAGTGTATATTAAATCTATCGATAGCCGCGCCCGCGGATAAGGGCCCAGGTCGAGAGAAGGTCACACCATGAGTCAACAGTAATTAGAATAATGTGCTTAATAATAACAAGACGGGCCAGGTATTGGTCGGGTGGTGATTGCCGTAAGGATCACGGGCCAAGTGTTGGTCGGGTTGTGATCGCCGTAAGGATCACGGTTTGGGACCCAGCATTGGTCGTGGTTGTGATCGCCGTAAGGATCACGATGGTATCGAGGATATCGAGTTGTTGTATATTCATGGTGTTGTACGAGAATCGTGGGTAAAGATCAAGCTGCTTGTGGTCGCTTATTGATTACTACGGTGTTGTTTATACCAAGCTTGATTTGATCCTGAGATGATCGTGTGATGTCCGAGGTTGGTAAGTGATGCATATGTTCGTTACGAGGTAATCGAACAGAATAAGTGGTGCATGTGGTGTCATCATGTTGCATGCTAGTATTGTCGGATTAATATGTTCATGCTGAGTTAGCTGTATCATGTTTATGATGGTCATGCCATGTTTATCTGATGATATCATGTTAATTCATGTTTAACCTGTAATTGCCATGCTGTTGTCTGTCTTGAATGCTTCTGGTTTATTGTGAGCTTGCAAGTACATTCAATGTACTGACCTGGCGTGTCATGCCAGTTTGCAGGTCATGCCGGATTTGATTGCTTGCTTGTCGTGGTTTCTTTTCGTGCCAGCTAGGATAAGCGTTCCAGCCAGAGTCCCTGCGGAGTGGAGTTCACCACCATCGTCGTTGTTCCGCTGCTAGAGTTATTTCGCTGCTTCGAGTTGTTCTGCTGCTTGCATAGAGCAACTGAGGATGACGTAGTGTCGCCGTACCGATGTTATTCATTATGATATCGTAGACCTTGTATTCATATTCGTGTAATAATGGAAAGCTGGTGTGTTCTATGCTAAGCAGTGCCGTATTCCAGAAGACTTCTCCTCGATCTCTGGGCTGGAATATGGGGCGTTCCGGTTTTCTCTGAGCCGGGTTGCCACAGGTCCACTGGCCTGACTGCCTCATCATAAGTGATTGATGAGGGATACACCAGAACATTAGTTTGATGTAAGAACATGGTTAATAGAGAGATGTACTAGTATGTACCAAAAACAGGAAGGCATGTCATATTCAAAGGTATAATGTGTAAGCTAAGCAGATGCATTTTAACCAAATTGGAAGTGGTACAAGCTAGACATCCGGCTGGAGTGGTGAGCATGATCATCTAGGACCTGAGAGCCTGGTGGGAGGCGGGTTGCTTTGCCACCATCGTGGCTTTTTACTTGGCTTCCAGGTGATGCCTGTCTGTGCTGGGCTTATCACTGGCTCGACCAGTGCCCTGACTAGCTATTTGTCTTCTAGGGCTCACAGGATGGTGGTTCATGTAAAAAATATCTTTCCTTATCTTAATAAAGACCGACTTTAGCCTTTCGAATACAAGCTAGACACCATATGCAACATGCAACCACATATGACATCGCGAAGTTAAAGCAAGCACCTGGGATGGTGGTTCAATGCGAGCGAGGTCATCAACTCCAGAGCTACGTTTACCGTCTCCATCTGCTGACACTTCACCCTTTATAAGGCTGAAATGTGTCTGGCCTATCCGCGTACGACGCTGGAGCAACTTCTCTCTTTTCTTTTCTGCTTCTCTCAAGGCAGCAGAGTCTGAAATACCCTTGCATAAAAACACAAGTGAGAGTATGGGTGAAGTGTGTGCAGAACTAGTGCACTGTAAAAGTAGCAGATAGCAGGTGGCTGAAAAATAAATGATAGGAGGCATATGATAGCTCTACAACATTGCATGGCAAACAAAATTAGATTCTACAATGTATGATTTTGTAATATATGAGCACATGAAATGCAGGTACTCCTCCACCACACCACCACATGTGGTCCTATCAAGATAGCAGTCGACTGCAAATAAATAGGTCAGTCGATTTTTTTATGAACTGTCCGATCTATAAGGAACGGGCAGATGGCCTTCGTCTACCTCCCGCTAGTCACTATTGACGATCTTTCTCGAACCGCCAGCTACCACTGGCCCAGACCCCTGTCTCTGCCACCCGCCCTCCCCCCGACCTCACACCACCGCCGTGCTTGGCAGCACCCCCAGGCCATCCCTTTAATCCCGGCCAACCTCTAGATTGCGCGCCAACAACTCTAGGCCCCACATGCCCCTATGATAAACACCAAGGCGCTGCTTCCCCGGCGTAATAGGTGGACTAGCACCTGTTACGCCAGGGAATGCTTCCGTTAATTAGGAATCAACTGACCAGGTATTGAAATCCAGGGGGCGACAGACCTCTAGCTAAAGTGAAATAGTATATGAGGAGAAACCCTGTGCATCGCGAGTTACTAGGAACATCTAGTATCAAGAAGAAGCGTTCAACTAGTGTCTTCTGTGGGATGAATACCGTGCAAGTAGACACATAAGATTTGCACGATTAAGGGAAGAGGAGTACCATTTCCGGTTGCCAGTGTGGTGTTCTCCATATGTCCCGGCGATCTGCTTCTTTTTTGCCGGGGGAACCGATGTTTTGGAGGATGGTGCAGCCTTGGACGAAGCCATGGCCAAATTGTTGACTGTGTTGCTGTGGCCGTATGTCGGCGGAGGGGAAGAAGATCCGAGGTGATGAAGGATGGCGTAGCAGGAACAGCTCCAGTGCGGTGGACGCCTGCCAGGTTGGAGCGGCAGCGGTGAAGCGCAATATGGCGTGGTTGAACTGGCTTGGGTACGGACGGCTCAACCTCGGCTTCAACTACTAGCCATGGAGGGCTTTGCTGTTGAGGTTGCGGTGGAGGACGATGTCGGGGTATCGGCTCTGGCGTGATGTATGAGGGCGGCGGTTAATGGGTGGGATGGGGTGGCGGACGGAGGACGCCGGGGTTTCACGGCTGGTGGAGAGGTAGTTTTGGCGCCCATGGAGTACAAATGGGGAATCAGACAGGGGGGCGGTGGTGGGGGGAGCTAAGGGAGAACCATGTTTCGGTTTGGGACGCGCTTGTTTTTGGGTTTTTTGAACAGATGGGACGCGCTTGTTTGAAATTTGGGGAAAATACAAACTTTGCCCCTCCCCCCTTAAATTTCAGACCTATTGCGGGTCGGGGGTAGGATGGTAATCCCAGGTGTCCCAAATAGTGGGCAGGAGCAATTTCGGCCACACGCATGTGTGCTTAGGCGGCCATTATGTATGAATGTTTTTCGGAGGCGGTTGTGTGGCGTCTAGATGAAGCTACAAACCTACCCCGGTTTAGACCTTTGGACGTTGGGCCGGTAGGTTTCATGGGTCGGCGTTAGAAAAGTAATTTCCTTCTACTACCAAACATTGGTCTCACACGGTTTCGGGCGAGTAGAGGCTCTTTTGGCACTTCGTTTGAAATTTTGAAACAGAAGCATTCACGTTTAGAGTACTCTTGAACTTTGAGGATTGACCTAAATAGACAACGTTAAATTTGACCTTGTATGTTTGAAAACCTCATTAAATTATCCCCTTCTTTTTGAAATTTTGACACTTGAAAATCCTATGACTACGATTATTTTGGAATGGAGGATGTAAATTTGAATCTATTTTGTACACGACTATATATGCTATTATGTACAAAATCAGAGCAAAGATTGGTGCCCCGTTAATTTAAGTATGATTTACAAATGCCATGATATCGAATTCAAATAATTGAATGGACTTCATGTTGAATTCAAATTTTTTAAACCACCTTAAGTTGAATTCAAATGTATGCTAGTTCATAGCTAGCTATTTATAATGTTCATTGTGTAACTTTCGTATGTATAATGTGCTTTACACACACAACATGAACTATACTCACATTTATATGCGATTGCTAAAGCGATGCATTGTCTGGAGTTCAAAATACTAACTATGTGGATCAGTTATGTCGAATAATAACATAAACATGCAGAAATTCGATAGAATCTAGATGTCTGATCGATCAATGACCGTTCCTTACGCGAACAGCAAATATCATGATACCATCCTAATATCTGGATATAATTTATATATTTAATAAATGTGTACATTAGTATTTTACGTGTAGTTTCACTCTCCATCGGTGGTGTCTCACACATGCTCACACACTCTCTCCCGAGGTGTCTTTCTCGCAGATATGCTCTCGATATAACCCTCCCTCCCTCCCTCCCTCTCGTAACCATTTACGACTATTTTCACAAACCTTTATCACAAGCACTCTTCCTCTCACAAGCATACACACGCACAATCCCCATCGACCCTTTCTATATACATAGTGAAAGTGCGTTACATCGACTAGAGGGGGTGAATAGGGGATTTTTAAGAATTCTTCACTGAGGAATTTCAGGGTGAGGAAATTCCTAAGCGAAGAACTACTTGCAGCGGAATAAGTACTCAGGTCTAAGCATAACAGAGCAACAACATAGTTATCATGATGAAATGAAATACAAACACACAGTACAGAAAGCGTAAACACAGGATAAGCAGAATGAAGACAAACAGACTGAAGAAATAGGATTGAGGAATTAGAGAGAGTCTTCAGTAAATGTCTTCAAACAGTAATGATCAGGTTCATCAAAACATAACTAAGGAAATGAAAGGGTTGAGGAAGTAGAACTAGTTGGCTTGGTGAAGACAATGATTTGGTAGACCAGTTCCAACTGCTGTGACAGTTGTATGTCTGGCAGGAGCGGCTGAGTATTTAAACTCGAGGACACACAGTCCCAGACACACAGTCCTCACCGTATTCTCCTTGAGCTAAGATCACATAGACCTCGCCCAACAGTAGTGGTACTTCTTCACAGGTGACTTCCAAACCTTCACAGACTTGGTCACTCAGCAATCCACAATTCCTCTTGGATGCTCAGACCATGACGCCTAATCGTCTGGAGGATACATAGTCCTCTAAGGTAACAAGCGTCGGTTCCGCACAGGAATAATCTCTTCAGTGATGCTCAATCACTTAGGGGTTTGTAGGTTTGGGTTTGGGATTTGGGTTTTCCTCACTTGATGATTTTTGCTCAAAGTCCTCGGAGGAATGGGATGATCTCAAATGACAAGTATCAGTTTCTCTCGGAGCAGCCAACCAGCTAGTGGTTGTAGGGGGCGGCTATTTATAGCATAGGGAGAAGCCCGACATGATAAGACATAAATGCCCTTGTGTGATATGACCGTTAGGTGGTAGGATATTTTGGGACAGCTGGCGCGTGGCACCGCAACGGTCGGATTTGAGGTTCGAATTCCTCAGGGCTATCATGTTCCTCACTGTGTAGGCAATCCGCACTGGCGAATTCCTAACTCCTCAGTCACAACAAATTCCTCAGAGACAACAAGATCTTCGTCTCTATCACTGAAGAAATTGACTAAACTGATATGAGATTTCCAATGGCTTCACTCGAAGGATTGGGTAGGTGTAGGATTTTGAGATGAGCATTTCATGGAAATCTGTTTCCTTAGTATTACCTCGACCCCCTTTAATAGTGTGGTCTTTCCTACGACTAAAGAAGAAGAAAATGAAACTACGAAAACAAAGTCGTCACGCTTCAGATTCCTCGCACGAATATCGAAATCTTCAAGGTCACACCAATTTCTTCACTTTCAAAGTCTTCAGGAGAACCAAAGTCTTCAGTCGAAGACAATCATTTTTAGGGGTCGAGTTTCAGTGGAAATATCAAACTCCTCATTGACTTATAGAGCCTGTGTACACTCACAAACATATTAGTCCCTTAACCTATAAGTCTTCAATACCAAAATCACTAAGGGGCACTAGATGCACTTACAATCTCCCCCTTTTTGGTGATTGATGACAATATAGGTTAAGTTTTCAATGGGGATAATCATATGAATTGAAAGTACTCAATATTGACGAATTTGATTGCAAGATATAGAATAACTCCCCCTGAAGATGTGCAAAGTGAGGAATTTTGAAGCAAAGCACATTTGAAGAGTAGAATCATGGAGATCTCCCCCTATATCTTGTAATTCATACACGCATTTAAAATATAGAATGAAGAATTTGAAATGCATGATGAAATATGGTGACGGATGTGATTTAGCATGCGTGCATAGCATTAATGAGGAAATAGCATGCAGAAAAACAGAGCAAAAGTATTAGGTCACCATCAAACTTAAGTCTACAACTCAATCAACAAAAGCTTCAGAAGAGCGAGAGTTGTAACTTAAGAAAATGCCCATATATATAGAGACCCGCTTGAAGACTAACTCAAATTTCTCCCCCTTTGTCATCAAATGACCAAAAGGGACGAAAAGTGAGGACTAACGCCCCTGAAGAATTTCTTCATGAAGTCGATGGAGGAGCGTCAGCGTTGTTGGGGTCATTTGTTGGAGTAGGG
Organism: Triticum dicoccoides; assembly: GCF_002162155.2. Classification (NCBI taxonomy): domain Eukaryota; kingdom Viridiplantae; phylum Streptophyta; class Magnoliopsida; order Poales; family Poaceae; genus Triticum; species Triticum dicoccoides. The sequence continues at coordinate 310,289,638 of NC_041381.1, forward strand.
CCTTTTCGTCGGTATCACGGGATGAGGAATATGAAGTGGGCACCAAAGGAGGAACTGCAACTTTCTTGAATTTCTTCGGTGGGGGCTTAGCCCAGCTGAAGTCCTGCTTGAAGCCCATCTGCTTGAGATCCTCATCATCGTGAAGGTGAGATAGTATAGCCGAGGTGCGATCAAATAGTTCATTAAGGTAATAATGGTTCTTCTTCACTGAATCATATGTGGCAGTCATGTTGTGAAGAATTGAACCAAACTAACATTTTACCCATTTGTGATTGCGGTCCACCTTTTGACGAAGACTGAGGAGAAGCTCACGATCAGTCATCACCCTTGGAGTGGTTGCCTGAGGACTTTGCTTTGAGGCATTAGCGGCAGAATCATGAGTAGCAGAGTCATCATTGGTGGATTATGAAGCAGCTTTGCGAAACTGTCCATCCATTGGTCGAATGCCCTCATCAATAACAGCAGTGGCCTTGCCCTTTTCATCAGCTGAGGAAAATGTACGTTTGAGGACTTCAATTGGGGGCAAGTAGCTTCCATGGTTGAGTGTATCAGCTTTGTAGTTGAGTGAAGTCCTTGATCTGAGGAATCTCATAATCCAGGGAGCGTAAGGCTTCAGCTCAAATGGGGACACTGCAACATTTGCCAAAGTCATCATGAAGAAATCATGATAGTTCACGGGAATGCCGTGCATGATGTTGAAAAGCAGATTCTTCATGATGCCAATGACTTCTTCATCATTTGAGTTGTGGCCTTTGATTGGACTCAATGTCTTCGTCAGAATGAGATAGACTGTCCTTGGCACATATTGCAATTCCTTCACGAGGAATTTGGTCCTTGAGGCCTGTCCAGGCTTCAATGGCTTCATCAGCACTTGCATGAAATGATCCGACAGCTCAGGTTCAGAGTATATGAGACGTGTACCTTTTGGGGAAGGACTGACAGGCCTGGCACGAAGCAATTCAGTGGCCGGTGCCTTATAGTGTGTGTTCTCTGTCATCCAGTCTAACACCCAATAGTTCACATCTTCAGCATTGCCTGTGATGTGCAGCATCGCATAAAATTGAAGAATGAGTTCTTTCATTCCAATCGCATAAGTCAGTGCAGAAATTGAGCAGGCCAGCATCATGAATGGCAGTGAGGACTGGCGCAAAGCAAGGCAGTGATTCCATATCCACGTGAGGAATATGCTCATGGTCGAAGGCTTTGTTTTTGTTGAACAACACTGAAGAATAGAAATTTTCTTGGATAGCTGTCCAGAAGCGCTTCCTCCTTAGGTGAGCGGAATCATATGGATTGTAATTCATGAAGAATACATGCTCATTGAAGAAGGCATCAGCCTTGAACTTCAGAACTTTGGAGAATGGATTCTTCGGCTGTGGCTGAGGAGTGTCAGTGATCTGAAGAATAACTTCTGGAATGTCAATTTCTGGAGCCGCAAGCTGAGGAATATCTTCTGCATCAGTGGCAGCCTAGGCCTCCATTTCGTCAGTAGCATTTTCATCAGCACTAGTGGCTGGAATGTCTTCATGAATGGAAGGGGTGGCATGAATTTCTTCAGAGCCCATTTGAACTTCAGTTGGAGCTGGGGACTGAGGAATTTGTTGCAGAGGTGTGAACAGATGAGAGATTGGGTGTTGGCTATCCCAAAAATCATCATTCATCACTGGAGTGGTGCAGCCAATATCCACATCCTCATCCACTTCCATTTCTTCAACGCCGACCTCTTTAGCAGTAAACTGAGGCGTTGGTGATGATACCTGAGGAGTTGAAGTATAAGCCTCAACTTCAATTTCTTCATCCATCTGCTCTGTGGAAGCAGCAGAGGGATCTTCTTCAGCAGAATCTTCAGGAATCTGATATTCTTCACCATAAGGAACAAGTTCCTTTGATGGCATGCTTGCAAGAGGAACAACATCAATGGGATTGTCCATTGAACTTGTCAAAATCTTCGGCTTCTTGGAGGCCGAAGATTCTGTGGTAGCTGATGCTTTCCTCTTCTTCAGAGCAGCATGCTCTACAGCTTTGGTTTTCTTCACTTCCAGAGCAGAAGGAAGAACTGGGCTTGGTGTTGGTGTAGGCGGAGCAGTGGGAGTTGAATCAATTTCTTCAGGCCCAACTGATGCAGTTGGCCTGTTCTAAGCAGTTTCTTCAGGTGCAGCAACAGAGTCTTCAGTTGGCCTTGCAGGTTCTTCAGGCGCAACACTATGGATGCCGTGGCAGTTTCTTCATCGGCTGGAATTTCTTCAGCAGCCCTGGTGGCAATTCCTTCAGTGGCTTGAGCAGATGCTTCAGCCTGAGTGACATCAATGTGCACAGGAGCAGCATCACTTGAAGTGAATTTCTTCGCCAGCTTGACAAATCTGACTTTGGCACCCTACCATTCAGCCTTGTAGGCATTGAATTCATCGCTGAGCTTCTTGATTTCAGCTTGCAGTGCTATGAGCTGATCAGGCGAAAGACTGAGGACATTGTCCTTTAGATAGCGCTGCTTCTTGTACTGCACTTTCTTAGCCACTCGGGCTTGCTCATACTTCCACTTTTCTTCAGCAATGAACGCCGTCACCACATGATTTTATCCAGGAGTGAGGCCCAACTATGGCATTGGAGCATTGGGATCTTTGTGCCAAAGATCGATGAAATCGAGGATTTTCTTCGGATCTAGTAGGAGGGGCACAACACTCCCTTTGGCTCTAGCGACCCGCTGCTGTTTGTCCATGATGATATCAGCTAATTCATCATCATCAGCTTCATCATCAGATAGAGTTTGAAAGACCACCTACTTCTTGTGAGGACTTGGTCTAGTGCCTCGTCCAGCAGTGGCCTTGGTCTTCATCAGAGTGGGACCAGTTGATGAAGGGTGAGCTGAAGAACTTGCTGAAGCTCCTGAGGCAATTGATATGTCAGTGGTCCTTTGGCACGTGGCGAGATGCACAGGTGCTGAGGACTTTACCGGAGGAGCTAAGGGTTTTGAAACCCGAGGAATTTGAGAAGCTTGAGGATCTAGGGCAGCTTGAGGAAATTGCCTTGGTGGCAATGAGGAGATTGGCCGTGCGGGCATTGAAGAAGAACTTGGCCATGAGGGCATTTCTGAGGAAGGTGGTTTCTTGCCTGGCTTCTTTGGCATAGCCTTCTTGCTTGAAGAAGCCTCAGCAGTGGCAGCGGCAGCGGCAGAATCCTCATTGAATTTCTTCACTACTACTTTGTCCTGCTTGGCCAACTTAGCTTGCCGCCTGGCCCACTCATCAGCAGAATCCTCACCATGTTTAAGGATTCTTTGATCAGCCAATTGGCCAGGTGCCAGAGGAGGTCTTGGGCACGGAGGGTTAAGAGCGAATTTCTTCATGTATTTGGGAGTGACATATATGTACTCCCTCCACTCTCTTGCCCATCTTCTTTCTATCCTCTAAATGCGCACTTTGCGCTCATTCTTCATCTCCTTGCCATGAGTTGCCTCATCAGGCGTGCAGTACCCTGCATAGATGTCCGCAGGGATCTCAAAAGCAGTATTAACCTCAAGATTCTTTCCTCCTTTCTGAGGCCTTTAACCATCTTCCATTTCCTTCAGCTGAGGAATTTGCAAAATTGAGTTCTCTAAAGAAGTATGCAGCTTTTCTTCGAGGAACGCTGCAAATGAGTTAAGTTTATGAGAACCTAGTGATTTAGCAGCAGACAAGTGTACCTGTGAACAAAGTATAGGTGCGAAGAATTTGGAGAGGTCATATGCGTTCTCAGAAGGTTTTGTAACTTGAACAAGTTGGAGCAAATTGACCCGATGTGTCTTCAAGAATTTCACTAAGCGTTCTTTGTCTTAGGTTCCAGAGTTGTGCGGATCGTGAGATTTACACAATTGAGGAATCATGAAGAAAAACATCACTTAGAGAAACAGATCAAGAACTCAAGATTTGTGCTAGGTGTTTAGAGTGTGGAGTTGAAGGATAAACACCTTTTGAAGATTTGATGAAAATCATCAGTAGAATAAATGCGGTAAAAGTAACTTTTAGTTACCCTTGATGAAGAACATGATGAACAAGAGGTGTAGATTTAGAAGTTCGTTGGCTCGGATCTTCCACGCCCTAACTTGGCGGAGGAAGACATCTACTGCGGCGGAGGAGGGAAGATTTCCGCGGCCGGCGCGAGTATGACAGCGACAAGGCCGAGGCAGTGAAGCTCTTCCTCACCGGCGACGATGGAGGTAGCGGCGGTGCTAGAGCCTGAGAAGCTCGAGCGAGGGAGTGGGGTCGAGCGGAGTAAAAGTGAAATGAGGAAGGGAAGGGGTATTTATAGATGAGGTGAAAAACTGTTTGCCCGAAGAATTTGGATGAACGTGCCCCTGACACTTCTCATTCGCGCATCATGTGTCACCCACGTACTGAGAGGTGGAGATCGTGTGAGATCGTGGGTGAAAAAATAAGTATATCATGGAATGCGTAACGGTTTGAGCGGCAAAAGCCGAAAATTCAGATAAGAATATTTTAAAGTGTCGTTCGCAATTTCTTCAGCTGACAACGACACAGTGAAGAATTTGAACGAGTTTCAAATAGAAAGCACATGAAGAATTTGTGAAATGACTGGGTTGAGTTTAGCATAGAGGGGGAAGGGTCCGATCACATTCACTTAGTAGAAAAAGTCAACTTGAAGAATTAGCAATAAGTGAATGATGTAGAGGACATAAACTCAAATATATATATATATATATATATATATATATATATATATATATATATATAGTCAAATGAAGAACAACGACGGAAAGCGTGAAGACAATGCAAAGTTGAAGGATTTGAAAAATTGAGGAATTTCAAAAATGAAGAAAAACTCAAATTGAAGATTTTCAACTTTTGGTTGGTGGCGTAACCCACCGTATAAGAAAGCTGATTTAGACACCGCGTAAAATTCTCGTAGGGTTCTGAGAATCAATTTCTTCATTGATTTCTTCACGCTTAGAGGGTTAGTCTTCATTGATTGAAGAAAAACGTTACTTCATGTGTTGCACATCTAATTCATCAAGTCAGCATAAGTGTTAGGTTGTGTGTCCTTTTCAAAGAACATTCGAAGATTCTAGGATATTTAGCTCACACTGCAACTTGCTAAATCTCTTCTCATCCAAGGGCTTTGTGAAGATATCGGCCAGCTGGTCTTCAATACTTGCGTGGTCGATGGAGATATCGCCCTTCAACACAAGGTCACTAAGAAAATGATGATGAATTTGGATGTGCTTAGTCTTTGAGTGCTGAACTGGGTTGTGAGCAATCTTGATAGCACTCTCATTGTCGCAGTAGAGAGGCACATTCTTCATGTTGATGCCATAGTCCTTGAGTGTTTTCTTCATCCATAGTAGTTGAGCACAACAAGATCCAGCAGCAATGTACTCAGCTTCTGCAGTGGAGAGTGATACGCAGTTCTGCTTCTTCGAGGACCAACATACCAAGGATCGTCCAAGGAAATGACATGTGCCTGATGTTGACTTGCGGTCCACCCGATCACCAGAATAGTCAGAGTCTGAATATCCAATGAGATCAAAGGAAGAGCCCTTGGGATACCATAATCCAAGTGTTGGTGTGTGAGCTAGATATCGAAGAATATGCTTCATAGCCTTATGGTGTGATTCCTTCGGTGTAGCTTGAAATCGGGCACACATGCAAACACTAAGCATAATATCCGGCCTAGATGCACATAGGTACAATAAAGAGCCTTCCATGGAGCGATATCATTTTGATCTAAGTCTTTACCATTTTCATCAGTGCATATATGGCCATTTGTGGGCATAGGAATTTTGACGCCTTTGCAATCTTGCATGCCGAATTTTCTCAACACATCCTTGAGGTATTTCTCCTGAGATATGAATATGTCATTGTATTGTTGACGAATCTGAAGACCTAAGAAGAATTTCAATTCTCCCATCATAGACATTTGATATTCTTCACTCATCATATAGGCAAATTCATCACTGTAACGTTGGTTAGTACAACCAAAGATAATATCATCAACATATATTTGGCACACGAATAATTCATCATCATATGATTTGGTGAAAAGAGTTGGGTCAAGTGAACTGGGTTTGAAGCCTTTCTTCATGAGGATTTCCTTCAATGTGTCATACCATGCCCGAGGTGCTTGCTTGAGGCCATAGAGGGCCTTGTTGAGTCTGTAGACGTGATCTGGAAATTTTGGATCCTCAAAACCTGGTGGTTGAGCAACATATACTTCTTCCTCAAGCTTACCATTGAGGAATGCACTTTTCATATCCATTTGCTGTAAGATGATATTATGATGCTTAGCATAAGCAAGCAATATGCGAATAGCCTCAAGTCTAGCAACAGGTGCAAAAGTTTCATCAAAATCAATTCCTTGAACCTGTGCGTAGCCTTGAGCTACAAGACGAGCCTTATTCCTCTCCATGAGGTCATCTTCGTCTTGCTTGTTGTGGTAGATCCATTTGGTACCGATGATGTTGTGCTTGCGTGGGTCTGGTCGCTTGACAAGCTCCCACACATTATTGAGCTCGAATTGATGCAATTCATCTTGCATGGCTTGAATCCACTCAGATTCCATGAATGCTTCATCTACTTTAGTGGGCTCTGTGATAGAGACAAAAGCAAAATGCCCACAAAAGTTAGATAAATGTGAAGCTTTTGAGCATGTGAGGGGACCTGGTGCACGAATGTCATCGATGATCTTCTCGACTTGCACTTCGTTAGCAATGCGACGATGAGCAGGTTGATGACTTTGCTTAGGCCCAGCAGTTTCTTCAGGACCAGTTTCTTCAGCAGCACCTGTATGATTTTCTTCACGATCAGGAATGACTTCTTCAGTAGATTCTTTGGTAGGGATGACATCCTCAGTAGCTTTGAACTTGATGGATTCCTCAGGTGACATTTCATCTAGCACATGAGGTAGGTGCTCTGTTTGCGAGCCATTAGTTTCATCGAACAGCACATCTACAATTTCAACAACGTTGTGCGAGTCCTTTACGCAACCAAGCATAAACCCCTCATGTGCTTTTGGTGCAAATTTAGAGTGATGGTGAGGATCTCTAATCCAGCATTTAGCATTGAAGACTTTGAAATAACTTACATTGGGTTTCTTGTCATTGAGGAGTTCATATGAGGTCTTTTTGAAGAATTTGTGAAGATATACCCTGTTGATGATGTGGCACGCAGTATCAATTACTTCAGACCAGAAGCGTCAGGTGTCTTGTATTCATCAAGCATAGTGTGGGCCATCTCAACAAGAGTCCTGTTCTTGCGCTCCACGACGCCATTCTGCTGAGGAGTATAAGGAGAAGACAATTCGTGAGTAATACCAAGCATATCGAGATATTCATCAAGGCCAGTGTTCTTGAACTCGGTTCCATTATCACTCCTGATATGCTTGATCTTCACACCGAAGTTAGTGGAAGCCCTTGAGGAAAATCGTCTGAAGACTTCCTGCACTTCATTTTTGTAAGTGATGATATGCACCCATATGTAACGAGAGTAGTCATCAACTATGACAAAGCCATATAAAGATGCAGAACTAGTGAACGTGGCATAATGAGTAGGGCCAAATAGATCCATATGAAGTAATTCAAAAGGACGAGAAGTGGTATGATAGTCTTCGCGGGATGCTTGGCTTTGGTGATCTTTCCAGCCTCACAAGCCCCACAAAGATGCTCTTTGAGGAATTTTGACACCCTCGATGCCAATGACATGCTTCTTCTTCGCGAGTGTATGCAAGTTCCTCATCCCAGCATGACCAAGTCGTCGATGCCATAACAAGCATTTTGAAGCTTTTGCAAGTAGACATGTGGCAGGCTGTGGTCCTATAGAGAAATCAGCAATATACAAGTCTCCTTCCCTAAAGCCTTCGAAGACTTTGGAGTTGTCAGATTCCATTAGCACAAGGCAGCGAAATTTGCCAAAGACAACAACCATATCAAGATCACAAAGCATTGAGACAGACATAAGATTGAATCCTAAGGACTCAACAAGCATGACCTTGTCCATGTGTTTATCTTTTGAAATTGCAACCTTACCCAGACCCAATACCTTGCTTTTGCATTTGTCAGCGTAGGTGATATGCTTCATATGAGATGGTGACAAATGAGTGTCCATCAACAAGCTCCTGTCACCAGTCATGTGATTTGTACATCCACTATCGAGGACCCACTCAGTAGCTTTGGGTTGTTCATCCTGCAGATGAATTAGTGCAACTTACGAACCCATATACTTCATCAGTAAAGAATATGATATCAATTTCGTCAACAGTAACAGATATAGCAATATGAGGATGTGAGAAATGAATGATTCATTTCTTCATGATTAGCTTACGTCCTTTCAAGCGCATTCAGGTCTCCAGCAAATTCATCAAACGAGTAAGTTCGTCTGGAGACCTGACCCTACATAAGAGATTAGTTCTTTTTCTTCACCACTCACATCTCCAGGGGTGGCAAAGAGTTCATCACTCTGCGAGCTCCATAAGAAAATGATGGCATAGAAGCCAGTGCACTTCGTTTCACAGAAGAATGGTTAGGATAAGCATATGAATAAGCAGAGAAATTCTTCGAGGACTTATGAACATAATGGTTTGAAGAATAATGCACATATTCATAGCCTTTAGAATTTCCCTACGAGACAGAAGTGTTAGCACCATGATGTTCATAGGAGGAGTTTGATCCGCATGAGGAATTTGAACCAAGTGAGGAATTTGGTCCATATGAGGACTTGGATCTATATGAAGAATTTGATCTGGGGTTCCTATTCTTCATGGGTGGTGTCATGATGACATTCACCTGAAGATTTTCAAGGCATCTTTTAGGAACCCAGATTTTCTTCATGGGGGGACCGTTCCCGCAGTTAGTTCCAACATATCAAGCAAACACCTCACCGTTCTGATTCTTGAACAGTTTATAGTTAGAGTCAAATGACTCATCAAAGGAATATGAAGAATCAGAAGTAAATCCAGATAAATTGCATGGGTCTACAGGAGGTCCTTTCACAGCAACCCATGAGGTTTTGGGGTACTGCTCAGGTTTTCAGTAGGTCCCATCAGCATTGAGTTTCCTCTCAAAGGCAATACCCTCTTTCCTAGGGTTCCTGTTCAAGATCTGCTTTTTGAGGACATCACAAAGAGTCGGATGCCCTTTGAGGCTTTTGTAAATGCCTGTCACATACAATTCCTTCAGCCCTGCATTATCGTCAGTGATACATGTGGTGTCCTCAGATGAGGAATTTGTAACCACAGAGACATTTGAAGAATTTGCAGCAATAGAAGCATTTGAACATTCAGGTGATGAATTAGCAGATTCGCACTCAATGAATTTAAGACATGGTGGAATAAATTCTTCCTGAGTGGAACTGATCTGTTGAGCAAGCAATGAATCGTTTTCCTTCTGAAGGTCTTCATAACTCGCTTTTAACTTCTCAAGATCTTGCTTTCTCTGAAGAAATTCATAAGAAAGCTTTTCATGATCAGATAAGAGTGTGTTATGATGATTTTGAAGGCTGTCAAGCTTTGACTAAAGGTTTTGAAGACTATCTGTCAAATCCTTAGTTCGATCCAATTCCTCACCCAACATATCATTGCTTTCATCTAGCATGTTTTGAACTTTTTCAAAAGCTCTTTGTTGTTTAGTGGCAAGGGAAGCAAGTTTGACATAGCTAGGTCCAAAATCATCACCTGATTCATCATCACTAGATTCGGAAAGGTAGAATTTTGTTACCTTGGTACCCCTTGCCATAAGGCATGGTGAAGAGGATGATGATTTAGGTGCGAAAGTCATCTCCTTGAGTGATTACTTGAAATCCTCAAGCCAAGGATCATGACGAGTACGATGGCCTTCGTATACCTCAGAGAGTCGGTCCTAGATTAGCTTCGCATGGTTGAGATGCACTATGTTCCTGAACTAATTTTGGGACAAACAGGAGAAGATGACATCCTTCGCTGTGAGGTTGAGTAGAGTGTACTTGCGAATGTCATCAGCCTCCTCCATCTTACATAGATCGGTAAGACCAATCTCAGTGACAGTCCACAGTTTGCTATTCATCGCCATGAGTAGCTTCTTCATCATGGCCTTCCACTTGGGATACTCATGACCGTCAAAGATGGGTCAAGACATACTCCTCATTCCTACAGTCGAGATAACTAAAACTCCAGGAGGTTAAACCAAAATCGCACAGAACAAGGGAGTACCTTGCCGTGATACCAATTGAAAGTGCGTTACGTCGACTAGAGGGGGGGTGAATAGGAGATTTTTAAGAATTCTTCACTGAGGAATTTTAGGGTGAGGAAATTCCTAAGTGAAGAACTACTTGCAGCGGAATAAGTACTCAGGTCTAAGCATAACAGAGCAACAACATAGTTATCATGATGAAATGAAAGACAAACACAGAGTACAGAAAGCGTAAACACAGGATAAGCAGAATGAAGACAAATAGACTGAAGAAATAGGATTGAGGAATTAGAGAGAGTCTTCAGTCAAAGTCTTCAAACAGTAATAATCAGGTTCATCAACACATAACTGAGGAAATGAAAGGGTTGAGGAAATAGAACCAGTTGGCTTGGTGAAGACAATGATTTGGTAGACCAGTTCCAACTCCTGTGACAGTTGTACGTCTGGTTGGAGCAGCTGAGTATTTTAACTCGAGGACCCACAGTCCCGGACACACAGTCCTCACCATATTCTACTTGAGCTAAGATCACACAGACCTCACCCAACAATAGTGGTAAGTCTTCACAGGTGACTTCCAAACATTCATAGACTTGGTCACTCGGCAATCCACAATTCCTCCTGGATGCCCAGACCATGATGCCTAATCGTCTAGAGGATACACAGTCCTCTAAGGTAACAAGCGTCGGTTCCACACAGGAACAATCTCTTCAGTGATGCTCAATCACTTTGGGGTTTGTAGGTTTGGGTTTTCCTCACTCGATGATTTTCACTCAAAGTCCTCGGAGGAATGGGATGCTCTCAAATGACAAGTGTCAGTTTCTCTCGGAGCAGCCAACCAGCTAGTGGTTGTAGGGGGCGGCTATTTATAGCCTAGGGAGCAGCCCGACATGATAAGACATAAATGCCCTTGTCTGATATGACTGTTAGGTGGTAGGATATTTTGGGACAGCTGCGCGTGGCACCGCAAAGGTCGGATTTGAGGTTCGAATTCCTCAGGGCTATCATGTTCCTCACTGTGTAGGCAATTCGCATTTGCGAATTCCTAACTCCTTAGTCAGAACAAATTCCTCAGAGACCAGCAGATCTTCCTCTCTGTCACTGAAGAAATTGACTGAACTGATATGAGATTTCCAATGGCTTCACTCAAAGGATTGGGTAGGTGTAGGATTTTGAGATGAGCATCACTTGGAAATCTGTTTCCTTAGTATTACCTCGACCCCATTTAACAGTGCGGTGTTTCCTATGACTCAAGAAGAATAAAATGAAACTATGAAAACAAAGTCTTCACACTTCAGATTCCTCGCACGAATATCGAAGTCTTTAAGGTCACACCAATTTCTTCACTTTCAAAGTCTTCAGGAGAACCAAAGTCTTGAGCCGAAGGCAATCATTTTTAGGGGTCGACTTTCACTATAAATATCAAACTCCTCATTGACTTATAGAGCCTGTGTACACTCACAAACATATTAGTCCCTTAACCTATAAGTCTTCAATACACCAAAATCACTAAGGGGCACTAGATGCACTTACACATAGACCTGCCTACGTGTCTCCTGTACGCACATTATCTTTATGCCTGTCTCTCACGCATTGTCTCACACCTCTCTTCCTAATCGACGAGTATGATTCTAGTAGAGCACTTTGTAGGATGCCCCTTAAAGTTAGGTTGGATGAATAGTAATATCAGAGATAAGGGGTTACCTTAGTCTGAGGACCTAGGGTTACAAATCCTAGCCGGCTTTGTCAATGGACACAGAGTCCTTCATGATTCTGCTATCTTTGTCTTGTACGACTAGTCATCCATGGGTATCCCTAAATGCGTCAGGGGCTGACCAATGTGGCGCAGGACAGAACCGAACCAAGGCCCTCACCTCGACCCACCGGACCTCACGCGGTGACACACCCTCTGCCCCTAGGTCTCGTTATCTTCTCACACCCACACATACCAACACAGACAACACACAAAAAAATTCTCCTCGTGCCTCTATCCCCTCCCCCTTGCATATACACACTCAAGGGAATCTCTCGGCGTGACATCATATTTGTCTCTCTCTCTCTAGACCTCTCTCATTTCTCGTGCTATCTCCCCCACGCCCCTTCCCCCCGCCAACCCCTCTATCCATGCCTCTCTCGAATATGTAATACACACACATACCTCTCTAGGCCCTGCCAAATACATCAACTACACATTCACACATGTTACATCATGTACCCCATTGATCTAAAAAGCCCTCTCTTCATGTTTATGTCGCATACAACATTCCTTTTGAATAAAGTGTGGCCAAAAAATTATTTCAGAATTTCTACATATATACAACATTACAAAGTTATATGGAGGAGTATGAACGTTAATTTGCATTGCATGGTGCCCACAATGATATTTATTCTGCACTATGAATTTTTATATTTTTATACTATATATAAAGTTAGTCATAATAAAGAGAAAAAAGAGCATCTCTCTCTCCATCGCACACACCCCCTCTACGCCCCTTTCACATACACACACAAACTATCTCCAGGTCCTCTAAAAGTAAGCCCCCAGCACATTCACGCATGTTTCATCTTTCTCTCGCAATATATACAGTGACGATCATTGTATTTGAAGCAAAAGAACGCTACGTACATTGGACTTCAGAAATCCACTCATTACGGTCACCATTTACGTTTTGTGGTTATTATACAGTCACGGGCTCATCATATAGCTCTATATTTGCTCAAGACACGACTAGTTGACCAGTTAAACGCTCCGCGTGGCACCTCTAGTGTTGCATCACATTATCTCACTATCATTGGGCCCACCTGTCGGCTTGTATCTACTCTACACTCTTATAAAAAACAGAGTTGGTGATGATGGTGTGCCTGCCATCCTGCAATATAGGCCGTCCGATTTATATCTGAGGGATAGGAAGGAAACTATGGCAATTTTGCAAAAAGGCACCCACACACCTCTCCACATTTGCAAATAAGGCCTTCCCTCGGTCATCCTTTTCTTCCACAACATAAACTAGTCATACGAATGCATCTTGATGTTACGTGCAACACACGGGCATCTTGCTAGTAACAATGAAAACAAACGACATAAAAATATTGGACGGTGGTTCGAAGTCATGATTGCAGGCACAGCGGACAACGTGGCCTTGTATTGGTATGCTTAGCCATCTGTTTTAACACACAGGAGCTGGTGTGGTGATTGTACACACACGCCCGCATGCACACGAACTGCATGCACGCAACACTCACACGGACACATGCAGCCACGCACGCACGCAACACTCACACGTACACACGCAGCCACGCATGCACGCAACACTCACAACACACGCACGCATGCATGCACACACCACACGACCAACACACACTCTCACGCTGAAGTGCTCAACCTACACGTGCATGTGCACACATCAGGCCCTGACAGACACATACACAACCAGGTGATTCCCGCTCACGAGATGGAGTCTTGTCGCGCCTGCATAAATTTGTGTTTATCTGACCTTTTTCCTATGCAAACTGACAGGTGGGACCCACAAGGAATGTGGTCAATTTAACTAGTCAACATGGTGCCATGCAGACTATTTGGCCGATCAAGAGAGTGCAATCCGATGCTGAACGGTGAGCAAGTGACCATATAATCACCGCAAAACGTATATAGTGACCATAATGAGCGTAATCTAAAGTTTGGTGACCGTCTTACACTTTTCTCTCTGTAGGCCCTGCAAAACTACATCTCTACACGTTCTCACATGTTACATCTAACAACTATGCAATACAACACTACTACTACACTCTAACACAATAAATCATATGTGTTTTTAGTTTTAATAGATATCATATTGTTACTTAATTATTTAGTTTGCATACATTAAAATTGCCTTTCAAATGTATGGCCAGTATCATCTACCGCGCGGGAAAAATCCCGCCCTTTCCTATTTAATAGGGTTTGTATCGACGGGTCGTTCGAAACATCAAAACTATAGTACTATACAGTACAAGTGACAGTTCACTGGGCCGCCGTGTCGTGTACTCCTCCGTCGTACGAGTGGAGCGCTCACTTTCATAAATTTTCTAGTCCTTTTCACCAACATGTGGGACATCAAGCTACTGGATCCACGTGCCATACCAAAATACAATGCAGAGCAGTAGGGGTGAAGCACCCCAGTCATGGCGCCGGCGTAGTAATGAGCAATGAGGCGTGAAATCACAAAGCTGCACCTTTCCCGCAGTTAAGTTGGAGGGCCGAAGTAATAATGCTAAAAAAAGAAGTTGGAGGGACGAAGCAACCATCATTTCACTCGTTGCTGAATCTGCTTCTCCCTCGTCTTCTTCAAGTTAACCATGTGTTGCTTCTGCCGTTGTTCTGCCTCATGTGGGACGCAGATCGCCTTGGTAAAGCACTGAGACATGGGACCGCATGTTAGCAAAATGCTAGGCCAATGTCCTCTAAAAATAAGAAACCTCCCCCGCCATCCGTGCAGCAAAATCACATCCTTTTTAGTAATCTTGATCCCATAATTTTTTAGATCAATATAATTGAGATTTGTATAGATAGCACACAAGAGCAAAACCAAGTGGTACGGTTAAGGGCATCCACAATGTGTAGCCAAATGTGAAAATAGCTTTTGACATCGATGGGAACCATTGTGGACGGTGTTGCCAAAGCCAAAAAGATGGAATCAAAGATCCCTGATTGATTGATATAAGGAATAGAAAAATGCAATGTCTCTCCTCTTTCTCCCGTGCTTGGACGCATGTACAGTATAGAGCATAGAGTCTACTCCCCTGTCCCTTCTATCACAAATCACAAAGCAGTGAGGCATCAAATCACAAAGCACGGATGAAGCAACCATCATTTCACTCTTCGCTGACTCTGCTTCTCCATCGTCTTCTTCGAGAAACCACCTCACCGCACAAAGCTAGACGGATGATGCTATTGTGTACTAGTACTACTAGTACATTTACGCGTCCTTTGGTTCAATAGACTTCCTGGATGCAAATAAGGCGGTTGTCTCGGCTTGCGGGCGGCACTTGTGAACGACTTACCATGGTCTCCCTCAATGGTGTTCTCCGTCAAACGCACTTCGTCAAACCACAACGTACGAGATATCGTCGATGTCACCACAATGGGGAAGGAAGTCAAATAGTTACTACCTCCACTTTTTTGTACATAAGGCCAGTATATCAAAATTACAATTTGCAAAAGGCCACTAACACTAATTGAGGCAAAACTGATGGGGTTTGCCTCATACTAGCAACCAAGGACATTAATATACCCTTGCATGCATGTGGAAGTGAGAAGGTTGGTTTGCATGGTGCTGCATTAATCAAGTGATGAGGTGTAAGATGGTTAGCTCTTTGGGCTTTGGAGAAAAAATATGCATTAGTTGACACGTGAAACAAGGATTTGTATCGGTTAATCCCGCGAAGGAAAACCTCGCCTTTCTTTTTTAACACTAGTACTCCTAGTACGTAC
Organism: Triticum dicoccoides; assembly: GCF_002162155.2. Taxonomy (NCBI): domain Eukaryota; kingdom Viridiplantae; phylum Streptophyta; class Magnoliopsida; order Poales; family Poaceae; genus Triticum; species Triticum dicoccoides. Next base: position 310,305,255 of record NC_041381.1, read on the forward strand.
GTACTTGTATCCTGTTTGGGTCTAGGCCTTGCATTGCCATACTTTGCTACACATTTGTGCCAAGCTTCCCTAAAGTTTTCAAAATGAAAAGGAGGTACACTTGCGCACGACTGTCGCGGGCGCACCGCACCCTCACATAGTCGCTCCTGCACACCGCGGTCACTCCGCACCCTCACACAGTCGCTCCTGCATGCTGCAAACCCAACCAAGGGAACACACCCTCACTGACATGTGCTACCGCATGTAAACAAACCAAACTCAGCGATCCTACCGCTGACACATAATTTTCATTCATACAATATGTTTATCCAACCGCATGTTGGGGAGGATCCGTATGGCCCGTGCGGTGGTCTATTGGGGAAGAAGAAGAGGTGAGGAAGAAGGGTTAGGAGACGTAGGATATTCATCCAACCGCCTGGAATGGTAGACTGACCCAGATGATGAAAGTCAGGTGACTTGCATAACAATATGTGTTGTTACACAGCAAAAGATCCCTAAAAACAACAACATAAAGAAAAACTATCACTGCTCGCGGAACGAGATGGCCTCATCGTCTTTGGCTACCGGGGCGAACTAGCCGTAGCTGCCGACGTGTGTTTCTGAACCATGGTTGTCCTTGGCCTCCAGCTACTCGTTCACGCGGAGTGTGCGGGCGCTCTGCACGGACGAGAGCACCGCCCGATTCAAGTCCAGGACGTCTAGTTTCGCCTATAGGAGGGCCTCGATGGCAGCGGCATCCGCGCGCTCCGCGTCAAGTTGAGCCTCCGCCACCTGGTTCAATTCCAGGACGTCCGGTTCGCCCGCAGGAGGGCCTCGATGGCAGTGGCTTCCGCGCGCTCCATGTCGAGTTGAGCCTCCGCCGCCCACTTCAAGTACAGGACATCCGGTTCCGCCTACAGGAGGGCCTTGATGCCAGCGGCATCCGCGTGCTCCGCGTCAAGTTGAGCCTCCACCGCCCGGTTAACATCCATGACATCCGGTTTTGCCTGCAGGAGAGTCTCAATGGCAGCGGCATGCGCGCGCTCCGCGTCGAGTTGAGCCTCTGCCTCCCGGTCCTCCTTTAGTATCGCCAGGTTGAACCGCTAGTCCGCCTGCACCAGGGGGACCCGGACACTAGCACGAAGTCGACGTCCATAGTCTCATACCCATCGGGGACCTTCTGCGCCGCGACCTCCGCCATGAACATTGGATCGGCTTCCTCCTCCTTGTAGCTTGGCTCCAGAAAACTCGGGGATTGGCCCGCCGCAAAGCAAGCTTGGGAACGGAGGTCTATGGCGTGGACCGCCGCAACGATTTCTGCGCGGCGCTCCGGCGTCAGCATCTCGTAGTACGTGATCTTGCAGTGCACCATGGCTTTTCAGCGAACTAGGGGAAGCTTGATGTGGGCTAGGGGATCGAAAGGTGGGGGATGCTGGAGAGGAGGTTTGGTTTTGGGCAGTGGCTGGCGTAGGCCGAGCAGCAAAGGTTGTGGTGTGAATAGTGGTTACAGCAACGACCGGTCAATCGGTTTTGACTATACATCGCTCTTGTCGCGTTCACGTTGCACCCCTGCACGCTGGACCGTCCACGTCGCTCACCGAATGGAACGCACTTCGTCTTGCATTTTCACTCACTTGTGGGACCGCAGTTGAGAGCAAACCGATGTCCCTCCCCCTCCCCCGCCCACGTCATTTATACTACCACTCGCTCCATTTTATGCGGAGTAAATAAAAACAGAGGGAGTATACTACGGATGAGGATCCCCTGACGTGGCCGAAACCATTGAGTAACTGACATGCGGGGCCTAGCAAGCATGGGGTCTTCCAGTAAGTGACCGAAAGGGAGGGTAAGGCATGGATATCTACGTCAGAGGATCCACTTCCACTACTACTCCCTCCTTCCATCTATAGGGCCTATTGTGTTTTTCGAGGCTAACTTTGACCAAATGTTAGAGTAATAATATATGACATGCAACTTACACATTGTACATCTCATGTACTATTAATCTTGTCAATAGTCAAAGGCAGTTTTGAAAAACGCATTAGAGCATGGTTAATAATATAGCCAGCCGATGGCTATAAGGAACTGCCATGTCATCTATAGCCATCAACTATATGCACTGATACAATAGTGTGGACTATAAGGTTGCCTATTTCCTCCAAAAAAAATAATATAAGGTTGGCTATTGTATTAGTACTTTTTTCCATCTCCTCTCTATCTCTTTCTTCATATTTATTTTATTTACCTAGAAATGTGTATATAGCTAGGCTCTTGCATGAGAGCTCACTCCCCTTACTTTTTCACATCTCTCTCCTCCACATAGGCAAAAGTGCCATGTAAGTTGGCTCTTAGAATGGCTATTAAGTTGGCTCTAAGCATTTAATATTTGCATGAGCAAGGTATATGATTGGAAGAGAGTTGCATGCATACTATTTTTTTCTTTATCTATGTGTTATAGCCGGGCTGTAGAATAAGAGCCTCCTTCACTCTCTCTCCTCTCTTCTCACTCCTCCAAGTACGATTTTAATGACATGACAAGTCTTATAGCCTGATGACTAGGCCTTATTAGACTTGCTCTTAGGCCCTATATAAATGGAAGGAGGTAGTACTATGAGTGCTGCATACTCTACTACAGATGTTGTCAGTACTCCACTAGTACTATTGGACAGGGAGCTTAAAAAAGTTACTATTGGACTGGCTATATGTGGTGAAATCCTAGTAGGAAGATCATGCGCGAGAACAAGCACATTCACGTGGTTGAAAACAAATTGAGAAACCATCTCTGTTTGAATACAAATCTAGGAGTACGTACGAATCTAATAATATTGATTGGGCGTTGTTGAATGTTGATACTTTTTTCGGTAAGTTTGATCAAAGTAGAGATACTTTGACTACACATAAAACTTATATGTAAACTAGAAAGGATTGGAGGGGGTATATTGTATGTTCAAAAGCAAAACAAACATTGAATACCCTTTATATATGATTTGCGGATGCTATGATCACCGGTTCAAAATTTTGAATCCGCCTTAGGTATCACACATGCACCCACTCGTTTTCTCTCGATTTCATCTCGGGGTCTGGAGATCGACTGAAAGAGGACTAGGGTTGGTACAATACGTTCGTTTCGCTTATGAACGTACAATATAGTCCCTCTGATCCCCACA